>NW_026068013.1:358356-364384 GCF_014885135.2 Alexandromys fortis | reverse complement strand
GCGGGAGCCGGGCAGGACGAAAAGCAGGCCCGCAGCTCCTACTACACACAATATTTTTTTCTTTCAGAGGTTGTGACTTTGTTTAATATCAGACATTCTAAATTCACCTATTTTCTTGCAAATATTGTGATTTCATTTTTCTTGAGAGCTGAATAGTTTTCTAGCTTATACATGAGCCAAATTTTTATATCCATTCATTTGTTTATTGACAAGGTTGATTTCAACTCTGCATTAGTGAACAAAGTTGCGATAACCTCGGGCCTGCAGATATCTGTGGTAGGGTGTGGAGTTCTTGGAGATATGACAGGAGAGAAATAGCTGAGTCCAAACTGATTTCCTTGACAGCTCTGTTCATTTATCTTCCTCCCACACCCTCCTCACTGTTTGCTGTTGCTGTCAGGTTTCTTGATGGCAACCATGCTGATTGGGGTGAGGTGAGGTCTCAAAGTAATTTTAATTTGCATTTCTCCGATAGCTATAGGAACTGAACTTTTAAAAGTGTTATTGGTAATTTGTGTTTCTTTGTTGGAAACCTTACTCAGGTCACTTGCCCAGTTAGTTGGTTGGCAGTTTCCTTCGTATTTACTTTCTGCAAGTCTTTGTTAATTCTGGGTGTTGGCCCCTGTCTGAAGTGTGGCTGGTTAAGATTTTCTCCCATCCATGGGTGCTGCGGTCTGCTGATGGTTTCCTTCACTGTGCAGAGAAGGGTCATTTCCTGTAGTCCCATTGGTTGATACGTGGGCTACTTCCTGTGCTACGGTGCTCCATTCAGAAAGCTCTTGCCTATCTTAATATCTTGGAGGGTATCCCCAGTATGTTTTCTTCTAGAAGTTCTAATGTTTCTGATTTTGTTTTGACTTGGTTTTTCAAAAATGGATTTCTCTGTGTGGAACTTGCTGGAACTTGCTCTGTAGACCAGGCTGGCCTTGAATTCATAGAGATCTGCCTGCCCGTGCCTCCTTAGTGCTGGGGTGTTTCCATTTGTAAACTAAGGTCTTCTATCTATTTTAAGTTGATTTTTTTGTATAAGGAAAAAGATAAGAATCTAATTTCTTTCTTCTCAGGTAGGAAGCCTATTTGTTACTATTTGTTTTTTGTTTTTGTTTTTGTTTTTTCCAGTTTTGCCTGCTTTGTCAAAAATCAAGTGAGCATTGTTATGCCCGGAGTCAGGACCCCCAAAGACCACCAAGAGACCAGATCCAATGCGAAAACAAAGAGTCTTTTTTTTTTTTTTTTTTTTTTTTTCTATTCCAGCGTGCTGGGGCCGACCATCCTACACAAAGGCAAGAGGAGGACAACCTGAGAGGGAGGTGGGGCTTCTTTTAAGGTTTACTGAGGGATTGTCTAAGGAAGTTAGGTCAGATTAGAGGTGACAAATGGCCTAAGCAAGTGGAAACCATATTAGTACATTCTGATTGACTAGGGCTAGGCAGGGGCTGTCAGAGCTGCAGCAAGTGGAAACCATGTTAGTACATTCTGATTGACTAGGGCTAGGCAGGGGCTGTCAGAGCTGCAGCATTCCATTTT
Organism: Alexandromys fortis; assembly: GCF_014885135.2. Classification (NCBI taxonomy): domain Eukaryota; kingdom Metazoa; phylum Chordata; class Mammalia; order Rodentia; family Cricetidae; genus Alexandromys; species Alexandromys fortis. The sequence continues at coordinate 362,857 of NW_026068013.1, read as the reverse complement.
GGGGCACCTGTCCTAGAGCTGCTGTAGGTTCTGGCTCAGTCCTGGCCTACTACTGCCTATACCAGGCCTCTTCCTTGCTGTTGAGGGTGTCGGAAATTGATTATCTTTTTTGTGTGACTTTTCCTCAGAATCTGCTTGCCCAGTCTCAGGAAACAGAAACTGAGGCGTGAGAGACTCTGAGAGAAGACTGAGCAGCCTGTCGTGGCGTCTGCTCGGTCCTTTCAGGCATAGCTATGGCGTTCATTCTGGGTCCTCCATTCTATTTATTTCCTTCCACTGGCTCTACCATTCGAGGTCAGATATTGTAACGCCTGCAGCTGTGTTTTACTGTCCACGGTCTCTCATGGTTCTGCGGGAATTCTCAGACTGCTTTTTCTGAGCTGCGTGGAGTATTTCTTAGGGATAAGTTGTTAAACTGCCTAGGTCTGGAGAGGTTTTTGTTTGTTTGTTTTATTTTATTTTATTTTTCTGAGACAGGGTTTCTCTGTATAACAGATATGGCTGTCCTGAAACTTGCTTTGTAGACCAGGCTGGCCTTGAACTCAACAGAGATCCTCCTGCCTCTGTTTCCCAATTGCTGGGATTAAAGGTGTGCACCACCACCTGGTATTGTTTTTATTTTTATTTTTTTGCAAAACGATTAAGTGCGTAGTCGGTTTGCCTGCTCCCTGCTTGGGTGCTGGGGAGGAAATCTGGGCTCTGCGTATGCTCACCAAACACTGGTCAATTGTTAGAGGAGGCGATTCACGGTTTCTTTCTTACGTAATTTTATTTAATGATATTTTCTAGAAATATGTATGTGATTTTCTTTTAGGTAGATTTCTTTAAGATAGGGTGCCACGGGGCTCACGCTGGTCTTGAAGTCAGTAAGAACCAGAGCCTGGCTTTGAGCTCTTTCTTCTGCCTCCACTTCTTGAGTGCTGAGGCGACACAGGGCTGTGCCTTTCATTTTGAAATAAAATCATTCCTTAATGAGAAAATGTATATTTGTACATTTATCCAACAAATTCCATGTTTGGGTTCTGTGTACTGAGGATGCAATCTCCTTTTTCTCACCTCACTTCAGGCCAGGAATATGACCGTGGCTGTCAGTGTTATCTGGTGAGGGCTGGTGGTGAGCAGAGCCCGGAGGGCTCCAATGTCAGCACTGCCAGATGAGCTGAGAGACTGGAAGCTTTCATTTCTGTCCTCTAGAGAACAAACTTCTTCCTTTGTAAGAAAACTGGTTTTAAAATCTTTTTTATGGCAGGCTCACAGTGTGAAGGCACCTGCTGCCAATCCCAAGGACCCGGTTGGGTTCCTGCGGCCAGCACAGTGGAAGGAAAGAAAGGACCCTCAAAACTGTCTTCTCACCTCCACACTTGTGTTGTAGCATGGGAGTGCCCTTTCCCACACACACAAAAACAATCATAAATATTTTTACTTTTATTGCATCTTATTTATTTTGTTTCATACATGTATATATGTTAATGTGTTTAAATCATATTCACCCTCCTTCATTACCCTCTTTCGTTCTCTCCTAGTCCTGCTGGACTCCTTTCTCTTAACTAGTCCTCGTTCTACAACTGTGTGCTTCTCTCTCTCTCTCTCTCTCTCTCTCTCTCTCTCTCTCTCTCTCTGTGTGTGTGTGGAGAGAGAAAGAGAGAGACAGACCTAGTGAGTTCCATCAGGGATGCACACGTGAGGGGTTAGTTACCGGAGCTGGGCACCTCCAGCAGCTCCCAGTAAGAAAAGATGTCTCTCCTGTCTTCCCTCCATGACCGTGAACTGCCTGTAGGTCATCAGACCTTGTGAGTCTCTCCCTGTCTCACGACAGGGTGTTGACAGGACAAGTCATTGCAATGAAAAGTGTTCTGATATTTGAACGTCACCCCTCTGTGTTGAACCATGGAAACTGAGCATTTGGCCAGAGCTGACTAACAGAGGAGGTGTTGGGGTATAGATGGAACCAAACAATGGCAACAACCTGTGCCCACCCACAGGAGTGGGGGCTGCAGCCTATGCCCACCCACGGGAGTGGAGGCTGCAGCCTGTGCCCACCCACGGGAGTGGAGGCTGCACCCTGAGACTACTCACAGGACAGAGGTTGAGAGGTAGCAAAGCTGGCCACAGCAGTACCAGCTACTGAGGTAACTATCACTGTTCACTGGGAGCAAAGGAGCCTCCCAGGTCCTGTCCCGGGGATTCACAAGGTTAGAGAGATCCAGTAATTATAGTTTCCAGATAATCACACTGGGAGTGTCCCATTTTTTGGAGACTTCAGCACTCTCCACACCCTCTTCCTCCATGGTCACAGGTCAACACAAAGTACACTCTGTGTCATAGCTCCACAGTTCTGTCTGACCTAGCTTATGCCGTAGTGAAGGAAATGTATCTTATATCTACACTGTCTTTCTACACTGCCCAGTCTGATGTCCAACTCCTGAGCTCAGCCCCCATCCTCCTACCTGTCCTCTAAATAGCTCTGACAATAGGACTTTAAACACAAATCCCAATTATTAAAATCCTCCTCCTTCTCCTCCTTTTTCTTTTTGTTTGAAACATGGTCTCAAGCTGGCTTTGAACAAACCAAGTAGTGGCAGGTTACCTTGAACTCTGATTCTCTCTTGTTCACATTCCATGCACAATTTGTGGTACTGTGGACCAATCCAGTGCTGCTTGAATACTAGGCAGGGACTGAACCAACTGAGCTACTTCTCCAATCCTAGATCTTCTGGAGTCATAAACACTTTATCCAATTCACTGACTATCAATCCCAGAATTTTATTTTTTTTTTTTTTTGAGATAGGGTTTCTCTGTGGGTTTTTTTTTTTTTTTTTTTTTTTTTTTGGAGCCTGTCCTGAAACTAGCTCTTGTAGACCAGGCTGGTCTCGAACTCACAGAGATCCACCTGCCTCTGCCTCCCAAGTGCTGGGATTAAAGGCGTGAGCCACCACTGCCCGGCCCAGATTTCTTCATCTGTAAAAATGCTATAGAATGTCTTCATCTAATAGTTTCCCACCCCCACTACCCTGTGCTTCAAGATCAAACCTGAGACTTTATACAAGCTAAGAGAGCAAAGTCACTGGGTTGTCTCGTTTTATCCAGAGACATGGTCCCTCTGTGTAACCCCATCTGTCCTGGAACTTGCTATGTAGACCAGACTGGCTCAGAACTCACAAGAGATGTGACTGCCTTTGCCTCCTGATTGCTGAGGTTAAGGAACGGTGTGTGCCACCACACATGGCGATTCCCAATCTATTTTTGGTTATATTCTCTATTATTTCACTAAGAACAGATTTGGTACTAGACTCTCAAGCTCTACCTCTTCAGAGACATTCACCAAACCTTCTGCCATAAGAAACAAGACCCAAGCCTGACTCCACACCAGAGAGAAAACAGCACTGTCGCCTGGCTGGTCTGCACCATTGCTGTAGAGGCTTGGCGAGAAGCAGCTTCAGGTGCTGTGGTGAAGCTCAGGCATCTGTTGCATTATCACCAGTCTCATAGTTTAGCAAAACAGGAAGCAGGTGTATTGGATCAGACTGTTCTCTCTGTGTGTGATGGAGAATGCACTGGTTAGCTTTATGTCAACCTGACATAAGTAACCTGAGAAGAGAGACCCTCGATTGAAAAAAATGCCTGCATAAGACAGGCTGTAGGCAAGCTGTAGGACAGTTTCTCAGAATGTGGCAGGGCCATGGTGGGTGGTGCCATCCCTGGGCTTGTGGTTCTGAGTTCTATAAGAAAGCAAACTGAGCAAGCCAGTGAGCAGCACCCTTCCATGGCCTCTGCATCAGCTCCTGCCTCCAGATTCTTCTCCTGTTTGAGTTCTCGTCCTGACTTCCTTCAGTGATGAACAGTGACTTGGAAATGTAAATCCTATAATCCCTTTCTTCCCCAACATGCTTTTTGGTCATGGTGTTTCATCATAGCAATAGAAACCCTAATACAGAAGGTGATTGCTACACGTCTGGCCACTCTCACACACCTGCATTTGGTAAGCTCATACTGGTATCTTGCTTCAGATGGGTCATTACGTATGTGTAAGTGGGATTTTCTGTAGGATCTCTTTTCTTCCTCCTCATGGCTGGGTCCTAACAGCTCCCTCGGGAGAGAGGGTGGGAAGGTGTGGAGTCAATAGCATAAACACTGGGAGTCAGGTAAAAGGCAAACAACAGACTTGTTTATTCAGTGACGGGGAGAGCCTTATGTACCCTCCACCCGCACCCTGACTGCTTTCTGGTTAAGATCTTTTCCCATTCTGTAGGCTGTTGTTTTATCTTATTGACTGTGTCCTTTGCTTTACAGAAGCTTCTCAATTTCAGGAGGTCCCATTAATTAATTGTTTCTCTCAGAGTCTGTGCTGCTGAGTTATATTTAGGAAGTGGTTCCCTGTACCAATGTGCTCAAGTGTACTTCCCATTTTCTCTTCTATGAGGTTCTATTGAGGTCTTTGATCCATTTGGACTTGAGTTTTGTGCATGGATATAGATATGGATCTATTTTCATTCTTCTACAT
>NW_026068013.1:319164-356304 GCF_014885135.2 Alexandromys fortis | reverse complement strand
GGGGGCTGGAGAGATGGCTCAGTGGTTAAGAGCATTGCCTGCTCTTCCAGAGGTCCTGAGTTCAATTCCTGGCAACCACATGGTGGCTCACAACCATCTGTAATGAGGTCTGGTGCCCTCTTCTGGCCTGCAGGCATATATGCAGACAGAATATTGTATACATAAAAAGTTAAATAAATATTTAAAAAAAAAAGTAGTAGAAAGATAGAAGAAATACTTGTTCTATCTTCCCTGCCCTCAGCTCCTACCTTGTGAGGAAGTCAGTTTGGTGTGCAGAAAGAATCCAGGACAGAATCCGAGGCAGAACACAGAGTAAGGGGGAAACTGGATTCAAAGGGAAGGCTGAAGCTGGGGTAGAGCCGGGCGGGCAGCAATTCCGGTATTTGGGAAGTGGAGGCAGGAGACCAAGAGCTCAAGGTCATAGTTGGCTACGTAGTGAGTGTGAGGCCAGCCCTGCCTACAGGAAGTTCTGTCTTGAAAAAGCAGAAATCAAGAATGCAAAAAGGAGACAGATGTTGCACTGTTTAGATTTTGTCACTTGACACAAGTGAGAGTCATCAGGGGAGAAGGGACCTTAACTGAGAAACTGCCACCCTCAGATTGTCCTGGGCTTGTCTTGATCCACGGTTGATGTGGGCAGACCCAGAGCACTGCAGGTCAGTGCCACCACGGGCAGCGGTTGTGAAACAGAGCAGGATGAGCAAGCCAGCAAGTGGCGGGTAACCAGAGCCCTCCAAGGCCTCTGCTTCAGTTCCTCCTCCAGGCTCCTCCCCGATTTCCCTCCATAGACTGTGACTGGGAAGTGCAAGCTAAATCAACCCTTTCCTTCCCCAGGCTGCTGTGGGTAGAATGTTTTATCACAGCAACAGAAATCCAGCTAGGTCACTAGGTGAGCAAGCGCGGCGTTGGAGAAGTTGCGTCAGAAATGGCGACCACTCGTACCAGGGATATTGGACACTGTGAAGGGCATCGTTCCACTAAGGGAATGAATTTTTAATTTCAGCTTAATTTGAATAAACTTGCATTTACAATGTCAAAATTAAATAAATGTGGCCAGACCTGGGGCACATGCCTGAAATCTGAGGCAGGATGCTGTCTGTGAGTTCAAGGCTAGGTCGGTAGGTTTCAGGTTATCTTGTGTAATTGTGGTCCTGCCTCTTAAATAAACAACTTTGAACAGATGTAAGCTAGTTTCCCTCACTAACAGAGCTCCCGTGTTTTAACAGGGCCTACCTTTCATCTGGACTGCTGCAGAATATCAACCGTTATGGTGACATCCTGCTGTGTTTTATGAGTAGATGTGTCATGTGCACATGTTGCCCGTCTGGTTGGTGTCATCAAGATGGCTTAAACGTGATAATTAATATGGTAACAGGGTTATTCAAATGTTTTCTGCAGATGGAACATGCCCCACTGAACCCTGTATGCATTGGTATTTTAAAATCATGTGTGTATGTATGTATGCACACACGAGTGCAGGTCCCTTTGTAGGGCAGAGGTTTAAGCCATCCTGGAGCTGGAGTTACAGGCGGTTGTGAGCTGCCTGATGAGGATGCTGGGACAGAACTTGGCTCTTTTGCCAGAGCAGCAAGTGCTTGTAACCACTGAGCTCTCTCCAGACCACAGGCTTGTGTTTACATGGATACTTTCCCTGTGGGAACAGAATGTGGCCATTTGCTTTATGCTCCTGCTGCCGCTGCTTGGGCTGCCCTAGCCACCATGCCTATCCCAAGAGGGGTAAGGTACTCTCAAACCCTGACACCAAATAAACCCTTCCTCTAAGCTGGCTTTGTTAGATATTTTGTCTCAGCAAGGAGAAAAGTAACCAATACATCCAGACAGCTATCAGCAACTTGATCTTTCCAGTTCTCCCTAAGGGGGCATGTTTACCCCCCACTTCGCAGGTGAATAAGAGACTGGTGCTGAATGCTAACTCAGGGCCCCACTTACACTGTTGGAGCTGGATGGATGTCAGGAATATACGCCTGACTGCTGGTGAGTACTCTGTCCCAAGTTAGAGCCGCTAGATACGGTAGGGGGCATAGGCTGAGCAGGAGGCAGCTAGGCGTAGTCCTCAAGCACAGAGGAATGGGGAATGGCAACGTCAGCTGGTGGGGTTGTGGTCCCGGCGCTCTCCTCTCGTCAGCTGGCCTTATCTAGCTACTGAAGCAGGTCACAAACATTCGCACCGCTCAAGCCCCAGGAACCCTGGGTGGGGCTACGCAAAGGTCGAGTAGGGTTCTGAGGAAGACGGGACACTTAAAAGACTGGACAGTTCTGTTTGAAGGCCCTGGGTGCTGAGCCCAAGGCCAGTACTCTCCACGCCCTGCTATAGCCCTGGCGATGACACAGGCCTGCTCCCAGCTCTGCTATGCCCGCCCCTGGATACTGTCCAGCAGAGCGGTGACTTGCTAAAGCAAGCATCCTGCTTTCGGGAGTAGCCAGACTGTTGTTTTTGAGAAAGTGTGCAGGAACGGTTGGACCGCCCTCTCTTGCTTCTCCCGGTCTGGGTTCTGAGGGGGATGGGTGCACATCTCACGCTTCTGTAGAGCTGGGTGACCGTGAGAGTGGGTGGTTCTGGCACTCTGGTTCCTCTCTTGCCACACTCCTGTGTCCTTGAGAAAGGGACAGTGGTTGTACCTGCCCTTTGCCCTTCGGAACAACAGTCCAGTGGGCCCAGGGAATCCTGGGAAATCACCCTTGCTCTTTTTCTCATCGTGGGCAGAAAGGTTTGGAATGAGGGCCATCAATGTCCTGAATTCACCTGTCGGCAGCTAAAGCTTCTTAGGACTGGGGCTTATAGGGCTAAGAAATGCTTCCTATAGAAAACCGGGCGTGCAGGGAGCTGGGCAGGTGTTGCAATCGGGAACAGTACACAGCTCAGCTGCTGTTGTTCCTGCCCTGCTGTTGCTGGTCTCAGCCCATTTTGCTGTGCTAAGCAGGGTTTCCTAACCTGGGATAGGTATGTCCTAGCCAACATGGTGGACAGTCCCAACATTTGGCCTGGCTCAAGGAAGGTTTGATCTGTTGATTTGGTTCCTGCAAAATTCAGTCAGGACCTTGGGGTGTCATGCAGTCAGTAGAGTACTTGCCTAGTGGGATAGTTGATTTTAAATGTCAACTTGGCCCAACCTGGAACTCCCTGGGAAGAGAGAGCTTTCTGGGAAGTTATTTAGATTAGGGTGGCCTGTGGGAGGGATTGTCTTGATCACTGATATCAGAAGACCCAGCTGGTAATGGGTGGTACCATTCCCTAGGCGTGGGGTTCTGATATAAGAAGATAAGAGAAAGCTAGACAAGCAGTCAAAGGTGGTGCGAGGGCACCCATTTTCCCCTGTGAGTGTGGTGTGTTAGCTGCTTGATTTGCTGCTTTAACATCCTCAGTGATGGACTGTGACCTGGAATTGGGAGCCAGGTTAACCCTTTCCTCGCCTCCACTGCCTGTGATCAGGGTAGTCTGTCACAGAAGGAAAAATAGCAGTAGAACTGCAGGCACTGCACACAGTGAGCAGGTGGTGCAGGTGGTGCCTGCCTGTCACTCCAGCCCTCAGAAGTTCAAGGCCATCCTCAGCTATGCAGCCAGTTTGAGACCCTAGGATATATGAGATTTGTGATCCTGTCCCACCCCCACCCCTAAAAAAGAAAATTCATCTTCAATTTGAATATCTGTGAGAAACGAATTAGCACTGCCTTCCCCCAAGTTTGGGATGTGTGAAGACACAACTCAGACCACATCTATTCATTACACTTACAGATCTAACTAGAGCAGTAAGTAAAGAAAAAGAAAGAAAAGAAACAAGCATCAAAAAGAAATAGCTGCATGTAGCGGTGGTAGAGCTGGAGATTCAAGGCTAGGAGACTTTTTCTCAAAAGTGAACAACTAAAGCAAACACCAGAAGGGTAGCTTTGTGATTTAATCCATCACAGAGAACACGGAGCATGTTCCCAGCAGGAGGACGCCCCCTTATCTGCTGAGCTGAAGCTGTAAGTGCCGAGGATGCTAAGTTTTGCAAAGTTCTTGAAGACACAGAAATCCTTCTTCTACCTTGCTGGTGGGAATTTAAAACAGTAGAAACTAACGTTTTGGGCAGTTGTTGTGTCTGTTCTTCTTTGAGATAGCATCCCACTTTCTTCACTTGAACTAAGAAACATTGCCTGTGCAGAAGCATGCGTAAGTGGACAGTGGCATGCAGGGAAGGGGGCTAACACATGAGTTACTTTCCTCATTGCTGTGACTGGATACCGACAAAAAGCAAGGCAAGGGAGAAAGGGGGCCTTCGGCTCATGGCGTGATGGGGTACAGTCTACCATGGATGGGAGGCTTGGTGGTGGCGGTGTAAGACCGCTGGGCACACCACGTTCCCAGTCAGCAGCAGGGAGAGGGGACGGCAGTGTCCAGCCGGCTTCCTCTTCCCCTCACCCCTTTTTTATTTAGTCTAGGACCCAAATATCAACCTGTGTCTCATACGTGGCTGCAAATCTAATCCAGTTGGCGATGAAGATTAACCACCACAGACAAACTGAATATACATCAACACTTGATGAAGCTGGAATCTGTATTGATTGGCAGAAGGGAGTGTCTTAAGTTCAAGAACAGACAAATCAAATCTGTGGCTTGGAAGTCATGGTGGTACTGACCAGGGTACTCAAGGGAGGGCTGAGGGGCAATATGGTACCGACTGGGGATTCTGAGACTGTAGAAAGTGCCCTTTTCTTAGAGTGGCTGCCTGTTGTCTGAATGCGCTCGCTGGCTGAAACCCACAGAGCTGCCAGAGTTGGTGGCTCAGGCCTAGAAGCCGGTATTTGGGAGGCTGAGGCAGGAAAATTGCCACAAGTTTAAGGCTGCCTTGGCTACTTAGTGAGGTCCAGGCCAATCTGGGCTACAGGGTAAGACTCCATCTCAAAAGACCCAAAACAATCCAAGGATCTGGGATGACGGTGGAACGTGGTGTGTGGAGTGTTTGCCCAGCAACAGGAAATCCCTAGCACCACAGAAACCAGGCATGGTAGTGTACACCTATCGTCCCAGAACCCAAGAAGAGAAAGGAGGAAAAACAAAGAGTCAGGGCCAGTCTGGACTACACAAAACCCATTGGAAATAACAAACAATCTATGGGCGTTTATACTTAAAGATTCTGTACCCTAGATCAGTGAGATGGCTCATATGGCATTATCTATCACTTGATATCACTTGATAGGACGATCAAGTGTAATTACCTGAGTTCAATTCCCTGGTACCCACATGGTGGAAGCAGAGAACCAACCTCCCCAAGATATCCTCTGACTTTCATGTGTGTGTGCTGTGGCATGTACACACACCCACATAATAAACAAACAAACACATGCAATATAAAAATTTAAAATATGTTTTAAATTTTAATTTGATGCCAGATAAATTTTATTCAATTATAATATCAGGGTAAATTAAAGTAAGGTGCAATTTGTAAGGGGAAAATTTCATCATTACAGAATACTGATATTGATATTAAATAATAATTTTTTTCTCAAATGGATCTTGTATGAGGACTTTGTTAAAACTAATCTGGTTGTATTTATCTTATTATTTCTTTTTTTAAAAAAATATGGAACAGTTCACGAATTTGCGTGTCATCCTTGCACAGGGGTCACGCTAATCTTCTCTGTATTGCTCCAGTTTTAGTGTATGTGGGGCCGACAGGGTCTCACTATATAGCTCAGGCTGGCCTGGAGTTTGCTATGTAGACTAGGCTGGCTTCGAACCCCCAGATATCCCACCTGTCTCTGCCTCTTGAGTGATGGTTGTAGAGGCATGCTGCTGTGCCTGCCCCTGGCTGTATACAGGACATTGTGAGCTTGTCACTAACCCAGGAAATCCCTGTCATTTATTTGGAACCAGGGTGGCGTGCCTCCAGTTAGGTTTTATTCTCATCCAACCTGGTCTACAGAGAGTTCCAGAACAGCCAGGGCTATGAAGATTGGGAGTGGGAAGCAAGTGGATCTCTGTGCGCCTGAAACCAGCCTGGTTTACATAAGATCTCTGTGAGTCTGAGAATAGCCTGGTCTACATAGCACAGGATGGCCCGGGCTATGTAGAGAAGACCCTGTCTCAATAAAATAAGATAAAAGTTAAAACCTTAAAAGTTACAGCTGGGAAAGGGTGACCATAAGTTTCTGTTGTATTTTATGATGTGAACTCACTTAGGAAGAAACCATGATGGTCCTTGGGGAAAATGCTGTTAGTTATCTAATAAGATGCTGCGGATGCATCGCGGCAACCAGCCAGGGGCTGCAGCAATCCCTGACACTCTCACCTGGCTGGGTACTGGCGGCAGAAGGAAGGTGAGATACAGTCCTGACCGTATCAACTTAGATTACCAGAAAATAATTAACTTTAATTCTTACCAATGTTGAGGCAGAGTCTAACTCTTGTCCAGGCTTTCCTGGAACTCATTGTGTAACCTAGGTGGTCTTTGAGGTCACCGCTGTTTTATGCTCCCGCTCCTCAAGTTCTGGGTCATAGGTTTAGCGCCACGCCTTGCTTAACAACAACGATAACAAAACGTCAGCAAGAAAATTGTGCAAATGTTGCAAGGGAGACTGACGATGTGATTCCACCCTCAAAAAGAGGCTCAAAGGTAGTCAGAATCTCCATGTGATCAGCAAACTTAGTGTGGCTGGTAGAGTTCCAGCCAGAACTGTCAGAGGCTACTGCAGCCAAACCCTCAGTCAGCCTCAGCTGAGCCCACAATACAACATCCCATTCCTAGAATGACCAGGGCGGGTTGGTCACCCTTAGAGCAAAGCTGTTTAAACTTACTGCTAACACACTGAAAACGGAAGAAGGCTGACAAGTTAGAATCCTCCCCCCCCCCCCCGCGCGCGCGCGCGCGTACACACACACACACACACACACACACACACACACACAAAGTCAAGTTTTTCCCAGAGCTCTGATACAGCCTAGGGTCATCCATTGTAAGAGAAAAAGCTAAAAGAAGGAATTTTGTTCTTCTAGGTCTATTCATCCTATTTATAAAACAACGGGCAGAAAAATACCCACTAAAACAGATGAAAACAACAGTTGTTTTTTTAATTTAAAAAAGGTATTTATAGCTGGGCAGTGGTGGCACATTCCACTTCATCCCAGCACTTGGGAGGCAGAGGAAGGTGGATCTCTGAGTTTGAGGCCAGCCTGGTCTACATAGGTCAGCCAGGGTAATACAGAGAAGTCCTGTCTCGGAAAAAAAAAAAAAAAAAAAAAAAAGGTACTTACGTATGTATTTATGTGTGGGTGTTTGCAGTGCCCGTGGAGACCAGAAGAGGGCGTTGGATCCCCCCGGAATTATAGTTACAGTACAGGTTGTGTGAGCCTCTTTCTGGATGGGAACAGAAGCCCAGCCCTCTGCCAGAGCAAGTGCTCTTAACTGCTTAGCAGTCCGCCCTCAGACAAACCTTGCAAATACAAAAACAAATGTAGTCCTAACCCTTTTAAAACAAAAGTAGCCCAGGCTGACCTGGAATCACAGAGATCCTCCTGCCTCAGATTTGCTATTACCTGAAGCTCTAGTTCTGATCTTTAAAACAATAAAAATAATCTAAGAGGAGATCTAAATGGTTTTTTATAAATTTTTTTTTTGTTCATCTCTTTCATTCTTGACCAAAACAAAAAGTGAAAATAATCAGAAAGACTTTTCGGGTATTTTTTTTCCCTAACGTCAAATTTACCTTTTTTTTTTTTTTTCTTTTTAAATTCTGCAGTTGCAGACTGGAAAGTTGCCTTTTTTTTTTCACTCTGAGGGACTTAGCGGTGGGGGTGGGGGTGGGGGTGGGGGGCAGGGCCTCTTCCAGGCAGCCAGAGGCTTAGGCTGCAGGTCTGTTTTCAAGGCTTCCTGTGAATCGGCCACCATGAACTAAAAACTTTCAGGAAACGCCACGCAGACGAGCTGGCCCAGGAAGTCACGCACCGAAGGGTCACGGAAATCCCCGACCGGGGTTGCCACCACGGGTGAGGAGGAAGTGCGTGTGGTTTGTACCCTGGAGTTCCCCGAGCCTCGGAGGAAAGCACCCGGAGTAGGCGCAGCCCTGGGCGGGGCAGGGTGGGGGCGGTCGGCGAGGCCAGCCCGGACTCTAAAAGCGTTGCGACACTCAGAGGCGCCCACAGGCAGGGACAGGTGCCACCCCCTAGATCAGAGATCCTTGCTGGCGTGTAGAGCCAGGGGAGCGGGCTGCGGTGAGTACACGCGCGTGGGGAGCGGGTGAGGGTCCCCGAGGCGGGTGCTGGATCCGAGGCCTGCAAAAGCGGCCGCTCTGCACCTCTGGTCCTGCCGGAGGGTGGCTTGTAGGGTGTCCGCCCTGGCTGCCCATCCTGGCGCCTCCCTGGAGCTCATGGTCTGTTTCGTTTCTGGGTGAGGCCTTGGAATTTTAATTCTACTGCTTCGAGAGGCTTCTGGGAGGCTCGACATAGGGAGTACCCGGGACGAGCTTGGGGAAGCTCCGAGTGGGAGTGGTTGTTTTTTTAGTGATTAGCTCGGGGAGGGGGAAAAACACCAGGGCTCTTTCTTTTTGGGGAGTGATGGGTGTTGGAGATGGGCCCCACACTATAGCTGAGACTGGCTTTGAACTCTGGAAAGTACTCCTGCTTTAACCCCCTGAGTGCTGGGCCACAAGTCTGAGTCACTACACCCAGTTTCTCAATAGTGTTCGGAATCCAGCCAGTTAACGGCTGTAGTCATTTCTCTGTCCACCACATGCCAGGTTCTGACCTAAAGACTTGCATTTAATTTTTTACATTTAATCATCAACTGTAAGAAGCGGGCACCATTATTATCTCCGTGCTGCAATGGGGAAACTGAGGCATATGTGGTTTTTCTGGGTCTCACAATGTATTCCTGGCTGACCTAGAACTGTATAAAGTAAAACAGGCTGACTTTGAACTCAACAGAACATTGATACGTCATTGATATCTACCCGCCTCGGCCTCTGGAGTGCTGGGATTGAAGGTGTGTCTGACACCCTTCCTTGAACCCCTAGGACTTATGACTCCAGAGCCTGGAAGGAAACTTCTACTAGGCCAAGTTAGCAGTCCCAGGGAAAATGTCCTTAAATGAATGAAGACACTATGGACGTGGCGGGCTCCATCAGCTGTGCTAAGAACTTCCTGGGATTAGTAGTGCAGGCTGTAATCGTAGCTCTTGGGGAGTGGAGTCAGGAAGATCTGAAGTTCAAAGCCAGCCTGGGGTATATGTCTCACACAACAGCATTGAGGCTCAGTGTCTTTGCTAGGCCCTGTGGCCGCAGTTACTACAGAAATGAAAACATGGCGGCCTGTTCTGCAGGAGATACAGTCCCAGGCTGAGGGAGAAAGACACATTTACCCTGTAGTCAGAGAGGTAACAGCTGACCATCCCAGAGGGTGGGGGCAGTAAGCTCGTCTGTCAGGAACCACTGGAAAGGCGAGAGGGCTCCTGCATGCTGAATGGACAGGGGCAGGAGTCTGAGAGGGACGATGCCCCAGTGGCAGATGCCAGCGCTTCTGTGAGTTTGATGTTAGGAATATGGAGAGTGTTTGAAGGGGTACACGGACTAATTGTGGTTGTGTGGACACGCGATTCATGAACAAATGTTCTGTTGACTTGGTTGTGGAGGAAGGGCCTGAGCCAGGAGAGGCTGGAGTAGAAAGCAGACTTTGAGGTGGTCCTCATTTGGGATCTGAGGGACTCAGCGTGAGTACCGTGTAGAGAGTAGGGTTGTTCAGGGATGGAGGAGACGAGGAGTCTGGTTAAAGCAGTACAGAGGGAAGTAGGAGGAGCTGTTTCTCTGAGGTGGCCAATAAGCTTGTGAAGACAGGCAGGGGGCCGGCTGCCCCTCAGTGGGGAACTAAGGCAGGGGACTGCACCTCTTTCTGAAGAAAAGAGCCAATGAGTGAATATGGAAAAGCGGTTTTGGAGGAAGGGACAGGCGCAGGCAGAGAGAAAGACAGCCTGGTTACACACCTCCTCCAACCTTTCCCAAACAGTGCACCAACTCAGGACTAGGCATTCGGATATATGCGCTCATGGGGGCCGAGCTCGCTCAAACCAGCACACTCTGTTATTGCACCACTATTCACGGTGGGACAGAGTGGATTCCTATTAACAGATAAATGGATGAAGAAAAGTGTGTGTGTGTGTGTGTGTGTGTGTGTGTGTGTGTAGTAAACACTAGAGTACCACTCAGCTGTAAAGAGAATTACAGGTATCATCTGAAGAAATACATGGAACAGGAAATTATGTTAAGCAAAAGAAGGCAGAGGTATAAAGACAAGAATGCCTTCATTTCCCTAGAGGGACGCTGGAGAGGTGGGAGGGGCAAAAGGGGCTGAAGAAAGGGTCCAAGCACAGCATATGCAGATGTGTAAATGTCACAGTCAAATCCACCATTTGCATAACCAGTGTACTTTAGTAATTCTTCTGTTGAAAAAAGGTTTATTTTATGAGTGCTCTGTCTGTATGTACACCTTTATGCCAGAAGAGGGCATTAGATCCCACTAGAGATGGTTGTGAGCCACCATGTGGTTGCTGGGAATTGAACTCAGGACCTTTGGAAGAGCAGCCAGTGCTCTTAACTACAGAGCCATTTCTCCAGCCCCTGCTTTAGTAATTTTAATACAAACAATTAGAAGCTGAGTTGATGACTCATGCCTGGAACCTCAGGACTCAGGAGGCTGAGGCAGCATGCTGCTGTGAGTTTGGGGCCAGCCTGGGCTACACACTGAGTACCATTCCAGCCCAAACTGTAACGCAAAGAAGAACAAGTCACATGAGAAGAATGAACTCAGGTCTTGTGACTCTTGAGAAATCACTGAAGATTCAGGACACTGGGGCTGGAGAGGTGGGCCAGTGGTTAGAGCATGTGGGCTCTTACAGTCAGGAAGGAAAGGGATTTCCCTCTAGTTGTGTGACTGTATTGTTGTCTTATATGTGAACTCGGGGAGCTGGGTGCAGAGTTTATGTGGACTCTGCAAGCTTTTTTAAAGTATAAATTAATTTCTAAGTGTATTTCTGTGTCCGTGTGTCTCGACGAGCTGGGATCTGTAATCGTGAGCTCTGTGTGAGATGGCTAGCCACAGCCAGGGCAGCATTCCTTCCTCAGTGCTGGGGCTGAGGCAGGGACCTTGATCGCGCCCCAACCCCAGCCCAGGTTAGCATAGCTTCTCGGTACACACCAGTCTGTTTTGGAGAAAAGGCCATTGTGACACTTGCTTGTAATCCTAGCATTTGGGAAACAGGAAGATTCTGAGCTTGAGTCTGTCTTAGACTAAATAGGGAAATTCCGCCTCCAGAGAGAGGGAATGGGGAGAGAAAGGAAAGAAAAAGACATCGTGCCATGACCCTGAGTTTTTTGACTTTAATTTCTCTGTTCTAAACAGGTTGACAAAGGACACAAACCCTTCTACTCCCTGTAGCTTTTTTTTTTCCAGTTTCTTCTGTAAACCGAAACATCTCAAAATGGAGGCCTAAAACCCTTAAAGGGACTTAGTCTAACCTCAGGGGGGGTAGTTCTGTGCATGGAAGGACAGATTGATCACTAAGTGGACTTTTGGGATCACTGTTTGAGATGCTCATTTGAAGCCTGCACTCTAAGTCTGAGGTGTGATTATTATGATTTGGTTGTGAATTTGACTACTGGAAAGGAAAGAGTTTTGTGACTGGGCACAGTGTTGAGACACTGTTCAGAAAGTAGCCTGGCATCTCCCACTGACTGGCAGCTTTAAAAAGTGCCCATGTTCAAGAAAGATCCAGACACGAGTGCCGGTTATCCAGAGGACGTGAGTAGTCAGCCTTCTGCTGAAGTAGAGACGTGTGCTCACGAGGTCGCTGACATGTTAAGAGATTGCAACAGCAACAGAGAGCAAACAGGAACAGAATGTTCCAGTAGGCCCAGCAGATTTAGAGGAAGACAGACAGACAATACATGATCGTTGAGGAACCGCCCGCCCACAAGGCCGTTGCTCCTTTAAAGGTCTGCACTGCAGGTCTTTTAGATAGACTGCAAGTATGGGGACGGCAGCAGCTACGTTATTCTGATAAACGAGCCCGTCATAGAAAGGGGGCACTGAGGTTAGACACAGTGACCTCCCCTGAGGGAGACTTGTGACAGCTGTGGGTGCAGGAATCCATACCAGCCGGGGGCAACCGACAAGCAAGGTCTCTGCTGTTCAGATGGTGATAGACTTATTTATTGTCTTGCTCAGAGAACACTCTCTGTGAGATAATTTCTGACCAGAACTAAAAGTATGAGTCTCAAGCCCACAGTGATGGCCCACACCTTTAACCCCAACATTCAGGAGGCAGAGGCAGGCAAATCTCTGAGTTTGAGGCCTGCCTGGTCTGCAGAGTGAGTTCTAAGACAGCTAGGGCTACACAGAGAATCCTTGTCTCCAAAACCAAACCAAACTAAACCCCCCCCCCGCCCCCCCCTAAAAAAAAAAACAGAAAAGAAAGAAAAAGACAAAGTCTGAGACTTGTTACATAACTCAGTGGTCAGGCACAGACTTTGTGAGACCAAGGCCCTGGGCTCACTCCTCAGTGCTTCCCAGAGGAGCAACAAAGGTATTCTGAGTAGAGGACCAATTAGTTAAGTCTGATTCTGGTCCTTTGGAAGGAAACAAAGCCAAACAAAAGTCTTGAAATGGTTTGTTATTTTATACTTGTATCTGAACCTTGTTTCATCCTGTATGAATACATAGCTTCATGAACCAGACCTTCTGTGCAGGGGACCAGCACTCGTGCAGGTTGGTGACCTCCTCCTAGTGGCCAAGAGAAGAAGCAGCTTGCCCCTCAAGATGCCGGGCACAAGGTGCCCAGAATGGAGTTAACTTCTGTCACACATTGGCTATTAGGTAGAATCTAGTTTTTATTGTATGCCTGCAGATTGTACAAAAGTATGGTTGTGTGGAATTGTGCCTTAAAATGTTCCAGGGTAGGACTTAGACTTTCATCCTACTGAATCCCAAAATACATAGAAGAAAAAAATGAGTTTGTTCTTATTTTAGGTGTTCAGCCTAGTAGTAAAACTGACCCAAAGCCATGCACAAAGCTACCTCCCCAGAGGAAGGCTCGTCCCTTCCCCTCCCCACCGTTTCGTCATGAACATGGTTCAAGACAGTGTCTTCCTGTCCAAGCTCTTGAAGAGTGCTGACACCTTTGAGTTGAAGTACGACTTTTCCTGTGAGCTGTACCGCTTGTCCACCTACTCGGCTTTCCCCACTGGGGTTCCTGTCTCGGAAAGGAGCCTGGCTCGCGCTGGCTTTTATTACACGGGTGTCAATGACAAGGTCAAGTGCTTCCGCTGCGGCCTGATGCTGGACAACTGGAAACAAGGGGACAGCCCTGTTGAAAAGCACAGACAGTTGTACCCCAGCTGCAGCTTTGTTCAGACCCTGAATCCAGCCGGCCGCCTGGAAGCCAGCCCTCAGACCTCCCTTCCGTCTGCAGTGCCTTCACTATTTACAAGTTTGGAGAACACTGGCTATTTCAGTGGCTCTTATTCAAGCTTGCCCACAGACCCTGTGAACTTCAGAGCAAATCAAGATTGTCCCGCTTTGAGGACAAGTCCTTCCCACTCTGCAATGAATACAGAGAAGGCCAGGTTACTCACCTATCAGACGTGGCCATTGTCCTTTCTGTCACCAGTTGACCTGGCCAAAGCAGGCTTCTACTATGTGGGACCTGGAGACCGCGTGGCCTGCTTTGCCTGTGGTGGGAAACTGTGCAACTGGGAACCTAAGGATGACGCTATGTCAGAGCACCGGAGACATTTTCCCAACTGTCCATTCCTAAAAGAGTCGAGTCAGTCTGCTCCAAGATACACTGCCTCTAACCTGAGCATGCAGACACTCACGGCACGTACAAGAACATTCTTTAATTGGCCGTCCAGTGCTCTGGTTCATCCTCAGCAGCTTGCAAGTGCGGGCTTTTATTATACAGGTGAGAAACTTCATCTGAGACTAGTAAAGATCCATCTGTGTTGTGCTCTACTTGAGAGCGGGCGGATTTTATGTATTCCTAAGTTTGGTTCCCATGAATTTCAGGACACAGTGATGATGTCAAGTGCTTTTGCTGTGATGGTGGGCTGAGATGCTGGGAGTCTGGAGATGACCCCTGGGTGGAGCACGCCAAGTGGTTTCCAAGGTAAGTGCTTGGACGTTCTCCTTTGTATCTTCTCTGGTTTTCATGAGATTCTCCTTTGTAGCACTTTTGCCTCTTAAGTACGGCAGATTGTATTTTGTTTTTATATGTCTTTTGCCTGCCTGTATGTCTGTGTACCATTTGTTCAGAGGGCAGCAGAGGGCAGCAGAGGGCAGCAGAGGGCATTGGATCCTCTGTGACTGAAGTTAAAGATGGTTCCCAGCAAACACGTGTGAACTGGGTATCAACCGTGCATCCTCTGGAAGAACAGTCAGTGCTCTCAGTGGCTGAGTCCTCTCTCCAGCCCCGTTACTTCAGATTTTAAGCATCGTGACAATTATAAAGAATATTCACCTCAAAAAGCCATAAAAGGGGAAAAAATATTCCCAGATTTTTAAGTGCTTTCCATTACTCTAGTTAAAGTTTTAATATACTTACTCATTTGTTCTGTGTGTGGTGTGTGGAGGCGAGAGGACAACTTTTGAGAGCTGGTTCTTTCCCACTCTCTGGGCTTGAGCTCACGTTACCAAACTTGGAGGTAAGCACCCCCTGAGCCGTGCCGCCAGCCCCCACTGCTGTGGTTTGTAAAGTACAAGAAGAGTCATGGAGCTGCTCAGTGCTGGCATGACTTGCTTCACGTCCTACGTCCATTTAGCAGTGGGTCTCTGTTACCTAGGGATCGGCAAACTCACCAATAGAGGGGTTCTATTGAGTGTCCCCACCCACACTTTCCCTCCAGTCTGTTGGCATGTTGTCAGCCCTTAACATTGTCATGGACATGATCAGATGGCTTGTGTAGAACTCTCTGCTTCCATGTCGCCTTGAGGGTGTTTTAGGAGCCTTAGAAGAGTTGCGGGCAGTGAGAGCTCTGAGCAGAGACAGCGATGGCTGAGGGGCTCCATGACCACCACTCAGCGGCTCAGCTTTGACAGCACAGGAGATATTCTCCCCTCCACGAAACCCCTCTTGGCTGCAGTCTCTGTGTCCTCCTTGTGCCAAGTCAATAGCTTGGGGCTTATGTGTGTGTTCAAGCTTGTGAGGAATGCTTACTGCCCACAGCTAGATTAGCTCCAAAATCCAGAAAGGCATGGTATATCCTGGTAGTAATAGAACTATGAAATAGAAAGTAGTGAAACTAATTTTGTAGAACAGCCGAAGTATACGAGAAGTCCTAGAAGTCAATAGCTCACCTGCTATTTCGGTTCCAGAAGGACCGGAAGTTTCTGACCTCCGGGGCTCTGCATTCACATGCAGAAATACACACAGAGAGACCTTAGTGGCCTGGACTGATTTTTTTCTCCCAGCATTAGGAACCTGTCAGCCGGGTAACGGATTTCACGTGAGGTGAACACTTAGACCTGAGTTTATCATTACATTTCATTTTTTTAAATCAAAATGGATTTTTAATCATAAAAATGAGCATACTGAAATTACTTCCATTCGGAAGCTGGATGAACAATGTTGTCTTCTTAGGAACCCCTAACATCCTTGTTTCCGTCATAGCTGTGAATATTTGATAAGAATCAAAGGACAAGAGTTTGTCGGCCGAGTTCAAGCGGGTTACCCTCATCTGCTGCAACAGGTAGGAAAGACCTCTTTTTTCTCTGTAATTATTGCTTCCCAACAGAGAAACTTTTTAATTTATTTTTAAAAATTTAATTATTTGAAAAATTATTTTTAGAAAGTTATTTGCAAAATAAACCACAGTAATATTTTAGTGAAAAGGTGGAAGTTGTTTTAAACATGACTCCACACACAAGTCTCAGCCTTACTGTGCAGGGGCTGGTCTGTGAGAAATTAGATCTGTAATTATTAGCCACGTGAAAGATAGTGTTTGTTGTCTTTCTCTTCACGCATTTGTCTAATCCACCAGCAATGGATTAGACTCTGAAGCAAATAAGTTCAATTTGAGGGGCAAAGTAAGTTTTTCTTAAACGACTTGAGAAAGCATTTGTGACTGCTCCTTGGAAAAAGCAAGTAAGATCTTATTTCATAGTCTGAGGTTCAAAAGCTTGTGAGCTGTGCGAGAGGAAGCGACTGGAGTGTAGGCTCCCCAGCAGGTGACTAGCTGCAGGTGCAGGGCCCACATGCTGCTCCTCCAGTATCCAGCCTGTGCTGAGGCTGCTCCCTGCAGCACACTGTGCGTGGGAAGCGCTTGGCTTAGAGCCCGCCATTCAGGTCCCTGGTGAATGAATGCAGTCCTGCTTCTCACTGAAAAGAATATTCAGCAGGACTGTTGGTCATTTCTGCGCAGCGGTGGAGTGCAGTGTACATTTTAACACACCCTTCTTTCTCCTGCAGCTGCTGTCTACCTCAGACACCCCAGAAGATGAGAGTACAGAGTCACCAAGTACGTATAATCATCGTAGCGCATTCAAGTGAGCCATTCTGTGCTAAGATTGACGGTGGCGATGGGTATGGTTACAGTCGAGCGTTTGAGAGGTGGAGGTGGAAGGATTGTCTGTTCAACTGCTTGAGACCCTGTCCTAAAGATCTGCAGAAGGGTTGAAAGGCAGCGCGGATGTCTAGTCCATGCTCCAGCCCCTAGACGGTCGGTGTGGACAGTGTGCACAGTGTGGTCAGTGTGGACTTGTGTCATGGAAGTGGTCTCTATTTACAGTTGTTTCTGCTGTTTTTTTATGGTCCTGTGAACCTAGTGCCTCAGGCACGCCAATCATAACCTCCTTCACTGAGCTCCACCCTATAGCCCTGGGCAGCTACACTTTATCCAGACTGCGTGCATCCGGCCTTGCCCTGTTGTTGGGCCATTGTGGGAACAAACATACTATGCCTTCAGTTGCTGGCATGTTCCTCCTGTCTGTAGAGAGGGTGGAACATAGTGCTCCAATCCTTTCACTGGGACCCCAGGGCTCACGCTGCCAGTGTAACTTGCCTGTTACTTAAACCCAAGAGGTGGGAGAGAACATTTGAACAGGTGCTTGACTCTGCTCTTTAGCGTTCAAAGCAATATATTTAATAATTTATTTTCATTTTATGTACATTGGTATTTTGCCTGCATGTACTTCTGTGTGAGGGTGTCAGGTCCTCTGGAACTTAAGTTACAGACAGTTGTGAGCCATCATGTGGGTGCTAAGATTAAACCCTGGTCCTCTGGGAGAGCAACCAGTGCTTTTAACTGCTGAGCCAGCCTGGGGGAGCTCAGGGCCAGCCTAGGGGAGCTCAGAGTCAGCCTGGGGGAGTTCAGGGCCAGCCTGGGGGAGCTCAGGGCCAGCTTGGGGGAGCTCAGGGCCAGCCTGGGGGAGCTCAGGGCCAGCCTGAAAGAGTTCAGGGTCAGCCTGGGGGAGTGCCAGACCAGCCTGGTAACCTAGTAACCTGGGACCTTGTCTTAATAGAGCAAAGCAGGGCTGACAGATGCCCAGTGGCTATAGGCTGCCAAGCTCACAGCTTGGGCGCTCGGCCCTGGACTCACAGGTAGGAGAGAACTGACTCCTGAAAACCGTCCCACAACAGCTCACGTGCATGGCACACCCGCCTTGCCGTCCCCCGACAGCTCACGTGCATGGCATACCCGCCTTGCCGTCCCCCGACAGCTCACATGCATGGCATACCGCTTGCCGTCCAAAACCCATAAAAGCAAACAAACTAAAGAGTGAACGAAAAGACTCTCTGGAGGAAATACTTGTCTCAGCAGAGAGCCCCAGAGAAAAGGAACCTGCTAAGTAACAGGGAAGGCATATCCCAAAGAGAAGCGTCAGAGGCTGTTTTGTCTGGCAGGAAGTGAGCAACAGCAAGCTGCTGATAGTGTGGTGCTAACAACTGGAATCTAAGCTAAGAGCTCGCAGTTGGTGAGCCCTAGGGGCAGAGTGCAAGGGCACAGGCAGGAAGCTGGCATTTGAATAGCGAGTGCTGAGGCTGTGGTTGGATCAGAATATAGAAGCCCCAGGTGGAGCTCTTTCCCTAATGGAGTTGAGGAGGTTGAGGGGTTGACGTTCTTCAAGTCGCTGCGTTGTAGTGCTGAGAGGGGCCCTACTCAGGACACTGGAGCGCTTGCGCTGAGTGATAACAATGGCTTCTTTCAAAATTGGAAAACACGATAGTCAAGTTATAGCTGAGCCAAAGTTCTCAGTGGCAGATGGATGGATAAAGATAATGTAGTGCATACCTGTGACCTCAGCATTTGGGAGACTGAGGTAGGAACCTTGGGTATATGCTGAAACTCTGTCTCCTGCAAACAAAAGAAATCAGGAAAGAAAAGAAAGGAAGAAAAGGTTATGCAACCATTAATTAAATGTGACACCTTGTCATTTGCAGGAAATGGAAAGAACTAGAAATATCAAAATGCACGATATGTGTGTATATATTTCAATAAAAACATACACAGCTAATAATTGCTAATAAAAAGAAGCAAATATATAGAGTATATATCTGATTTAGAACACTTACTAGTATATCTAATATAGAAAAGAAGCCCTGATGGAGGAAGGTCATTGGTTAATTAATAAAGAAACTGCTTGGCCATGATAGGTTAGAACATAGGTGGGTGGAGTAAACAGAACAGAATGCTGGGAGGAAGAGGAAGTGAGCTCAGACGCCATGCTCCCCTCTCCCAGGCGGATGCAATGAAGCTCCTACCCAGGATGGACGGACGTAGGCTAGAATCTTCGTGGTAAGCACATCTCGGTGCTACACACATTATTAGAAATGGGCTAGTCCAAGTGCGAGAGTTAGCTGAGAAGAGGCTAGATATAATGGGCCAAGCAGTGTTTAAAAGAATACAATTTATATATTGTTATTTCGGGGCATAAGCTAGCCAGGCGGCCCGGAGCCAGGCTGTGGGAAGAGGCCCGCAGCTCATACTACAAAGCCCCTTGATTCTGGAGGAATGGGTCCCTGACAGTCAGTTCTCTCTCCTGTCCTTGAATAGAACTAGTCATAGGCTTCTATCCAAGGCAGTAATATTCCATATTCTTGCTTTGACTGTTGAATATACATCATTTTAAAGTTAGCAACATGCATACAGTGTAGTGCCTGTGTATTTTTCAGACTGTATGGCTTTGATATTGTAATAACTTGCTATTTTAAAAGTCTGTGAACCCAGGCATGTGGGTTTGTGCCTGCAACCCTAGTACTAGGGAGGCTGAGACTGGAGAATTGCCATGATTTTGAGACTAGCCTGAGCTTCATAATAAACCTGAGGCTTGACTGGGCTAGAAGGAGTCTCAAAACAACAGCCTCAACAAAAAGATATACAGACACTGTCAATGTCTGCCCAATCTCCCTCTTCCTACAGTTGTGCATTTTGGACCTGGTGAAAGTTCAGAAGATGCGGTCATGATGAACACGCCTGTGGTTAAGGCAGCTCTGGAAATGGGCTTCAGTAGGAGTCTGGTAAGACAGACGGTTCAGCGGCAAATCCTGGCCACCGGTGAGAACTACAGAACCGTCAGCGACCTTGTGATAGGTCTGCTGGATGCAGAAGATGAGATGAGGGAGGAACAGAAGGACCAGGCAGCCGAGGACACAGAGTCAGGTACAGAGTCACAGGGTCCTTCTCCAGAGATGGAATGTCACCTTAGCCTGATCTTTTTTATGTTTCATGTTCTGAATTCAGATTCTGAAAAAAATTCTTCATGATAAAGTGCATTGTGAAGGGTCAGGGAGGTAGCGTGGCAGGGGAGGGCGTTTTTCTGCTGAACCTCAGCATAGAGCTTGACCCCAGAACCTGTCCTGTGGAAGGGGAGAGCTGACTGACTCACACAGGTTTCCTCTGATCTTTACATCCATGTTGTAGAACATGTGCACACGTGTGTGTGCGTACACACACACACTTTTAAAAAACGCTTAAGAATTGATCGTTATAATAAAAATTGTATACGTTGAACAAACTCACACAAAAGTGCCATGTGACCTGCCAAAGCCTGGAAGATCACACACTTTGATTTTTGTTTTTTGTGTTTGCACACAGATCTTTTCAATGAGTAAGCCTGTATATTTTCCTCTTAAAGCAAAATTTGCACTAAGAAGCTTGATTTCAACCAAACTGTCAAATAAGTTCTCAATTTTGAAGATGTGTGTGTGTGTGTGTGTGTGCGCGCACGTGTGTGCCGTGGCATGTAGACAGATCAGAGGACGTCGTAGTGAAGCCAGAGCTCCCCTCCCATTTTCTCTGGGTTCAGTGTCACTAGGCTCTTGCCTTGAGTGTTTTCTGCCCTGAGCCATCCTGACCCACAGCTCCTTCTTGACCCCAGGATGGTCACTCATTCTCCTGTGTTATAAATCGAGATGGGATCCGGGAGAGTTGTTAACTTGAATATTAGGGTAACAGTATGTGTTAGATGGCAATGTTTAACTTTTTAATTAATTTTTAAATTTATGTTTACCTGTGTGAGTTTTGAGTGTACTGTGTGTGTGCATGAGCCCTTGGAGGCTAGAAGGGAGTGGTGTTGGATCTCCTAGAACTGTGGCTGTAGGAGGTTGTGAGTCACATGTGTGTATCTGGTCCTCTGCCATGGCAGCCAGTGCTCTTAACCGCTGAGCCATCCCTCCGCCTCCCCCACTCCACCCCTTCTTCTGAGACAGGGTCTCAGGTATCTCAGACTGGCCTTGAACTTGCTGTGTAGTTAAATCCTGATCTTCCTTGCTTTACCTCCCAAGTGCTGTGATGACAGTCATGGACCACCATGTCTGGCTTAATGCACAGATTCATATGTAAGTCCCTACCTGCCCATACAAGAACTGCCTTCCGTTACTATATCTTAGTTGTGGAGCCCTCTGATTCTGTTTCCTGTCATATTAGCTGTGTTTGTGCTCAGAACTACCTTCCTCTAAGTGTGCACAGCTCTCTTCTAACTCTGGCTGTCCTCACTCTGGCGTAGACTAAAGCTATGTTGATCTCTTTCCCGAACATGGACCAAAAAGCATACTGTTACTCATTTTCCTTTAACTTCTGAGACAGGGTCTTGCTGTGTAGCCCAGGCTGGCCTTGATGGCATGACCTTCTGATTGCTGGGCTGCACAGTGAGTTCCAGACTAGCCTAGGTTATAGCAGAATGAGACCTTGTCTCAAAAACAAACAGGGCTAGTGGTGTAAATTAATTGGTAGAGTGCTTGCCAGGCATGTAGGACTCCTGTGTTTAACCCCAGATGTGGTTCACATGACTGTAGTTTTTGCACCTTTGGGTGGAGGCAGGAATTTAAGGGCATCCTCAGTGATGAGATGAGTTTGAGACTGGCCAGATCTACGTGAAAAGACAAAACCAAACAGGAAACAAAATGCACATGTATGACTGATTTTTTTTTAACTAAGCATCATTTTTGTCCTTCTTAACATTGTTCTATATGTGTCCTTGTGACAAACTCAATGCATCTAAAATCTAACTACTTCTCCTAAAGTAATTCTTCAGACCTGTCATATTAGTATTCATCATTTTGTAGATATAGCTTTATAGTAGAAAACAGAGCATTGTCAATGAAGAGCTAAATGCCAGGCTATGGACATCGCTTGATTGACAGAGCGCCGGCCTGGCGTGCACAGCACTGCATACACTGGGCCTCCTATCACACATCTGGAAACTGGCACTAAGGAAGTAGTGGCAGAAAAATCACAAGTTTGTTGCCACGGTGAATTGGAGGCCAACCTGGAGTACAGGACATCTTTAAATTATGAACGCATAAGTTATCTCCTTCGTGTGTTATGTAGGCACAGAGAGACGTTTGTGAGCTGAGTTTGAACATGCCTCTCTTTCTCTCCCCAACCCTCTCCCTGTAAAGATGACCTAACATTAATCCGGAAGAACAGGATGAGGCTTTTGCAGCATTTGTCGTGTGTGACGCCGATTCTCGACTGTCTTTTGAGTGCTGGGGCAATCACCGAGCAGGAGCACGACGCTGTGAAACAGAAACCCCAGAGCTTACGCGCAGGAGCACTGATAGATACCGTGCTAGCCAAAGGGAAGCCTGCAGCAACCTCGTTCCGAACCGCCCTCCAGGAACATGACCCCGTGCTATACAAAGATTTGTTTGGTGAGTGCTAGCAAATTATATGGGGAGATTTTCTACGTCAGTTGGAGATTGTTGAAAGAAACGGGTCCAACTTATAAATTTTAATTGCACAAAAATTTAGGACTTTTGTTGTTAGTATTACGAGTTTTTTGTTCAAAGTGTAAAATGTTTAAAATCCGTGGGGTGAGGGGTGGGTGCTGGTGCCTGGAGAGATGGCTCAGCAGGTAAAAGTGCTTGCCCTTTGTCTTAGGGTTTCTGTCGCTGTGGAGAGACACCGTCACCATGGCAACTCTTATGAAGGAAATATTTAATGGGATAGCACGCAGTTCAGAGGTTCGGTCTGTTGTCATAGTGGGACATGGTGGCATGCAGGCAGACATCTTGCACAGGCAACAGGAAGTGGTCTCTCTCACTGCACGTGGCTGGGACATATATGAGACCTCAAAGCCTGCCTTCACAGTGACACACTTCCTCCAGCAAGACCACACCTACTCCAAGGCCACACCTCCTAACAGTGCCACTCCCTTTCAAACTACCACACCCTGTAATCCCAGCAGAAATCTGATGACCCAAGTTTGATCCCCAGAATCTACAGTGGAAAGAGAAAACTCAGAGTCACCCTCTGGCTTCATCATGCACACTGGGATCCTGGGCCTTGTGCATGCATGCTCGCACATACTCACAAGTAAATAAATTTTGCTGCTGGACATGGTAATACGCACCTATAATCCCAGCATTCAGGAGACTGAAGCAGAAAGATTATGAGTTCAATACCAGCTTGGGTTACAGACTAGTTCTATTTCTCAAATATTAATACTAGATAAATAAATTTGTAGACTGTATTCTGGCCTGTGGATTTGGTTCGGTGAGAGCCTGTTTGGCCTAACATGAATGCATCACGCCCTGGGTTTAATATCTGCATTACAAAATTGAATAAAGAAAGCCTAGTCTATAGCTGAATACCAGCTGTGGGTGCCATAGTAACGCCTTGCCCTTTCTTCCCCAGTGCGACAGGACATTAGGCGTCTCCCCACAGATGATGTCACAGGTAAGAGTGCTAATCCTTTAGCCTGTGGAAATCATCTTTGTGTGTGTATGGGGGGGGGTCACTAGAGGAAAAGCAAATTGCTTTCCATTAAAATTCTTTTTTCTTGCCTCACATAGCATCATGCCATGTGACGAGCACTTGGGAATTGGAGGTGGGAGAACCAAAGTCTGAGGTTACTTGAGCTCCCCAGAGCTCGTGTTTAAAATAAAAAATTTCCCTGTTTTCATAGCTCTACCAATGGAAGAACAGTTGCGGAAACTTCAGGAAGAAAGAACTTGTAAAGTGTGTATGGACAGAGAGGTGTCCATCGTGTTCATTCCCTGTGGCCATCTGGTCGTCTGCAAAGACTGCGCTCCCTCTCTGAGAAAGTGCCCCATCTGTAGAGGCACCATCAAGGGCACTGTGCGCACCTATCTGTCCTGATGATCAGCAGCGGCTACCCCAGTGGGCGGAGCGGGCAGGAGGGGCCGGAGCTCAAGGCCAGTCTGGACTGCACGAGACACCATCTCAGGATAAATCAGCAAATACTTAAAAAATGAAAAACGAGGGGAAAAAGAAAAAATGGTGCCTAAACTCAAGAATGAATGGATTAGCTGGGTAATATTTTAACTATTAAACTGATTTTGTTTCCTTACAAGTGCTATTTATCTCCAGCTCAGCATGCCATTTTCTGTACACCTGCCTCTGAAGACACGCGTGTGCACACTCCCATGCTGGGAGATAGGCTTCTGTTCTTCTTCCTGAAAAGCAGG
Organism: Alexandromys fortis; assembly: GCF_014885135.2. Classification (NCBI taxonomy): domain Eukaryota; kingdom Metazoa; phylum Chordata; class Mammalia; order Rodentia; family Cricetidae; genus Alexandromys; species Alexandromys fortis. Next base: position 332,395 of record NW_026068013.1, on the reverse strand, counting down.
ATTGCCTGCATTCCTGAAATTCTCAGAGGTTTATGATGTTGGCATTTATGGTGCAGAATTTGAAATCTTTCTGAGTTGCCTTAAGAACTGGGAGCACAGATTTTCCCACTTCTTTTCTAAGTGTTTTATGCATGGAAACTCCTGTTATTTATTGAATCACATTTTATGGATATGAAATTTTTATAAAGAAGTTGTTAGGAAAAATTAATAAAGCAACAAAATTACTCGTTACTTGTTTGTTTGTTTTATGATACTGGCAGTTTAGTCACAGCCATATCCTGCCATACCATTTTAAAGAATCCTTAACTGCTGGGGTAAGGACATGGTAGAGTCAGTGAGGTACTTGGCACAAGAGCTTGAGAAGTGAGTTCAAATCCCAGAGTCCCAGAGAGTCAGGTTTGGCAGCATAACAGTCGTCTGCGGGAATTAGCCCAACGCTTTCTTGACTGGAAATGCGAACAGAAGGAAGTGCTTTTGGTCTGTGTTTGCCACCATTATTTCTTGCAATGACATTTCCCCAGTCATACATGAGTTATGGTGGGGGAAGGGAGCCTTCGTGGCACTTTACTCAAGGAGAGAAATGACGGAGCAGGCGAGCTCTTCCCTGAAGGCCACCCTTGAGGTCAGAGATTTGGGGCCAATCAAAGGAAGCATGTTCACAGCTAGCTGTTAGAGCTTCAGTTGTCAGGTTGACACACCTGGGAAGAGAGATTCTCAAAGGAAGAGTGGCCTCCATCAGATTTGCCTGTGAGAATATCTGGAGCATTTTCTTACTTGCTAATTAATGTGGGACTGACCCACCATGGTGGTGGTGCTACCCTTAGGCAAAGGTCCTGGATTCTATAAGAAAGCGGGTTGAGCAAACCCAGAAAGCTGGGGCTAGAGAGATGGTTCAGAGGTTAAGAGCACTGACTGCTCTTTCAGAGGTCCTGAGTTCAATTCCCAGCAACCACATGGTGGCTTACAGCTATGTATAATGAGATCTGATGCCCCTTCTGACATGCAAGCATACATGGAATGAATGTTGTATACATAATAAATAAGTAAATCTTTAAAAAAAAAAAAGCCAGGCAGTGAGCAGTGTTTCTCCCCATCTCTGCTTTAGTTCCTGTCTCCAGGTTCCTGTGTTGACTTCCCTCAATAATGGACTGGGTAACCTCCAAGCAAAAGCAGATTTCCTCCCCAAATTGGTCTTAGTCAATTTTTTCTCAGCAACAGAGAACAAAGCAAGGCATGCAAAGAGCCTTATTTGACTGCAGTGGGAAGACAGTACGGCAAACAGGAAGTTCCTCACAAGGGAAGCCTTCTAGAAAGCTCACGGAGGCCCTGCTCAGACTCAGACTGGAAGAGGTGGGAGAAGTTTCAGAAGGAAGACTTTTGTCTAAGTGCGTTGAGTAACAGCAGGATGGAGTCTGGGCTGAAGAGTTCCTACGTGTTCCCGGCGATCTGGGTCTGGGTTGGGGATTTGCAGAGTTCTTGGTATCTTATTGAGAGTGAAATTAGTTGCAGGCCATTTGCAAAGTAGCAAGAATACTTTACTCAAAGTAAAGCAGGCAGGTGGCCCAGAAAGAAATGGTGTCAGAGAGGCATGCTCAAGGCTTGTCTGGGCTTCGAGAAAAGGAGTTTGGTTGAAAGGGACCTGGTGAGGGTTCCCTGTTTTGGCTGAGAGGACTTAAAGTGTCCCTTCCCATGGTGTATCTGGGTTTAATCAAATGAACACCCAGCATAAGATAGTAAATAGGGGATTTCCCCTAAACGTCCACTCACAGGATACAGTGTGCGTACTGGGTATGAACCCAAATCCGGTCTAGACCAAGTGGCCATCTCTCTTGTTTGTATGATGTGTCTTGGGATGTATCTGAATAGAAGGGGAACATTATCAAGAGATTGCTAAAGGAAGTAACTCATTTCAGTTATTTTAAGCAGGTGTGTGTGCAGTCTGAGGCAGAGGTTCCAGATGTATTATTATGTCTTGTTCTGGATCGGTCCTCTCATGCCGCCCTCCCTGTCTGTCCTGCCCTCCTCTCGCCGACTCGACTCTCTTGGAAAAGCCACACTCAGGATGGCGGGCTTGTGCACAAGCTTGGGGACCTGACTACAGGTCCCCAGCACCTAATTAAACTGCTGGACATGGCTGCACACATGCCTGGAACTCTAGTGATGCTGAGCAGAAGATGGGGTCACTGATACTTGCTGGCCGCCAGTCTAGTTCTAGGCCCAGAGACAGACCCTGTCTCATTTCTTGGCTTGCAGTTGTCAACGTTCCCTCAGATGAAGGTGTCCAGCAAAAATATATATGTTTTACACAAGAAGCTAACAATCCATTCCTAGCAAAATATTATAAAGTAAGACATTTATCCAAAACTGTTAATTACAACAGTGTTTGTGGTTGGAGACCACCCAAAATGCCTCTCAGTGGGAAAGGATCTGGAGATACAATATTTTTCCTTTAGAAAACTCATTCTAGTATTTTATTTGTAATGTTGGGGTTTGAACTCATTGTCTCAAATGCTATACCACACAGCCTAGAAATAGCCCTTCAATTTTATTTATTTATTGGTTTTCTGAGACAGGGTTTCTCTGTCACTTTTGAGCCTGTCCTGGAACTAGCTCTTTGAAGATCAGGCTGGCTTTGAACTAACTCTTCAGTTTTTAACATGGGCAATCTTTTGAATTTTGCATGGTCTTTGAGCCAGGTCTCTGGTAATCCCAGCCTAATTTACAAAGTAAGTTCCAGGACAGTTAGGGCTACACAGAAAAACCCTGTCTTGGAAGGAGAAAGAAAAGAAAAGGAAAGGTCTTGGCTCTGCTGCTTTCGTCAGGCAGAAAAGAGGAGGAAAGTGGAGGGCTCAAGTCACCTGTTCATCCCATGTCTCTCTGATTCACTAACAGGCCTCTGTCTTGCCTGGGCTCTGAGATCTGCACTTTGCATGGCTATCCAATGGTGGGCAGAGGGGACGATGGTAGCGTGAAGGTTGGTAGATGGCTGTGTCTTCCCTTTATCATCATTGTAAGCCGTGGTGGTTCACTGGCTGATGCTAGTTTGTGGTTCAGGGACCTCATTATTCCTCTGGTTCTTGCACATGCGCCCCCCCTGGTGGTCCCTACTCTTACTACCAAAGCCGCGGAGACAGGAACAAAGCTAGTTTGGAACTGGCTGCATATTCCAGGCTGGCCTTGATCTCTCAGCAATCCTCAACCTGAACTACTGTCCCTGGCTTTTAATTGCTTTTTAAATCAAATTGTTTAAGTTGAATATATTATGGCGTACTTATGCCATGTATCCCAGCACCTATAACATTCGCCTCTGTGAGCTTATACTGAATAGTCTCTGCAATTTAATAAGTGGAGAAAGGTGTACTACTAAGAACTTGAAAATTTACCTTTTTCTTTCTTTATTTTGTGTGCATTTTGTCTGTATGTCACTTGTTTGCAATGCCCATGGACATCAGAAGAGGGCATCGGATCCTTTGAAAATCTAGTCAATGGAGGTGTGTGTGGATTTTAGGAACTAAACACGGTCCTCTTCAAGAGCAGCCAGTGTTCTTAACTGCTGACTATCTCTCCAGGCCCTAGCTTTATTCTGTGTATGTATCTATCTATGTATATATCTATGTATGTATCTATATATCTATGTATGTATCTATATATCTATGTATGTATCTATGTATGTATGTATCTATGTATCATCTATCTATCATCTATCTATCAATCTATCTATCTATCTATCTATCTATCTATCTATCATCTTTCATCTTTGCATGTGCATAGTGTATTTTTAAATTTATTTTACATACCAACTACATTTTCCCCTCCCTCCTCTCTTCCCGTTCTGTCCCCCCCATCTCCTTCCTACCGCCCCCCCCTCCTCACCACCCATCCGCTCCTCAGAAAGAGGCAGGCCTTCTATGAGAATCAATAAAACATGGCATATCAAATTAAGGCAGGACCAAGCTCCTTCCCCGTGCATCAAGGCTGAGTGAGGCATTCCACCATAGGGAATAGACTCCAAAAAGCCAGCTCATGTGTCAGGGAGAGATCCTGGTCCCACTGCTAGAGGCCCCACAAACAGACCAACCTACACAACTGTCACCCACATGCAGGCTCCTTAGTTCAGGTCAGCTGTCTCTGTGGGTTTCCCTGTCATGATCTTGACCACCCTCACTCATATAATCAACCCCTCCTCCTTCTCTTCACCTGGACTCCCGGAGCTTGGCCGTGGATCTCTACATGTACTTCCGTAAGTCACTGGATGACAGTTAGGCTAGTCACCAGTCTGATTACAGGGGAAGTCCAGTTCAGGCACCCTCTCCACTGCCTCTGGGGTCATCCTTGTGGGTTCCTGGGAGTTTCCCTGGCACCAGGTTTCTCCCTAACTCCACAACTCTATCAAGATATCTCTTTCTTTCCTCTCCCTCTCTGTCCCTCCTGATCCTTCCCTCCTGATCCCTCGTGTTCCCATCCCCCTTCTCCTCCCCTCTACACCCCCGAACCCCCAGTTTACCCAGTAAGTCTCATCTATTTCCCTTTTCAGGGCATTCATGTGTCTCTCTTAGGGTCCTCCTTGTTACCTAGCTTCTCTGGCAGCTCCTGGTTTTATTTTTATTATACAACTTATATCGCAGAAGTCTTTTCAGTCTTATTTTTCCTTCAAAATTATCTTGAGTTGTACATTTTTGTATATAAAGATGAAATGACATGATAACCACCTCAATATTTATAAATATATAATATATAATTCGTATATTTCAAATATATATATACACATACAATTACCAGCTTTCCATGGACAATAGGGAAAGAATGTTACAAAATAAATGATTGGCCTTCAGGATTATACAGTATTTAAAAAGTAGTAAGTTCTTAAGCTTCTGAATTTTGGGAACTGGAATTTTCCTGTATATTTAGATTCTCTATCTTATGTTTTAGTCAGGACAAGAGCTGAAAAAGAAACATACTCTTGAATTCATTTTGCACAATTATTACTAGAGTCCCACAAGTATTAGGACTGTTTTTTGTAGCTTTCTGAAGTAGTTACTTGAATTAAACACTGGCACCCATGGGTATTTTTGGAAGTTAGTCATTGGTAGCCATGATACTCTTTTCTCTGTGTCAGACCGTGACACATCCTTTCATTTTACTATCAACACTGGGACAGGAGACTGCCTGTTCTGTGACTGACCCACTGGCAGGCGGAAATGATGGGGGAAGGGAAATGGGAAACGGTTCAGGGTCCTGGGATTCCCCTGGCTTCCTAACAGTGGCCTGTTATTTCTAAATTTTTGAAATGTTTGCCCTCTGGAGTTTCCCGGGGAGAAGATTTGATTTCAAACCCCACTTAGTGCGTGCACTTCTAATCCCAGCACGCAGGAGGCACAATTGGGATGCTAAATCCTAGGTCAGCCTGAGCCCTGTAGTAAAACTCTTTCCCAAACAAATTAAAAATAAAAAGCAAAGTCCAAACAACCAAAGAAAAAAAACCCAAAACACCCAACAGAAAAGGGCAGTGAAAAGCTTTGCAAAGTCCTTCTCGGTGTGCTTTGTCGGGGAGGGACGGCGGAGGGTTGGGGTGGGGAGACGGAGACGCCTGCGTGCAGTGAATCAAGGTTTTAATTTCCAGTTCTTAAGTGTATTCTTCCACAATTTCATCACAGGAATATGATGCACTTTGACCATACTCTCCCCATTATACATACTATTAACCCTTCTACTATTAACAACTATTAACCTTCCTCCAAACCAGTCCTCTGCTTTTTCCTTATCTTTTTGTTTGTGGCCTGGTGCTTTTATTAAAAAAGAAAATATGCATACTGCCTCCCTGCCCCAAAGACTCTCAGGTAGCCTCGGTGTGCTAGCCACGGCTGGGTTTGAACTCCTGGGATTCCAGGTAGCGCCACCAAGCCGGACAGTCGGCTTACCAATGTCAAAGCCCATCTTAAAAAAAAAAAAAACCCAAGTTATATTTATGCACATACACACGAGTGTAGTCCGTTTTCCTCAGGCGTTCCGAAGCCAGCTCACCCATCTGAGAGCCGCCTTCCAGGGCTTTTCCAGTGTGTCAGCTGCCTGGTTGCCACCCTTAAAGGTGCACCGCAAGTTTAAGCACACGAATCAAAGCCCCAAACACCTAGCTCGGGCGGGAGTTCGCGAACACCCAGCCGCGTTCGGAGTTCGGGCACTGAGGCCCGGATGTTCGGCTTCCAAAACTCCAACACGCAGGCGCGAGCGCAGGCACAGGCGCGCGCGATTAATTTAGCCCCTCTCCCGCCCGTCAACGCGGTGGCTGCGCGCCGTGCTGACGTCACCGCGCGTCTGCAGCGTCCAGCTAGCCGCGGGGGCTTTCGGGAAGGCTGCGGCTGGAGAGTTGGGTGCTGCGGCTTCCCGGGCGCCGGAGGCCCTGGTCCTGCGGCTCCGCGGTGAGTGCGGCTCCCTCCGCCTGGCGGGGCGAGCAGGCCGCCTTCGGCTCCCTGAAGCCAGCGCAACCGCTGTTGTGAGAGCCCTCTGTTCTCAACGCAGCGCGATCACCGCGCGCTTCCCCAGTCCTTGCCCTGGCAATGGCTTGCTTTCCAGTTTTGCTTTCTTTTTCTTTCGGTTCATTTATTCACTTATTTATTGTTAATTAGTTAATTCCTTCTTTTTTTGAGTCATCCCTGGCTGGTTTCCAACTTGCGACAATCCTCCTGCCTCAGTCTCCTGGGTGCTGGGAGTACTAGCATGCCCCACCACGCCCATCCCGCAAAGTTCTAAGCTCACCAGAGGTTTTGCTTTCACTGCCTTCCAACCGAGCCGGTTGTGCGGCACGGCGGTCACGCTATCGTATAGTTTACTGGTTGCTCTCTACTGTAGTGAGGTGAGAAATAACTCTGCGGTTTTATGGGGGAAACATATCTTTCTGACCTCCACTCTCCTTCAGTGTGCATTGAGAACGGGTGCTTGCTGTACTTGTAACACCCGGTGTGGGTGAGCCGTGCCTCAGTGAAATCCTTGTTGTCCTTTTTCCTTTTGAGATGCTTTGTGCTATAGTTGCTTTGGAATTGTTAGGGAATGATTGTCCTTAACGAGTTGTGTTAATGAGCCCTCCCAGATACCTTTATCTAGGCTAGCTCCATCCTGACTTGATCAGTTGTTCCCACTGGCAGAGCACCATCTCATCCTGTCTTATCTTCCAAGTGTTGAGATTGAAGTTGCAAGCAGGCTCGGGAATCTTTGTTTAGTTGCTGCTCTTCCTCCTCCTCCTCCTCCTCCTCTCTTCTTTTTTAAATAATTGCTGATGATTAAACCCAGGACCTTTTACCTTTATGATGGAGCTGCATCAACAGCTCTGCAGAATGTCTGTTCCATACCTACAGGTGCTTTTTGTCTTCAGTGAAGTGCCCTATCAAAATATCTTTAAATCAGAAAATAAAAGCAACCTAATAGTGTGGTCTAGCACTTGGGTGGCTAAGACAGGAGAATTCCAAGTTTTAAAACCATCTTCTTTACATTGACTTCCTAGCCAGCCCAGCTACAGAATGAGACCCTGTCCCTGCAAAAACAAAACAAAACAAAAACTAAGCAAAAACCTCAAAGAAAGATGCCCACGAAGTATGTCTAGCAGTAAATAAACAATAAATACAGTCAGCAAATGTGAAATTGGGGACCAATTCTTTTCCTGGGTGGAAATGTCCACCTGTCTTCAAAGTTTTACTTTTTACTCTGTATAAAGCTTGCATTTCAGAGACAATCACAGTGCTCTGGGAAGTGCTTTTCTAAGACTGGGTGGGTAAAAACTGCTGTAGTTAGGATGCATTAGCTAGAATGAGACAGTTTCAGGTATTATTGCATAAACTGAAGAGGCCATAATTGCTATGCAGTTAGTTTTCTAAAATACCTTTTTTTTTCCTTTCAGATTTGCAACACTGAAGAGTCTTCATTTCCTCCTGTATTTTTCTAGAAATAAACCCAGTCATGGAAATATGAAAAAATGTATAAAGAATCCAGTTTGAATTCCATGGAGTGTACTTTTGTGTATGAGTAGTTATATAAAATGTTGAGTTCTCAAAAAGAAGGCTAGTAAGTATGGTATATTTGTGCAGCAGAATTGCTGTGGTAAACTGGGTTGGTAGATACTACGGCAACTGAAGAAAGCTGTGTCTTGATAAATTGATTCATCCTTAATTATAACAGACTTAAATGAAGCCCAGGTGGACTTTGTAAAATGCAGTCTAGTTAACTTTACTAACAAGATACTGTCTGTCGAGCAGATGTGTTTACGTGATAGACACAGGACGGGATTTACCCGGTGAGAAGAATAGCAGTCTAAGCTCTAAACAAGGCCGTTCACCAGACACTATAGTCTTAGGGCTGTGTGTTAACTTCCCCAGAAGGCACCTGAGATTGTGTAACATGAGCTGTAGGAAATCAGCTCTTAGAAAATAGGACCATGGAGTGAGTTTAGTTATTTGGGTTTGATAGATAGAGTAGTTTGGATGTCGTATTAAAGTCCTTATAAGGGGAAAAAGCCTGCATATAATTTTTCCGATATAGTTAGCAATTGACTTAGTATCTAGACTTCATAGCTTTTTTTGTTTTTAGATTTTTTGAAATACAACTTTATTCTGATTCTAAACAAAAAGAATGGAAATGACAGCAGCAAGATTTTACCACTGACTGAATAGTGCGATGTGATGGTAGCAGTCTTATTTTTGAAATTTCAGGAAACAACTGTGTTCCAAACAGCTAATTATGCAAGTCCAAAAAAATGAAGGTATGTTTTTTTTAAAAAAAAAAAAAGGTATGTTTTAACTGTCGCATTCACTCCTTCAACATCCAGTGAAGTACACGATCTGCTTAGCTAAATACGCTGGCGCATGCTGTTCTGCTGACATCACAGGACAGTTGTCTATAAACTAGACTTCTGCCGCAGGCTCCAGCTTCACTCTCTCACAGGTCGTCATCCTCATCCGGGAGCACAGTCGTTTGAGCAACCCCTAAATCACGCTCCTACTGTGCTGACAAAGCTGGGTCCGTGACCACCTCCGGTGGGGCAATTAGGGTCTCCACGGGGCTCTCTGGCAAGCCAGAGGAAAGGCTTTTCAAAGTTGTAGTTACTTGGCAGAAATGTCTTAGTACTGGAGGTGGACGACAGTAGATTTTGCCTTCACTTTTCTGTCCTTAATATCCACTTTGTTGCCACACAATACAGTAGGAATGTTTTTTTTTCTTTTTTTCCTCTGATAATTTTTTATTACTTTATAGATAATAGGAATCAAAATTTCCACTTCCCTCCTCCTACTTCCCTCCTGCTCCCCCACTCACCCCGCTCCCCTCCAGTCCTAAGAGAGGGCAGGGTACTTTGCCATGTAGGAAGTCCAAGGCCCTCCCCCTCCGTCCAGGCTTAGGAAGGTGTACATCCAAATAGAATAGGACCCCCAAAAGCCAGTACATGCAGTAGAGACAAATCCCAGTGCCATTATCGTTGGCTTCTCAGTTTGCCCCCATTGTCAGCCACATTCAGAGGGTCCAGTTTGATCCCATGCTTGTTCAGTCCCAGTCCAGCTGGATTTGGTGGGCTAACGGGATGTTGTCACACACACGTACCAGATCTCTGTGCCGGTTAGGAACATTCTTGTAAGTAACTCTTGGTGTTACTACATCGAATGGCACACTGGGCTTGGATGGAGTAGCCATCGCGCAGGCCCCCGAACTTCTCCTGGCTGGCTGTGTCCCACACGTTGGACTTGATGGGTCCTTTGTTGGTATAGACAATGAGCAGGTGCCCCTCCACGCCCAGGGTGGCTACATACTTCTTCCCAAACTCACCTGTCCAGTGGTGCCTCACTAACGTCATCTTCCCCACCAGGACGAGCTTGAACTGGATCTGCGGCACTCCCTGGGCAGCCATCCTGACATGACGATCCTTCCAGAAGACTCTCCGCGCCTGTCCGAGTGAAGCTGACTTCATAACTTTTAATGAAAGTAAATTATGGGCGAATAGCTCTTGGGTTACCTAAAAGAGTTCATATGATTCCAGAGTCCTGAGTAGTGTAGGATCTTGGAAAATAAGAGTTGTCCTCTGTGAAGGTGAACTCACATAAATCCAGTCAGAGAGAATTCTACCTGGTTAGGAGCCTGTTTTTGCATTCTCTGTGTGGTTAGGATCTTACTTAGTGTGAACTGAGAAGCTTCATAGGGCAGTTTAAACTGTCAGAAATACTGTCTCTATTCATGCACAAAACTGTCTCCCAAAGAGTTGTTCAAGGTACTTTACACCAAAAAAACCAAAAAGATAATGGAAAATAGCACAACCTTACTGAATTGGACATAAGAGAGCAAAGAAAAAATAAAATATGACTTTTCCTGTGAGCTCTACAGAATGTCCACCTACTCGGCTTTCCCCACTGGGGTTCCTGTCTCAGAAAGGAGCCTGGCTCGCGCTGGCTTTTATTACACGGGTGTCAATGACAAGGTCAAGTGCTTCCGCTGCGGCCTGATGCTGGACAACTGGAAACAAGGGGACAGCCCTGTTGAAAAGCACAGACAGTTGTACCCCAGCTGCAGCTTTGTTCAGACCCTGCTTCCAGCTGGTCTGCAGTGCCCGCCTAAGGTCACAGCCCCTGTGAGAAGTGGGTTTGTACGTTCCTTACCTCTGGAGCAAGGAGGAAGTTACTCCAGCTCGTCCTCGAACCCTCTTCGCTCCGGAGCAGTGGAAGACTGCCCGTCCAGGACGAGTCCCTGCAGCTATGCCATGACTACTGAAGAGGCCAGATTTCTTACTTACAGTGCGTGGCCTTTAAGCTTTCTGTCACCAGCAGAGCTGGCCAGAGCTGGCTTCTATTACATAGGACCTGGAGACCGGGTGGCCTGCTTTGCCTGTGGTGGGAAGCTTAGTAACTGGGAACCAAAGGATGACGCTATGTCAGAGCACCGGAGACATTTTCCCAACTGTTCATTTCTGGAAAATTCTTCAGAAACACAGAGGTTTAGTGTATCAAATCTGAGCATGCTGACTCACACTGCTCGAATGAGGACGTTTTTGTACTGGCCGTCTAGTGTTCCTGTCCAGCCCGAGCAGCTGGCAAGCGCTGGATTCTACTACATGGGTAAGATGTTAGCGGAAAACTAGAGTTTTATTAGCTTGTTCATGGGAATACACATGAGTCAGTTTCTGGCGTTTTTTTCTTGTTTAGATCGCAACGATGATGTCAAATGCTTTTGTTGTGATGGTGGCTTGAGATGTTGGGAATCTGGAGATGACCCCTGGGTAGAACATGCCAAATGGTTTCCAAGGTAATTGGTTCTTTGTTTTATGTTGAGACAGGGTTTCTCTGTGTAGCCTAGGCTGTCCTAAAACTAGCTCTGTAGACTCAGACTGGCCTTGAACTCAACAGCTGCGGGCCTGCCTCTGCCTTCCGGAGTGCTTGGATTAAAGTTTTTGTCAGTGCAGCTCTTAACAGGTTTCAACTGTGACTAATCTTTGATCTCAGTAAAGACAGACTAACAGATGATCAGTATCACTAGATTTTGGTACATACAGTTCACTTATTTATCAGATATTTAGGTAATATTTTAGGTGCTATGGGTTATAATCTGTGTTGTGAGGGAAGAGTGGATAACCAGGACATACAGGGCAGTCAGGATCTACTATACTTAATGTCTAACCATTGTTCTGCTGGTTAGTATCTATCATTGCACACGGGGTCACCTGGGAAGAGGGACCCTCAGTTGAAGATCGCCTCCCTCACGTCTTAAAGCTGTCTACTATGTAAACTGATAACTTGATTTCAGCTACACAAAGTCTCTGCCTCTGTCCTTTCAGCATCTCATGGCTTTGATGTCACTACAGCTTTTTAAGTTGTGTATCCATTGTTTGTTTTTCATATGATAGTTGTAGCTATAGTTATTTCTAACACTGTCTTTAATAGGACAGGTGTAGCTATAATTGAAGCTGCAGTTATTTATAACACTGTCTTTAATAGGACCGTTGTAGCTATGATTGTAGCTGCAGAACACCGTCTTTAATAGGACCGTTGTAGCTATGATTGCAGCTACAGTTGTTTTAGCACTGTGCTGGGCTGGGGTAGCCACTCGACCCTGAGCCCCAGTGTTTTCCTCTTAACCTTTATGTTAGAGTTGGCTGATTTACACTCCACATTACAGTTTGGAGAAGTCTGGAGGTGTATTTGTATTTGTCTTCACCTGTAAATTTTTTACTTTCCTATGCTCTTGAGAATTGTTCGCTGTATTCTCTCATTATTGCTGATGGTATCTGTCTTGTTCTCTTGAAACTCACCAAGCTCCCTAAAGATGAGTAGTGTTAATTCCTTATTTAGTCATATGTAAGCACCTTTCTCTTCCTTCTTTTGAGTTCTTGGAAAATTATTGCATTCCTTTGTTGTTATGGTTTTTGTTTTGTTTTTTAAGTTTCTTGTAGCCCTGCTTCTTAGATTTTTGTGACTTTATTGAACAAGGAGCTTTAACTATAGGTAGGTGTGAGGGCTTGGGCTTGTCAGGGTATGGTAGACTCTGACTCGTTGGGAAGCCCAGTGCTGTAGTCTCCATGCAGTTCTATTAGCTGATGTCTTTGTCAGTGATGGTCTTAGAGATCTGTGTCCAGGGCAATAGCAAAGCTTTTGGTGGTGAGGCTGAAGACTTGATCTCTTCTGTCATGGAAACATCCTGGCCAATGGGATCCCTGTTGACACCCGTTGTGACTTGTGAGTATTCTCACAATAGTGGGGGCAGCTGGAGGAGATGTGGAGCACAGGTGCACAGAACAGCTGCAGGCTGGGCTTGATGAGCACAAGAACAGTGCGTGTAGGACACAGGCTCTGGCGTCAGACTGTTCTACAGCCCTGGAGTGCAGAGCATGGGTCAGGGAGGGAGGTGGTTCCTTGCAGAGTGTTGCAGGCCCTGCTCCTTTCCGCCTCCAGGGTCCCTTAGCAGTAGTGGTGGGAACTGGCCACTCCATGGCAGAGGAGCTTCTGAATCCAGCGCCAGTACACACTAGAGAGATTTTCGCTGTGACGCCTCATGACGTTGGTTGTTGATGACTTCAGTGGCAAAGGTTCTGGGTTTCTGCTCAAAGCAAGCCCCTAGGAGCCATGGTGGTTCAGCCTGCCAGACTACTGATCCTATGTCTGTCTGTTTCCAGATGTCTCCCCAGTGGGCCTTCTGTATCTTCCCTCCCCTCCTTCTCTCTCTCTCTCTCTCTCTCTCTCTCTCTCTCTCTCTCTCTCTCTCTCCTCCCTCT
>NW_026068013.1:316534-318951 GCF_014885135.2 Alexandromys fortis | reverse complement strand
TTTTTTTTTGGTTTTTCGAGACAGGGTTTCTCTGTGGTTTTGGAGCCTGTCCTGGAACTAGCTCTTGTAGACCAGGCTGGTCTCGAACTCACAGAGATCCGCCTGCCTCTGCCTCCCAAGTGCTGGGATTAAAGGCGTGCGCTACCACCACCCCATTGCCATCTTTCTGATAGCATTCTTGCAAGCTTTCCTTTAATCTGTGATTTATATTTGTTAATCCCACTGAATGAGAGTAAAGACCATAACCCAAATTCTTTGGTTAAATTAAGCAAGCTATTTTTAGTCACTCAGGGCTATCTCCGTAAAGCAGGATTTGAAAAAACAGCATTGGACATGGGAGAAGGTAGGGTTTATATAGTCCAAAAACTGTACGACTAGGTGGTTTTCAGGGGTTGGAGAATTTCCAGAGGAATTTTAGTTATATAGGCACTTGGCTGGACATTTTAAAGTTGTTTGGCAGAATATTTGATCTTATCAGGATATAGTCACGGGGTGACCAGTCAAACTCCATAGGGTGGGGAGCATGTCAAATTCCAGAAACAGGTTAAAGCACGAGCACCTTGAATTTTGCAGCAAACAGAAATGAACTGTTCTGACCTTATAACAAAATGGCTTCCATCCTTAAGATTGAGTCCGTCTGGTCCATCAATATTTTTACTTCTGGACTTATTACTATTGCTGTGTAGTTGGACATTTCTCTTTCATCCATTTCCAAATGACCACTCAGAGACTGAATATGAACTATAAGTGTTCAGACTTGTTAGCTGCTACCTCTTACACTTAAATTAACCTATATTTCTGTTTATGCTTTGACATGTGGCAGTGCCTTTATTAGCCTGGCACGTTTATCTCTTCCCTTTGTGTCTGGCTGGCGACTCCCTCTCCCTCTGCCCTTCTTCCCACCATCCTTAGTTTGGTCGCTTGGCCTTTACTTCCTACCTGGCTACTGGCCAATCAGCATTTTATTAAATCAATTTGAGTGACAAATCTTTACAGTATACAAGAGGATTATTCCACAGAATTGCTGTGATGAAACACCACGACCAAAGCAACTTAGGGAGGAGAAGGTTTATTTGGCTTATGCTTCCACATCAGAGTTTATCATCAAAGGAAGTCAGGGAAGGAAGTCAAACAGGATGGGAGCCTAGAGGCAGGAGCTGATGCAAAGGCCATGGTAGAGTGCTGTTTACTGGCTTGCTCCCCATTGGCTTGCTCAGCCTGCTTTCTTATAGAACCCAGGACCACCAGCTCTGCGATGGGACCACCCGCAATGGACTGGGCCCTGCCCCTTCAGTCACTATTTATAAAAATGCCTTACAGCTTGATCTTATGGAGGCTTTTTCTCAGTTGATGTGCTCTTTTCTCAGAAGACTTTAACTTTTGTCAAGTTGACACAGAACTATCCAGCACACGCATGTGATTGTGGTGCACACCTTTAATTCCAGCACTCGAGAAGCAGAAGCAGGTGGATCTCTGAGTTCAAGGCCAGCCTTATCTACAAAGTGAGTTCTAGGACAGCAATGACTAAATTTAGAAACTCTATCTTCAAAAACCAAAAAACCAAATCAAAACAAAAAAGCCAGTAACAACCCCCCCCCCAAAAAAAACCCAAATTATCCAGCACAGTGTGTGACTGCCTGTGGGTATGTGCACATGAGTGTAGATGCCCAAGAAGACCAGAAGCGTCAGATCCCCTGGAGCTAGAGTTATAGAAGGGTTGTGAGCTTCCTGACTTGGGTTCTGGGAAGTGAATTGTGGTTCTTCTAGGAGAGCAGCAAGTGAGCTATTTCCAGCTTTCCTTCCAAGCTTCTTATGAAGCAACATTATGACTTAAGGAAGGGCAAAAGGGCTTTACATACATTTGGGGATATGATTCATCTTTAGTTTAATTTTTCACATAGCATGAGCATAGGGCAAGATTTTTGTTTATATGCTTTTACAAGAAAATTTGAAATTGGACACCTAGTTTGTTTCTTCCAAAGGGATGGGATGGCAGTGTTTGTTATGTGAACTTCTTCTGAGAGGTTTTAGTGGCTTAAATATTTGTGAGACATTGCTACAAAATGTGGAGATAAAGTTTCTTGGAGGGAGTGTGGTGGACTATATTTCATGATAGGAGAGTGAACTCTGGAGTAGGTTAGCAGTTACTATATTGTGAACAATGAAATTTAATAGATAATGAGTCATAGTTTTTGAAAAGACAATGTCTGTACCATTGTTTTTCACATGCCAGCTTTTGCCCTTTCTAAGTCCTGAAGGTTTTCCTTTGTTGTGTGTGGAAGGCAGCAGGAAAATGACGGAGGCACCGCCACCCTGGGGTGTGTGCAGGGGTGTGCTGGGGTGTGCTGGGGTGTGCTGGGGTGTGCTGGGGTGTGTGCTGGGGTGTGCTGGGGTGTGCCGGGGTGTGCCGGGGTGTT
>NW_026068013.1:308606-315522 GCF_014885135.2 Alexandromys fortis | reverse complement strand
GTGTGCTGGGGTGTGTGCTGGGGTGTGTGCTGGGGTGTGCTGGGGTGTGCTGGTTTGGTTAATGTCTACTGGGTCGTGATGGGAAATTTTTGCTTTGGGGTATAATCGAGAATATTTGGAAGTCACTCCTAGAATAATCAGTTCATTTTTAATATGAAATGATTTAAAATAGTTCTGTTTTATATTTTAGGTGTGAGTTTTTGATACGGATGAAAGGGCAGGAGTTTGTTGATGAGATTCAAGCTAGATATCCTCATCTCCTTGAACAGGTAAACTGGCTCTTCAGACTGACGTGAACTCTGGAGGTGACACATTTGGTAAAGGGCCTCCTAGGCACTGTGAGGCCCTGAATTCAGATCCCAGCACCACGGACAAAGCTGGGTGTGGCAGCGTGCATCAGTAACCCTAGGGTGTTAGAGACCATGGACTCCATGGAGCGCTCTGTCCAGAAAATGGAACTATTCAGTGAGCTCTAGGCTGAATGGGACAGAGAGCCTGTCTTACACACAAGGTGTGGAACTGCTGAGAAGGACATCCGTGTCTACCCTTGTCCTCCACGTGGGTGCACATGTAGTTGCACACACCCACGTGAACAGGTCCATATGCTTGCTCCATATACATGCAAACAAAATTACAGCATTGAACTATGCTATAGAATAAGTACAGAAATCTCAGAAGTGATACTTACATCTATTTTATTAATTCTTTGTACAAAATTTTTTGTTGGTGGAGGCTGCTTGTTTGTAGTCCTGACCACCCAGACCCAAAATAATCTCACAGAAACTGTATTAATTAAAATTCTGCTCAGCCTATTAGCTTGGGCTTCTTATTAACTCTTAAATCTTAAATTAACCCATTCCTAATTTTTTTTGTGTTTTACCACAAGGATTGTGGTTTACGGTAAAGTTCCAGGTTGTCTGTCTCCTTTTTCAGCTAAATTGTGTTTGTCTGCCTCTGCCTTCTTTCTCCCAGCATTCAGTTTAGTTTTCCCACCTAACTCTTCTGCCCTGCCAAGGGCCAGAGACGCTTCTTTATTAACCAATGGTAATAAAACATATTCACAGTATACAGAGGGGAATCCATAATCAATTTTTGAGGCAAAATTGGAGTTTATTAAATTTGTATAGCAATTTTAAGCAATGTAATTAGGAAAAGAAATATGGTTAGGAAGGAAGACATACCTGAGGTTGCGTGTGCTTAGACACCTGAGGTCGTGAGTGTGTGCTTAGATGGATACCTGAGGTCATGAGTGTGTGCTTACACACCTGAAGTTATGGGTGTATGCTTGACACCCGAGGTTGTGTGTGTGTGTGTGCTTAGATAAACACCTGAGGTTGTGGGTGTGTGCTTAGACACCTGAGGTCGTGGGTGTGTGCTTAGACAGACACCTGAGGTTGTGGGTATGTGCTTAGAAGAGCTGCTGTTTTTGAGTTACCGGTACTGTAGCCATGGTACTGCATCCTTGATAGTTTTGTTACTAGCTTGCTATTCAGGCTTCTTCATAAATACTGTTTTTTCTTTTACTTTTTTGAAAAATCTTATATCCTGCCAGGTATAGAATTTTTTTAAATGGGGTTGAAGAGCTATCTTCAATGTCTCTAGTCTTTTCCAGTAAACAAACAAAGGAGTTAGGACCTTTTAAGAGTCACCCAAATGAAATACTGCCTTTTCAGTGGGAGGAGGAGGCACTGCGTCATCATGCTGTTCTCTGAAATGGGAGATAAGCCTAGCTGTATGATATCTATGGTGAGATGAAACCAAATAAAGTGTTCATATGAGTTATTTATTACAGAGGTTTGAGGCATGGAGCTGAGGCATACCTTTAACTCCTAGTTTTCCCTCCTGTGCTGCATACCTGTCTTAAAAACGAAATATCTGAGTCACCCAGTTTCCTGAAGGGTGTGTGCATTTATTAAAGTAAATGTTGTTGTTTGTTTGGGTGTGCTCGTTCATCCCATCGCCCCATACTTGGAAAGCTGAGGCAGGACAATTGCCATGAGTGCTAGGCCAGCTTCAGCAACAGAGAGAGACCCTATCTTACTGACTGTGCTGTGTAGAGTTTGAGATTCCTGATTTACCTGCTAAGTGTTCTCTTATTTCATAGCTGTTGTCCACTTCAGACACCCCAGGAGAAGAAAATGACCCGCCAAGTAAGTAGGAAACCTTTAAATGCAACTGTGAGTCTGGGTAAGAATATTAGGAATGAAAGTATATTAAAGGGAGTCACATGGAAAACTGTGGAACATTAACTGGAAAATTACATGTTTAGTAAGATTTGTGACATTTTAAAAGATTCTAGAACATTTCTTGGTCTTTAAAGTGCTGACATTTCCTATGAGACAAGACACACATAGAAAACAAATAGCTCAGCACTCTGTCAAATGAGAGGTGGAATAAGCTTTTCCTCTAGAGAGGGAGGTTGCTGTGCCTCGAGGGTGTTTGAAGAGGTTTAGGATGGGCTGGGTGCTAGGTATAAAGGCAGGGACAGGTACTTCAGTGCAGCGGCCTCTGGATTAGAGCTGCCCTTTAGCCATAGCTCAGGAGTTAGTGTATGCGATCTTCATGTGTCATGGTCTCCAAGGCTGAAGGAGCCATCACTTTATGTTCTTATCACATCAGAGGAGTGCTGGTTTGACTCTCCATTTCAGGAAAGGCGTTGGTGCTGTGGAGGTGGAACAGAGAAGGGGAGACCAAGATATAGAAACCATGACTCCGCAGTAGATTAGGCACTTGGTCATGGAAACTGAGTCACAGTGGGTAAGGGACTTGGTCAGGAAAGGAAGGAGTACCTAAGTACTGGTACCTGCCCCTGTGTAGGAGAACTGGGGAAGGTGAAGGGGTGGAGAGCTGTTCTTTTGTCTGCTTGTTTTTTCTGTTTTTGTTTTTTGTTTTTCGATACAGGGTTTCTCTCTGTAACAGCCTTAGCTGTTTTGGAACTAATTCTTGTAGACCAGTCCTCGAACTGGATAGCTGTTCTTATTTAATGTTTATTTGGGCTGATGCCAAGGCTGGAATCCGGGTCCTTATGCCACAGTTCACATGTGGAGATCAGAAGATTCTTCTCAGGAGTCCGTTCTCTTCTTTACACGGGTTCTGGGGACTATTCTGGCTGCCTGGCAGGCGCTTTCCCTCTGAGCCATCTCCATAGCAGTTGAGCTCTTGCCACACTTTCCTAGTTCACGCTCTTCACTGAGAAGACTGAAGACTGGAACCACTAGTCTCCATGTACTCTCTTCTCTGTCCTGTTATTTATGTACTTCTCCTTTATTCATTCATTTTTAATATAGGGGCTTATAATTCGACTCAAACTAGCTTTGAACTTTGAAGCCTCATCCTCTGAGTGCTGTATCACAGGTATATGCCACCATTCCTGGCCTCGTCCTCTGGATTATGTCCCCTACTGCTGATTTGTGAGTGTTGCTTTGGTAATGGAAAGAGGGAAGGAGTCTTGTCATGGTCACTGGAAGCTGCTGTATTAGCAGCTCTCTTACTGACCCGGCACCCGGCATTTGATGCATTCAGTGCTGCCTTGGGAAGCATGCTGTGCTGCGTTCTTGGCTGCCCAGTGCTGGGGTGGCAACTGCACTCCAGCACACGGGCTTGTGTCCTCAGCACACCCCTGTGGTTGGCTTCCCTGACAGCATTCTTCCGCTGATTCTGAGCAGTCTCCTTTGTCAGCTCCTTTATTTCTAAGTGACACAACACACTACCACATGAAGTGTATCTTGTACTCAGGTCACGTGGGTGCCAGGCTACGATGTCCAGTTTTCTGCTTCAATTTCCAAGTGCTTCCATTTCTGGCTAAAGTAGCTGTTTCAGTAAATATACCAAAGCAAATGGTTCCTCTGTTTCACTCCTCAGAGGTTTTGCTCTCACCCTCCCCATCTCAGTTCATAACACCCAGCTATAGAAGCCGTTAATGCCTTCACAGTTGGACCAGAAACTCACCACCTACCCATTGCCAGCCTCATCCATGCTACCTGATCTATCCTTACAGTTCTCCCTGATCCCAGGCTGCCCACTAGTCCGTCTCTGCATGTGTCCAGTCACCTTCAAGACCCTCCTGGAGTTCTGGCAAATTTAGGGTGATGTAGACACTCCCTACAAAGCTGCTTGCCATTGGCTGCTGTCCACTGTCTACTGCCTCCTTTACTTCATGCCAAGCTTTTGTCCTTTTTTAGGGCTATTGTGTTTGCTGTTCTCTTCAAACATTCCCGTTGCTTACTTTACCATTTCAGTTTTTGGGTTCTGTTTTCTTTTCAGTATTATTTTCTAGAGGAGGCGTTAGGGATCAAGGCTGTTTTGGTTTCTTCAGACATGCTTTTGAGGCGGTGGCTCTCCACACTCTGACACTGGGTGTTTGTGTGTTTACTGTGCAGGTTTCCAGCAGGTGGCAGCACAGTGTCTCGGGGAAAGTACAGTCTCTCAATTCCTACTTTCATCTCCTTATGTTTTCATCGTCATAACCTCTGTATTCAGAATATCATTCCTTTTGCTTATTTAACTGTGTTTTTCTTATAGCTTTATCCTTCCTATGTTTGTTATTTTCTCTGTCTCACGTAACATTTAGACATTATTCATCATTCAAGTCTGATACATCTCCATTTTGGTGTTATTCTAACCCAAGTGCTTCATGTGTGCTTGGCAAGAACTCACCACACTGTGCAAGGCCCCAGTCCCACACCTAATCCCTTTACGAGGGGAAGAGAGTGGTTACATGCTTGATTGCTGGAAATGGAATTCTCAAGTATGCCAGACAAGCCCTCTACCTAGGCCACACCACCATTTCTTAAATTTTGTAATGTTTTGTTTGTTTGTTGTGTTTAGTTTTACTGTGCTATCAACCAAATGCTGGATAAGCTCTCTACAAAGGAGCTGTACCCCCATGTTAGCCCTCTTTCTTACTGTTTTTATTTATTGTTTTTATTTTGGGGGGAGTCTTGTTAACTCTCTTGTATGAGTGTCAGGGAAGGACCAAGGCTTTGTCTCTGCCATCACAGGTTCAGTAGTTTCTCTGATTTTCCTCCGTGGAGGTAATTTCTCACTTCTTTATTGTTGTAGCACATTGGTTTTTAAAGATGAATGTATATTAGAATCATTTAGGAAGATCTTTTAAAAAATTAATTTTTATTTCATTTTATTGTGTATGAGAGAGACACAGAGAGGGTTAATTATGTCAGGACCCATCCTCTCCTGCGGGTTTCAGGAACTGAATTTGAGTCAGCTTGTGCAGAAACCCTTTCACCATGAACCATCTTGCTTGCTTGATTTTTGAAAAATTTTTTAAGATGTATGTATGTATTTTGTACGTGTGGGTGCACATGCCACAGCGTGTGTGTGGAGGTCAAGAGGACAACTTTGGGGGTTGAAGATACGTCTCAGCAGGTAAGAGCACTGATTGCTCTTCCAGAGGACCTATGCAACTGACATGGCGGCTCACAGCTCTCTGTGGCTCCAGTTCCAGGGATCCAACACCTTTACACACACATACATGCAAGCGCAAAACACCAGTCCACTTAAAAGAAAATAAACCATTTTTTTAAAAAAGGAAAACTTTGGGGAGTTGGCGCTTTTCTCCTACCCTGTGGATTCTGTGAACTGAACTTAAAGCTGTCAGGCTTGGTAACAATTGCCTTTACCACCGAACCATCTCTTCAACAATGGTGAAATTTTTATTAAGTACGCCTAGATGTTTGAACTGTAGGAAGTAATTTTTTAAAATGCATAGTACATTAATTGTTTTCTCATTTAACCATTATCAAGTTTAAATTTTATTGATGGTAATTTAATTTAACTAATGCATATGGTATAGTTCCCTTATCAGCATATGGAAATAAAGATAATCATTTTCCATAGTTTTCACTTTGTGGAGTTTAATATTAGCAAATTTGTTTACAAACAGTTGTGCATTTCGGACCTGGCGAAAGTTCAGAAGATGCGGTCATGATGAACACGCCTGTGGTTAAGGCAGCTCTGGAAATGGGCTTCAGTAGGAGTCTGGTAAGACAGACGGTTCAGCGGCAAATCCTGGCCACCGGTGAGAACTACAGGACCGTCAGCGATATTGTCTCAGCGCTTGTTAGTGCTGGAGGTGAAAGAAGAGAAGAGAAGGACAGACAGACTGAAGAAACAGCATCAGGTATTGTGGTATTGCTGGTGACATCACCTCTCCCCCACCACCAGTATTTCTAAACTGTCTGTTTGCCAAGCTCGGGTGACTTCAGATTCCATCTGTAGCTAGTGCTGTCCTTGAATTCCCCTGAGCTCCCGGCCCCACTGCCAAAGTGCTGGGATGACATATATGCTACCATACCCAGATTTACAATAAAGTTTTTTTCTTGAGCTATATTGCATTTCTTCCTTTTACATAGCTAAATTTTAAAAGCGTGATTTAGGGGGTTGGAGAGATGACTCAGTGGCTAAGAACTTTTGCTGCTCTTGCAAAGGGTCTGGGTTTGGTTCCCATCACCCATGTCGAGTCCAGTGTCTGGGGTATCTGACACCCTCTTGTGACCTGTGTATGCACCTGGTACACATACCCACAGGCCCATACACATACACATAAAAATGAATACTTTTCAGTTTTTAAAGCAAGATTTAAGAACTGATTCAGAGCTGACTATAGCGGAATAGGCCTAGTTCCTATAATCCTGGCATTCACGAGAGTAAGGCAGGAGTATGCCAAGTTCAGGGACAGCCTAGGCTACATATCAAGAATCTCTTTAAAAGATTCAGATATTTCTACTTTTTAAATAAACTTCCTTCAAATCTAGTTTCTGGTACGGTATTTTACTAGTAGTCCTTGGTAGGGGATTCTTAGACCAAAAAGTCAACCTAGGATGACACCCTGGGCTGTGGTCCTTTGCACAGCCAACAACAGTGTATACATGATTCTGATATTTGTGTGTGTGTGTGT
>NW_026068013.1:297433-306012 GCF_014885135.2 Alexandromys fortis | reverse complement strand
ATAGAGTTTGAAGTCAGGGATGGTAATGCCTCCAGACGATCTTTTATTGTATAAGATTGTTTTGGCTATCCTGGGTTTTTTGTTTTTCCATATAAAGTTGATTATTGTCTTCTCCAGATCTGTGAAGAATTTTGATGGGGATTGCATTGAATCTATAGATTGCTTTTGCTAGAATTGCCATTTTTACTATGTTGATCCTCCCACTCCAAGAGCAAGGGAGAAAGGTAAAAGAAAAAAAAAAAAGACTAGTTCGAGACAGCCTTATTGTATGGCCACATAGCAAAATGTTTGAAATTCAATTTCTGGATTGAGACAGATCTGTGTTTAAATTCTGCCCTTTTTCAGTTAGGGTAGGCAGCTCATTCAACTAAACTTAAGATTCCTTACCTCAAAGTGGGGTAATCTCTTATGAACGAGCTGGATTCAGTTCTTAAAGCTGCACCATAATTTAGATTTATAAAATGTGCCGAGTATTGTGGGAAGTGGTGGATGTGCATTTTATTAACCTCTTTAAGGAAGGTGCTGGGTTCTTCCTATTTCAGATCGGGAAGCTGAGGCGTATAGTGGGGGACATGGCTAAAATGGCTAGACTTTCTGGGCAAGCCAGCAAAGTCCATCTTGATTTGTAGCTAAGCCCTCTCATTCACAGATGGTGTGGACCCTGAAAGGACATTAGCACCATGTAAACCTGGCTGGGTGGTTCATGCCTGTAACCCCAGCACTTGGAAGGGAAGTCAAGTCATGACAATCAGGGCTGGATATATCAGGTCCTGTCTCAGTAACTAACAAACCGGAAACCTCAACTAGTTTAGGACTGGTTTGACAACTCATTCTGTGGCTGTTGCCAAGCCAGTCATGCTATTGTGAGGCTCCCTATCTGGAAGACACGTGTCTTATCTAATTGCCTTTTTAATATAACCGTTTGCCTGTACTTAACAAGTAAAGTGATATAATACAGATAAAAATAAATTACTTATTAATTCCATGGTGGAGAAAGAGAGAAAGAGGGCACATATTTTACTACTCTAAAGTTTTCCGCTTGTTCTCAACAATTTGAAGACGTGTGTCTGGGTCCATCAGTGTTCATACTTGAAAGTGTATATGCTTGTATGGAACTCTGAGTTTAACCTAGAGTTTAGTTTAGGAAGGCAATATCGAGAAACAAATGCTATTTTCCTTCTCCTTCACACTCATTGCCTCATTTGGGTATAGTTGGGGGCATTTGAAATTTAATGCATCCTTCTTCTTGCTTATTTTTAACTGAAGGTGACTTGCAGTTAATTCGGAAGAATAGAATGGCCCTCTTTCAGCAGTTGACATGTGTCTTTCCGATCTTGGACAATCTTCTTGAGGCCAGTGTAATTACTAAGCAGGAACATGATATTATCAGACAGAAAACACAGATACCCTTACAAGCAAGAGAACTGATTGACACCATTTTAGTCAAAGGAAATGCTGCAGCCAACATCTTCAAAACCTGTCTGAAGGAAATCGACTCCACATTATATGAGAACTTATTTGGTGAGTTTGTTGGAGAAAGTATTTAGATACCCTTAGGGTTTTGTTCCTCTCTCTGCTGAGCAAGCAGAATAAACCCAGTTGAACCTCAATCTTTACATATTACCTATTCCAGAAAAAAAAAAAAAACCTGGTGTATTTTATTGTCTAGGTAGTATTCCTTGTAATATAGCAAAAATCTGCATAAAAATAGTAGGTTAAAGAGTTTTATATTGCTAGAGTAATGGTTTTTGTATGCTGTCTTTTTCCAGTGGAAAAGAATATGAAGTATATTCCAGCAGAAGATGTCTCAGGTACAGTGCAGTTAGTACTCCACCGTTGTCTCTTTACTTCCTGGACACCGCATTTCACTCACACTCTTTTCTGGTCTTAGGCTTGTCGTTGGAAGAGCAGTTGCGGAGATTGCAAGAAGAACGAACTTGCAAAGTGTGCATGGACAGAGAGGTTTCTATTGTGTTCATTCCTTGTGGTCATCTGGTCGTCTGTCAGGAATGTGCCCCTTCCTTGAGAAAGTGCCCCATCTGCAGGGGTACTATCAAGGGGACTGTGCGTACATTTCTCTCATAAATGAAGAGTGCTTCTAAAGTATTGCTGGGTACCGGAAGCCGTCTGAACAAAGAGTGAATTACCGATTCAGCTAGTACACTCTTGTTTGCTCTTCTTCAGAATTAATAATCTTGCTTCATGAAAGGTAGTGTTGTATATGTAATCTTAATCTGTGTAGCTGCAAGGGAAGTTCCTCTGCTGATAAGCTACGGAAGGAGTGGGTGCTTCTGTGTTTCATTCAGGAGTTTCTGGGCTTGGAGTTTATGAAAGCTTTAGATTTGGGTGACGTGGAGCTCAGAAATCCTGGAAACCAGTAGCCCTGGCCCTCAGCGGCTAGGGTGCCCCATGCTTTTTGGTGTTTTTCCCTCTGGAAAATAAGGATTTTTCTGTTACTTGGTAAATAAGATTTCCCCCTATTTGTGAGAAACATACTAATAAAGTGGTTTTAAAGGCTTGCATCATCATTTTCTCCCCTGATTGAAAAGTAATTTTCCTAAGACTTAGTTGCACTCATTTGCTCTTAGGTTAAAATAAATGAATTCATAAAATAAATCGCTAAAGTGTTTCTAATAATGTGATTCACGAAAATCCCTTTAGCTAACAAACTGTGTATGCTTTGCAAATAAAGCATTGGATGAAGACTTCACACTCAGCTCAGTCCACATGAGAACTTAAAGAAGCAGTGTAGTTGCGTGGTGTGGAGGTTTTTGTGGGATTCGGGGATAGAACACAGACAGTGATAAGCAGTGTCGTCTTTGTGGAGCAGATCATGTGTGACCTGTCCCAGATGTGAAGTGTATTTTAAAACACAAAACAAGCTAGACATGGTGGCACACACTTTTAATCCCATCGCTCAGGAGGCAGAAGCAAGTGGATCTCTGTGAGTTCGAGGCCAGCCTGGTCTACAGAGAGAGTTCCAGGGCAGGCAGGGGATTTACACAGAGAAACCCTGACTCAAAGAACAACATGAAACAAAGCAGCATGGTGGTACTGACCTTCAGTCCCACCAGAGGCAGGTGGATCTCTGCTGGTTGGATTTTGACAGCAAATTAAGACATACCTGGGAAGAGGGAATCTTAATTGAGAAAATACAGATTGGTTTGTAATAGTGTCTGTGGGGCATTTTCTTGATTAATGATGTGGGAAGGCCCAGCCCATTGTAGGTGATGCCACCTCTGAGCAGGTGGTCCTGGGTGGTCCACGAAAGCAGGCCAGTAAGCAGCACTCCTTCGTGGCCTGTTTCAGTTCCTGCCCTGACTCCCCTTAGTGACAGGAGTGTGACTCGAGAGCTGTGAGCTGAGACAAACCCTGTCCTCCCCAAGTTGCTTCTGGTTATGGTGTTTATCATAGCAATAAAAACCCTAACCAAGATAAAGCAAAAATGGCCTGGACTATAGTGAGTTCCAGAGCAGCTTATGAGACAGAACCACACAAAAACCAAAACCCTCTGTGTTAGGGCTCTCTAGAGTAACAACTTTTAGAATGACTCACTCTCGGTATGTATAGGAAGTGGATTTATTAGAATCCAACAGTGGCTAGCTATGAATGGAAAGTCCAAGAATCCGGAGCTGCTCAGTCCACAAGGTTGAGTGTCAGTATGCACCAGAATCCTGAAGTAGGCTCTAATGCCGGAGAAGGAATGGACCTGCTAGGGAGGTGAGAGCAAGGAAGCAAACAGCAAACGCTTCCTACTTCTATGTCCTTAAGTAGGCTTCCAGCAGAAGGTGTGGTCCAGATCAGAGGTAGGTTTCCCCACTCAAAGCACATGGATTAGAGGCATGGCTTCTCAGCTCAAGATCCTGATCGGAAGTGGATCTCCAGGCAGGTAGCACACACTTTTAATCCCAGCACTTGAGAAGCAGAGGTTGGCAGAGCTCTGAGTTCAAGGCAGAGCTCCGAGTTCAAGTGTTGAAATAAGGAGCGGCGGGGCTGCGTCCCCAACACCCCGGCCGCTTGGCTAGCTCATGCCCGAAATAACAACACACAAACTGTATTCATTTAAGAACTGCTTGGCCCATGAACTCTAGCCCTTACAGGCTAATTCTCGCACCTGGACTAGCCCATTTCTAATGATGCGTGTAAGCACCCCAAGGTGCGCTTACCGGGAAGATTCTAGCCTATGTCCATCCTGGGTTGAAGTTGCCTGGGAGAGCTGAGCATGGCGTCTCTGCTCCATAGCAGAGCTGTCGGGTCTCCCCGGGAGCAGAGCAGAGTCTGATCTCACTTCCTCTTCCGCCCAGCATCCTATTCTGTTTTCTCCTCCCATCTATGCTTTAATCTATGAGGGCCAGCCAAGCAGTTTCTTTATTGCTCAGCCAATGAAATCAACAGATTGATATGACACTCCCACATCATTCAAGGCCAGCCTGATCTACACAGAGAGACCCCATCTCAAGTAGATCTTCTCACTTCAAATTAAGCAAAAGTCCCTCACTGGCATATCCTCTATCTTTCGGGCTTTAGTTAATTTCAGATGTCAAGTTGAGAACCAAGAATGGCCGTCATACCCCCCACTTTTTCTTACTCTACAAAGTTAGGGTTTAGACTCAAGAAAGGTGGCTAAAATCTTTGCCCTCCACTCTTAATTTTGGGAATGTTCCCATTCCTGTCCTGATACTTTGTAAAGATTTATTTTTATTTGTGTCTGTGTTTCTGTCTGTACATGAGTGCAGTTGTCTACAGAGGGTGGTGGTACCCTGGCGCTGGAGTAGTGAACTCTAGTCATCTCTAAGAGCAACAAATGCTATAAATCCCCGAGCTGCTTCTGTGGCACTGTCAGGATGTGTGTATGTAAGGATAAATAAACGGTGCTGCCTCGCTTCAGTCTTGTATTAGCAACAGAAGGTCTGGGGGAATGGAAACAAGTTGCTTACATTCCAGATACGCAAAACGTCTAAAGTTCTCCAAACTTTATCTTCATCCTGGACATATTATGAATGATTTCTGATGAGGCTTTCAGCTTTCTCAGGAAGTAAAATTAGAAGTTTGTCAGGCAAGTAACCCAGTTAGAACTTACCCAAGATGAGGATGTAGTCAGTGCAGTGCCGGGCCATCCGCGTTTTATCTCAGACTCTGCAGTTATAAACAGGCCCTTTGTGTCCTTCTCTTAAATGGCAGGCAGTCCTTGCACTGTTTCTTCTCTTTGGCCCTTTGCTTACTGACTAGTATGCACTGAGGACCCACTTGTGTGCCAAGCACAGTGCTAGGTGCTGTAAGAAACGGAGCTGTTTTCTGGGCAGAATTTTGGTGCTGGAGTTTATAATATGGTAACCGAGAATGCGGTAGTATTGGGAAATAGGTCTTTACAAGCAGTGATCAAGGAGAAATGATATGAAGGAGAGCTCCAATCTGTGTTCCAGCTCTGAGGGGAATGCTATCCTTATAGTCAGGAGCCAAGGAATACTACAAAGTCAGCCACACAGCAAGAGTCTGGGAAGGAAGAACCCAGGAGCGTGCCTGCCTCTGCTATGGCGAGAAACAGCAAGAACTGAGCAGAAGGCAGGGCTTATATAGAGTTTCTTGGGGATGGGGTGGAGTGGAGCTTTCCACGGTGGGCATTGGTGGGATTTCAGGTCCAGAGCTTGGGCTTTTTGCTCTGTAGGGCAGGGGCTGGGTTCAAACTTTAGGACAGTTAGAGTGTTCTATGAGTGGAACTGGCAGGTTGGAGGTCCTGGGGGAGGGGCCTGGCCACTTGTGTGGCTTGAGGGGCTTATGTCTCCCCCTTTTTGATTATTATTGATAAACAGGTTATGGGAAAGGGAGATGATGTTATCATTAGATTACTTCCTGCTGAATCTTCATCGTTGGTATAATTGAGAGTCATTGGTTTCTGGCTTTCTAGCTCAGTAATCCTGTAATAACAACTGATTAAAAGTCTGGTTAGAAATCTTTTTAATCTTTTGTTCAAGAAATCTAGACAAGAAGTCATTGTTTTTTACTGCTGAGTAGTACTCTAATATGTATATATTCCATACTTTCTTCATCCATTCTTCCATTGAAGGGCATCTGGGTTGTTTCCAGGTTCTGGCTATTACAAACAATGCTGCTATGAACATAGTTGAGCATATACTTTTGTTGTATGATAGGGCATACAATTCCCAAGAGTGGTATTGCTGGGTCCAGGGGTAGGTAGAATTTCCTGAGAAACCACCACAGTGGCAATGGGTTTTTGATCCTACTGTACGTACTGGCTTTGTGGGAGCCTAGGCAGTTTGGATGCTCACCTTACTAGACCTGGAAGGAGGTGGGTGGTCCTTGGACTTCCCACAAGTCAGGGAATCCTGATTGCTCTTCCGGCTGATGAAGAGGGGGACTTGATGGGGGAGGGGGAGGGAGGGAAATGGGAGGCGGTGGCGAGGAGGAGGCAGAAATCTTTAATAAATAAAGAAAGAAAGAAAAAAAAGAAATCTAGACAAGTTTATAAGGCAGCGCACAGCCAGGACTAAGAAGAGGAGAAAGGTGGTTAAGAAAGGCAGCATCCAACTCCTTATTAGACAGATTCACTGCCAGTCACCAAACAGACCTATCTGGAGTTGTTAGCGCTTGTTTGTCTCTTCCTATACCTGATTGGTTGACACAGAAACAACATTCCTCCCGAGGAAGAGACAAGGACCACCTCTCTGTGCTGTAGGTAAATCTCATCCTTGCTGACTTTGTAGCACTGATGGTGGCGAGTTAGTCCACTTGGCCCTGGAGAGTTAAGATGATCTGAGCTACCCATTGGAGATCCTGGATGAACTGAGAGGAAAACTAATGGTAAAGAGCTGGGGAAGTAGCCAGTCCTGCTTCGCTGGCGATGTCGGTGGTGGTAAAGCCAGGACCGTGAGGAAGGGGAGGATCTGAACCACTCAGTTGTCATGCCATGCTCTGTAAACCCTGTGAGGGAACCTGCAAGGGTTCTTCACCAGGTGCAA
Source organism: Alexandromys fortis (assembly GCF_014885135.2). Classification (NCBI taxonomy): domain Eukaryota; kingdom Metazoa; phylum Chordata; class Mammalia; order Rodentia; family Cricetidae; genus Alexandromys; species Alexandromys fortis. The sequence continues at coordinate 299,035 of NW_026068013.1, read as the reverse complement.
CCCCTAATTATGGAGAAAGGAACACCAGGGCACAAGTCCTAGCTCACCCAATGGGAAGCAGCGGTTCACCTGAGTACTGCAGTCCCAGCCCAGCCAATGGGAGGCAGCGGTAAACCTGAGTGCTGCAGAGGATTGAGGAGTTGTGAACATTCAGACATAAGAGCTAGGTGGCAGTGCTGAGTCAAAGTATGTCTCAGAGAAGTTAAACAGTCTGTGATCAGAGATACAGGAGTGGTAACTGGCTCAGAGCAGCTAATGAGGGAGGGTGAGAGTCTAGTCCATGGGTTTGACCCAGGATGGACACACAACTCTCCGAAGTGGACAGGCAGAGTGTTACTCAATGGCTTGGCTCATGTGCAATTAGGATGGCCCAGATTTGTCCCATGGTATTTTCAGGACCAACATGGATACCTTATTTCTTACCAGTTTTTTTTTTTTCCCCTTTAGGTGGTAGAGAAGACCCATTGCCATTGTTCTTGAGTTCTCAGTAGTCCTCATTGTCAATTTTTTTCTTGATGGATTTTTCCTGTGAGTAATATGAAATGACCTTATTTGTCTCTTTTGACTGATATTAGCTTGAAGTCTATTTTGTTGGATATTAGGATAGCTACAGCTGCTTGTTTCTTAGGTTCATTTCATTGGTATATTTTCCCCAACTCTTTAAGGTGATGTCTTTATTTGAGGTTGAGATGTGTTTCTTGTATGCAGCAGAGGGATGGATTTTGTTTTTGTATCCAATCTGTTAGCCTGTGCCTTTTTATAGGAAAGTTGAGTCCATTTACATTAAGGGATATTAATGACCAGTGGTTTCTTTTTTTTTAAAGATTTATTTATTTATTATTTGTACAGTATTGTCAGTATTCTGACTGCATGTATGCCTGCAGGCCAGAAGAGGGCACCAGATCTCATTACCTGTGGTTGCTGAGAATTGAACTCAGGACCTTTGGAAAAACAGGCAGTGCTCTTAACCACTGAGCCATTTCTCCAGCCCTGACCAGTGGTTTCTATCTCTTGTTAATTTAGTTTTCATTATTGGTGATGTTAATTTGTGAATTTTTTCTTCTTTGGGATTTGCTGTTATAAGATCATCAATTGTCTGTGTTTTTGTTGGTGTAGCCCTCTTCCTTGGGTTAGAGTTTTTCTTCTAGTATTTTGTGTAGGGCTGTGTTTGTGGCTAGGTATTGATGAAATCAAGATTTGTCATGGAATATCTTGTTTTGTCCTTCTATGGTGATTGACAGTTTTGCTTGGTATAGTAGTCTAGGCTGGCATCCATGGTCTCTTAATGTCTACATAATGCTTGACCATGACCTTCTGGCTTTCATTGTCTCCATTGAGAAGTCAGGTGTAATTCTGATGGGTATACCTTTATATGTTACTTAGCCTTTTTCCTTTGCAGCTCTTATTATTCTTTCTTTACTCTGTATGTTTAGTGTTTTGATTATTATGTAGCGAGAGGACTTTTTTTTTGGATCCAGTCTATTTGATTTTCTTTAAGCTTCTTGTATCTTCATAAGCATATCTTTCTTTAGGTAAGAAAAGTTTTCTTCTATGATTTTGTTAAATAAATTTTCTGTGCCTTTGAGTTGAACTTCTCCTTCT
>NW_026068013.1:294858-297252 GCF_014885135.2 Alexandromys fortis | reverse complement strand
AATATTTATTTATTTATTATGTATACAATATTCTGTCTGTGTGCATGTCTGCAGGCCAGAAGGGGCACCAGACCTCTTTACAGATGGTTGTGAGCCACCATGTGGTTGCTGGGAATTGAACTCAGGACCTTTGGAAGAACAGGCAATGCTCTTAACCTCTGAGCCATCTCTCCAGCCCCTCTCTTCCATTTCTTGTATTCTGCTGTTCATGCTTGTGTTTTCTTTATTGTTTCTATTTCAGTTTTCAAGTACTGGATAGTTTCTTTTATAGTTTGATTTCTTTTTCTTGGTTTTCTTTAAGTGATTTGTTGATATCTTTCAATTTTTTGTTTGCCTTTTCCTCAATTTCTTTAAGGGAATTTCTCATTTCATCTTTAAGGATTTCAAAAATTCTCTTGAAGTTGTGTTTTTATGTCATTTTCTTCTGGTTCATTCATATTTGGTTGTTCAGGTCTTGCTATTGTTGGGTCTTTAGGTTTTACTGGTGCTGTGTTGCTCTTTGTGGTGTAGCTTGTGTTCTTACCTTTTCTACTCATCTTTTCCTCTAATGGGTGTGGTTGGGGCTGTCTGAGATTCTGTGGAATAATCTTCTAGGTGCCAGTGAATCCAGAGCTCAGATGGTTGTTCCTCCTGGTACAGTCAGTGTCACAGTTCTAGTAACCCATTGGTTACTCCTGTTCCTGGAGATAGCTCAGTGCTCCTGCACTTTTCTCTACTTCTTTGGAGTTTACTGTCTTAGGCCTACTTTAGCCTAGGTTTCTGGCTTTGATCTGTTTCTGTAAATCCTGGTCTGGATCCCCTCCTGCAGAAGTCCCTGGTTTGGAGTTGGAGATTGCTGACTCTGAAGCTGGTCGCAAATCCTGATCCACCAGTGTTCTGGGACTGGGTTAGCTCCCAGAACTGGATTTGCTCCTGGCTTCTGCTCCCAGTAAAACAGAAACCCTCTCTGTCCTAGCAGTCTCCTTTAGTTCCACTCCTGTGGTGCACACACCCCTGCCCCCCCAGTAAGTATTTAAAAACATTGGTTGAATATTCTGAAATTCCTTTGGCAAGTAAAACAAGAATTTAAGTATCAATTCACGGAATCAATAGCACCATTAGATGTAAATATGCTTTTTAAGAAAGAAGACTTAGGAGTGGTAGCTCCTATTTAGCAAAGTTTTGTCTGCCTTAAGACACAGTCTTATTCCTGCCTGTTTGAACAGCACTGCTCAGGGTATTCTTTGGTGGCAGCAGAAAGACAGTTGAGCCCCTGAAATGCACACATGGAAAAGGTAGGCTGCTGTACAATTAGAGGGTATTCATGTTCTTCCAGACCTCTGACAGGTGGCCGTTTCTTAAGGGCAATGAGAACGTGAAATAAAAAACACTAATATTAATATTTTTAATTTATGGTGTGTGTTTAGGTATGCATGTGTCAAGGGCACATGAGTGGGAATGTGGAATAAAAACACTAATATTAATTTTTTTTTATTTTCGAGACAGGGTTTCTCTGTAGCTTTTGGTTCCTGTCCTGGAACTAGCTGGAATTAGACCAGGCTGGCCTCAAACTCACAGAGATCTGCCTGCCTCTGCCTCCTGAGTGCTGGGATTAAAGGCGTGCACCACCAATGCCCGGCTAATATTAATATTTTTAATTTATGGTGTGTGTTTAGGTGTGCGTTTGTCAAGGGCACATGAGTGGAGATCAGATGACAGCTTTATGGAACTGTTCCTCTCTTTCATTTTCACTAGCATTCCAGGGCTCAAACTCAGATCAGGCTGTGTGGCAGATGCCTTTACCTGATGAGCCACCTCACTGGCTTCTCAAGTTGTATCAGGGTTTTGGACCGCATCTCAAAAGGGAGGACTGGGGATGAAAAATAAGTAAAGAGATAATGAAAGAGTCAAGAGTCAGGTCAGGAGGGCTGCAAGGATTGGTGACCCAGGCCACTGACTATATTAATGGCAGTTTTTTTTTCATACCCTCAAATGGGGAAGCAGAGGACAAGTCAGAATTACAGGGAGCTGAGAGTATCTCAAGTTCTCCTTTAGCAAGCTACATTCTCGGATGGCAAATGGAGCATTTCACATCTCAGTGTCTGGAACATTTAACCACATACATATGGGAGCAATGTCAAGTGGCAGTTTCCAGACTACAGCTCCTGGAGGCCCTGGTGACTGTCCATGCTGGCCTTGCCTGGCATGACTCTGGGGAGGAGTGAAATGACCACATCTCAGGGCTGTCTCCACTCCATTCTATTCCCCAAAGCTCAGTGACTTTCTTTGAAAGGATTTATTTAATCCTTTTGTGTCTTATGTATGGGTATGTGTTGTGGGAGGTCCTTCCACTCCTCCAGCCAATAGCCACTGAGATACCAGCCCATTGGGGCGTGGTCTCTCTCCCTTTAAAAA
>NW_026068013.1:275377-292161 GCF_014885135.2 Alexandromys fortis | reverse complement strand
GCCTCTAGCCTCTCTGGTTTTCGAGTCATCTGGACCAGAGCCAGTCAGGCTTCAACACCCGCCTGTAGGTAGAGGGCGCTCTTCTACAGGCCCTGTAGTGTTTGCCGTTTCACACCTCACCTATAGAGGGAGCTGTCCCCCTATAAGTCTTGTGGTGTTGCTGTTTTTGCTGGTTTTCATGTTTTTGGCTATGATATAAACCCTTACTCTGCCAGTATCCCGCTGGCTCCACTTTTCCTCAAAATGTCCCTGACACCACTACTGCTGCCAACAAAATTGGTTGGATCCACGAGGCAGCTGTTTTCAATTCCAGCCTTTTGCTCCCTGCCATGGCTTATGGCATGGCGGCTCAGCAAGAGAGCGGATCACACCTCTAGATCTTTCTTCCATACATTGTGTGACCATTGCCATTTTAACTGAGGCCAGGTGACCTTACCACCATCTTAACTGAGAGCCAGGTCAGGTGGCCAAGTACCGCCATCTTTACTGAGGTATTCTCTGCCTGGTCCTGGTTTACTTATGTTTTTCTCTCTAAATTACTCTTGTTGACTCTGGTGCATGTGTGTTTTGCGCAGTGGCATGCCTTTGGTAGGGCCCACCAAGAGCATCCACTTCACCCAACTCCTGTTCACTCTGTGTGTGTGTTTATACATGTACCTTAAATGCACCTATGTTTACTGTTAAATGTTATAATTGTCTGTTCATTGTGTCTCATTTCAGACTACAAAAACATAAGTCTCATGTTTTAAGCTTTTATGTACTTTTAAGTCTCTTATAAAAATACTTTATATTTAATTCAATCCTGCTTTAACTGTTGAGAGCCAGTGCAATCAAGCTTAGACCAAGTTTTCCAGGCAGATTCTATACTATAGCTGTACTTGATAAACAGCCCTCAACTGCTCAGAGATCTGGGGAATATGGCATTTAAATATTTAATTGATATAGGAGAGTCTTCTGTTTTGTTTTGATTTCATTGGTTAAATAAAAAAACTGCCTTGGCCCTTTAATAGGACAGAAAATTAGGTAGGCAGAGTAGACAGAACAGGATGCTGGGAAGAAGGCAGTGAGGTCAGTCACCATAGCTCTCCTCTCCAAGATGGAAGCAGGCTAGAATCCTTCCTGGTAAGCCACCTCGTGGTGCTACACAGATTACTAAATATGGGTTAAAGCAAGATATGAGAATTAGCCAATAAGAGGCTACAGATAACGGGCCAGGCAGTATTTAAAAGAATACAATTTGTGTGTTATTATTTCCGGGGCTAAGCTAGCTGTGTGGGATCATGGGCAGGAACATAGCCTGCTGCTCCATACTACATTTAATTATTAAAAGACTTTTCATAACAAAAAAAAAGACAGGTTGGCTTCTAGCAGCAGCAGCTACTACTTCCTCCAAAGAAGACAGACGACAAATGTGCACAAAACAATGTCCATCCGTGCTTCATTTTAACTGCCAAGCGCTGACCACTAGGCAAACTGCCTTTCATCTAAACTGAAGATCACCAGACAGTGGACAGAATCATTGGAATTGACAAGGTAGGCTTGGCTTCCTACAGATTTCTTAGCCCACAGGATCTTCTGGAGCCTGGTAGGCCCTGCGCTAAACAGTAAAAGGCAAATACGAACCTCAGCACCATGGAGGACCCTGAGGAGTAGCTTTAGGTGCTAACCAAATAAGTTTTGTAATCAATAACTCAAGTAAAATTTTATACTTTTCTCAAAGATCTCTGATACAGTTTGACAGCTGAGAGATTTTGTTGTTTAAAAGAACAACCTCACCAAACAAATTCCAGTAAAATATGAACACAAATTATTAAGCTGTGTACCTGCAAGTTATAAAGGTAAATTTCTCTTTCACATTGCCTTCCGTAGTCTTAAAAATACTTTTCCATTGTACAAAAATATCTGTCACAGTCATTCTGACATAAATATGCTATTGTTTATATGTTTATGTCTAAAACTTCTGTTTCCACAAACCCAAAAAATTCTTGTGAGTTCCAGGGAACTGAATCGAAGGATCCACCTTTAACAAGTCAGATATACCCCTCTCAATTTTCTGGTTCTAAATTTTTTTCCCCTAAATTTAACTTTGTCCTCCGTTCTGCCAGTACCTTAAACAGGTGTAAGAGACATCAGACATTTCCATACCACAAACACTGGACAGGAACAAACAGACCAGCTACCCTAGGATGTGACCAGCATCCAGATTTCTCAGGTTTTTTCCCCAAGACAACACCCACAAATAAGCAGGAAGCAGTCTTGAGAATCCATCATCCCAATTCCTTTAACCTGTTGTGCCTAACCTCCTGCCTTTTTATTTTTTATTTTTTTATTATACAAAAAGAGATGAGAATGTAATGGTCTGTCCTGTGCCTTTAAGAGACAAGCCACACCCACTCCTTCCTCCCCCACTTCTCCCCTTCCCTCCTGTTTCTCTCTTTCTGCTCTTCCCCCTTCTCCCATTCTCTTCCACAACCCACTAAATATCCAACCTCACTCTACATGGCGTGCCTGTCCATGTCTCTGTCTCTCATCCGGGTCATGGCTCCCTGCCCAGGACCCGCTGCCATCAGAGAGCTGTGACATGGTCTTGTGTCATGTCTATCCATCTGAGTCGCTCACCTACCATGTGCTTCCCTGCCTAGGACTTGCTCCTGCCTGGGACTGGCTGCCTTCTTGGACCATCGTGGTCTCAGGCAGGACCTGCTGCCCACCGCTCAGGGTCCTGCAGTGTGGTCTCATGGCCCACCGCCCACTGCTGCCACTCGGGGACCTGCAGCATTTTACTTAAACCATTGCAGCAGCCTGCATGAAAAGGTAAAGGAAGAAACTGCTTTTTGCCTGCTTTCTCTCCTTCTGGCAGTAAGTTCATGTGTTTTGTTGCTGCAGCATTCTTCAGAATTTCACTGTCCTCTGCAAACCAGGTCCTCCAGGCCTTCACGTCAGACTGGGATTGTTGAGACATGCAGCCCTGTGGACTGAACAACCACGGGCTGAGACAGCCATTGTTAGACTCTGCAGACCACACCCTGCAAGCCAGTCCAAGAAACCCCGTTTGTGTTTTCATTCTGCCAGTTCTGTTCCTTCAGAGGACCCCGGCAGCTTTAGGTGTGATGCTTAATGAAGTGGGACGCCCAGAGTTCCCACACCCCCTTTTAACACCTGCGCACACCCTTCCCAGAAGGACTAGAGGTTTGTGGCTACAGTTGTGTGTCCTGACACATTATCCATGCATATCTTACCACACTGACCCAGCAGTAAGAATGACAGCGTGCACAGTTCTTGTTTCCAACTTTTGGAGGTACTTCTCTGCTGTTTTCCTTGACAGCAGCTGTGCCAACATCCTTTGCCGGTAACAGCTGTGCAATGGCTGCTCCTCTAGCCTCTCTCAACCTTTACCCTGCCCCCCCCCCCTTGATGGCCATGGAACAGGGCAGGTGGGATTTCACTGTGGCTTTAATTTGCATGTCTCTGACGGCTAATTATGTGCATCAGATTTTTTCATGAACACTTAGGGCATTTGTATACATTCTTTAAAAAATGCTTGTTAGCCTGGCGGTGGTGGCGCCTGCCTTTAATCCCAGCACTCGGGAGGCAGAGGCAGGCGGATCTTTGTGAGTTCGAGACCAGCCTGGTCTACAAGAGCTAGTGCCAGGACAGGAACCAAAAATCTACGGAGAAACCCTGTCTTGAAAAATCAAAAAAAAAAAAAAAAAAAAATTAAAAATAAAAAAAAATGCTTGACCCAGGTACTTTACCCATTTTTAATTTTTTTTTTTACTGTTGAGGTCCTTATAAATTTAAATGTTAACCCATATCACATGTATGATTTACACACTTTTTCCTATTTTGCAGTGTTATTATTTTAGCTCTGATTTATTTATATATAGGCACTCTTATAGCCTTTTATGTCTGCTTTATTCCTATGATTTAGGCCTTTTTGTTCTATGTAGTATAAGCCTGCTGACTTTCTGTATGATGCTTACCACTGACTGTGGTACTGAGGATCTCTCTTATGCATACAGCACAGTTAAGTGTTTGACACAGATCCCCTTGACAGACTGACCTATCATATACTAACCTTCTTTTCAGTTTTTTAACTTAGTTGATACATCTAAATGTAGACTTTGCTTTTTTCATATACATATATCTTTTTCCATCCCCACACTTCAACTTTGTCTTTAAAAGCAAAGTTAATTTCTCACAAGGAGCATGAAGTTGAGTATTGTTTATTAAACCTATTCAGTGGTGTGCTTGTGTGTTTATCTGCCCATGTGTATGCAGAGGTCAGAGGGTGACTTCACAATTTACGTCCTTCTACTTTGCATCTTCCTCTACTTCCATCTTTTTTTTTTTTCATTTTTGAGACAGGGTCTCTCACTGAACCTAGAGCTCACCTTTTTGGACAGACTGGCTGGCCAACAAGCCCCAGGGGTCTGTTGGTGTCTCTGCTACTCACCACTGGGTTTATGGGTATGCACTGCCACCCCTAGCTCTTATGTGGGTGCTGGGAATCCAAACTCCTGGTACTTACACAATGATCACTGTACCCACCGAACATCTTCCAGCTCAGTCAATGGTTCTGACTAGAGGTTTTAGTTCATTTATATTTAAGGAATTTATTAAATATATTCAAAGTGGATTATCCTCACTTTTTTAATACACAAGTAGTAAGAACTTATCCTTTCACGTCATATGCCCACCAGCAGTAGAGCTTCTGTAACTGCAAACGCCTTATCTTTATCTTTCTGATGGCGCACACAAGCACTCTGGAAGGCTCTCTCCTCTAGGCGTGTAATAATGGACCACCACGCACACTTGTTTTGGCAAGTCTCTATCACTGTGTCGGATGGACAGCTTTGCCATTTAGTTGGGTCTTTGTTTTCCCCCACTCTTCTAGCATGCCAGGTTTCCACTGAGATCTTGATGGTAAAATTAAAGCCTTTTGTGTGGGGTTGCACATCTTCTTGTTGAGTTCAGGATTCTACCAGTGTTTGGCAATTTGGTTGTAATGTCACAGTGTAATCCATTTTGAATCAAATATGATTTGTGACTTTGAATCTTTCCATTCCTGGATTTTTTTTTTAAAAAAATTTCCCCCAGAAATTGGGGCATTTTTAGCTATTATTCCTCTATGTCATTTTTCTTTAATACTGTATTCAGCATTTTCACCTGTGATGCTAGTTCATAAACTGTAGGATCTCATTTCTTCACACCTTCTCAGATGACCGTATACTTTGTCATCCACATCTGTGGCTTAGACCACTAGTTATATAGTGTTTTCATTGTACTAGGTATATATTGTAATTACTCTCTCTAGTGATAATTTTAAGTGGATTTTGGTATCTTTTGGAGTTCTGGATCCAGTCTCTTGCAGATACCACAGAAACAGCTTCCTCTGTTATCTTGATATCTCTTCCCATGATACTCTGCCCCACCATGAATGAACTCAAAAGCAAGTAGCCAACCAATCATGGATAAACACCCCTCCCCCACACATAGGCAAGAAACATTTTTTACAGGCCGAGTATCAAGCTGTTTCCTTACAGGTATGTAGACTTAACACATCACCGTGCCGCACACACTGTCATGTGTGTGATTATGTTGAACTGTGTTGAATTGTGTTTGTTATCTTCCGATGGTTACTCTCCCTTAAAATGATTACCCTGAATTATTGCATATTAGTAGCTTGGAGATCTCGAGCTCCTGGAAGTGGCTGACTGGTATCCATGTCTGATTGACTTCATATTTCTTGTTGGTTTCTGTGCCTTCAATGGCACTGTCACTTTTAGGATGGCTTTGGGACACAACCGAGGGACAGCTGGCAGCTGAGGTAGGTTTGGCAGACACCGCAGGGTCCCCAGAGCTCTGTACTGTTGAGTAGCTCCGGGTTTTGTAGCATGCACATGGCTATAGTGGGTGCAGGGTGAAGGTGAGGTCTGCATTCTCTACGGTGACTGCAGGAGTCAGTATCAGTAAATGGGCACATTACACCGTGGTGCTGGGGGCCCAGGGACAAGGCCTTTTAAGCACTGATGTTGGTTGGACGTCCCGGCCTGGAGCCAAGCTGTTATTTAAATGTAGCTGTGGCTTGGAGGTCCACGTGCAAACAAGCTTGATCTGGGATGTCTCTCACGATGGACGCATAGGAAGGTATGGTGCAGCCTCAGAACGTAAGTCTGGAGTGTTCCGAGTTCATGGACTAAGGAAGGGCCTGCGTGTGGTGAGTGATGTGTTTGTGGGGTGGCAGCCTCTGGCGGAAATGGATGGTTGCTAATCTGTGCAAAAGAAACCGAATCCAAGAAGACAGAAGAAATGAGAGACCCCATTGCAAACTTTGAAAGCCTGTGTCAAGGAAAGGACATTTCTGCTGTGAGATAAACCATCCAAGGCCCGGCTCTGATGTAAAGCAGTCTTTGCTGTGCACGCAACAGGATTCTATACTGGATAAATAAAACAGGAGCTTCTGGACATATTCAACTAAACACTAAAAACTTTGAATGGAGAACAGATTTTATTCTAAAAATAGATCTTAGTAACAAGGAGATACCAAAACCGGTCATTATAGAAAAACAGTAACAAGAGTTTGCCAATGTTCCGCAGAAGATACAAAATTATGACATCATAAAATATGTTACCAACTCTAATTTCTCTACCTTAGAATTATCCCTTTCTTAGAATTTCTGAAGTAAAATTTAAAGCCAGAGTAGCTTTGCCTGGTGTACAATGACCATCTAGGACTGTTTTATCCTAACATACTCTCTAGGGAAGCCAGGAAGGGCGAGCGTTTGCTGAAGCCGGCCTCGGAAGACAGACTTATGCCTAGTAAATGGGCTCCATGTTGGCAGATTAAAAAGAAATCCCTTCAATAAAAGTCCTGGTATTTGAAAGTAACAAATTTAAAAAAAATGTAACTTTACTTTTTAGCCCCCAAATCAGAGGAAAGTAGGGCAAGCTCCTAAAGTTTCTGAGACAGCGCTTTAAGAAAGTGGTTCTGTCTTCAAGGAGCTCATCAGCCGGGACTGTAGTACCAGGGATGCAGCAAACAAACAAGGCCTCACCACCACAGCATCTTCAACCTCCTCCTCAAGAGAGGAAAGCACCAGTTCCCGTCAGCCCACACTTGAGACGAGCCTAAGCCCGTGCCCCATTTCCTAGCATTTCCTCCTTTCTCTCTGGGTTAATGTAGATTTGAGCAGTCAATGTTTTACCACATTGGTTGGCCCTGATATACAGCAAGTAGAAATGATTCTTAATTATATAAAAATTTCCTGGTAGTTTTAGTTTTTTGAAAACCAGCAGCAGATTACAAAAGTTACACTTAGATTTTTAGCTGTAACAGGTGAGCACTCATTAGGACATTTTTGGCTTATTGCTACATTTTCAGAAATTCCTGTAATTTATTCTGGCCCTCTGCAATAGAAATATTATATTAGTATTTTGACACTAAACACCTCCTCTGTTAAACTTGACCCTGAGTTTGACTTGGAATAAACTATAGAACTCAATGCAGAGCGCGTGCGCTGCTGGAGGACCAGATGCAGCTCCCTTTCCATGGCAAGGAATGGGCCTGGGGATAAGGAAGTTGGAATTTACTCCAAAATACAGCTTAGTATAAAAAAGTAATTTTCTCAAAACTGAGTAAGTTGATAGTGTAAAAAATACAGCATCTCCACCCTGTAGGTTTATTGACCTGGGACGGGGTAGGGGTCATGATCCCTGGTTTACCAAACAGCATTTTGCTGCCAATATAGATTACTAAACACTGATTTGGGTGTCATATAAAATTTCTGAATATGGAGAGCAGCTCTACATTGCCTGAAAAGCATTCACTAAAACTCAAACTGACGAGCGCGTGTGCACAGCGGTTTCCAGCGTGTGACAGGTGCCCACAGCGGCAGTCCACTTGTTCTCCTAGATCGCTAGGCCTGTTGCGGTTGAGAAGCATGGCAAGTGCGGCAGCGTGCCGACATTCATGCAGAAAGGAAGAAGCAGAGACAGAGAGCTGAGAAGAGGTGGTTAGTGAAGGCCAGGCTCCACAGTGCTCTGAGGGATGCATCGGAGTGCAAGTTCTCGCTAGGTCAACCCTGACTATAAACCCTAAAATGCGGGGGCTTCCTAAGGTTTGCTGGTTAGCTGAGCTGTGGAACCCAAGGTGTAAATCAGGACACACCCCAGCACTGAATGGCACTTAGGTTTGTTATGTGACCAACCAGACACCGCTGCAATAGGCTCTGCAATTCTGTGGGATCCTGCCCCTCGGTGACAACTGGTGTCATGGCATCCTCTGAAGGATAGGACTTGTCTTGCTATGACTTTCTAAAGTAAACATAATCACTGGATAAATTACCTGTTAGCTCCAAACTCATTGAACTGCCCAGACTACACCCTTTACCTTTAATAATAAGGGATTTTCAGATATTCATGGAACACATTGTTCATTTTATATATGACTTTTTTATACTATTTCCAAGAAAATAATATTTCAGGCTAATATAAACCAAACTATTTGACAGGGCTGCAGTCTCTCTTCTTTCCTTGGCCAGTGGAGTAATTTAAATGATGGCATCATGTTCATCACTGTAAAATATAGAAAATTTAAATTACTGTAAAATTATTATTATTCTAAGGTAACTTTAGAATAATCTCCATTTCTACAAGCAAAATTAATTATTGCTGCTCAGCATAGCTCTAAGTTTTGTGCATACCCAGAATATTGCAGTGGTTAAGATTGCCAAACAGGCCCAAAGTCAAATCCCTGAGACTTTTCATGGGGGGCATGCCGTTACCTGGTCATGTACACGAGGGAAAACTTACCCCATGAAGGGCAAAATTCGGAAGTCAGCCAACTGTAAAGGCTAGGATTATAAGCCATGGACACCATACCTGGCTTACGGAGTTAGTACCTTAAGTAACTACTATCACCAGGAAAATTAAGCAGAAGAATTTCCCGTGTCTATGTCTTTTATCATAAAAAGCAAAAACCATGTTTTTAACCAAAAAACCTCTTTGGTACCACTGACATATACAGGGCATGTGGACTAAGTTGATGAAACCTGGTATGCCATTTCTTATGATGCATGGTAGAAGTCAACAAAAGGAGTGTGGTAAATGCTGGTAAGCAGTGTTTGATCCGAGGGAAACCAGCATGCTTACAGATGTGTTTTCCTTTGTGAGCACACGTCTGCACACGAGCATAGCAGGTTTCTCCTCAAGAGGATGCTGGTCTGACTCTAGTCCTGGTCATGAGAAAGCTATGTAGAACGGCCAAACTTACATGCTTCGATACCGAATGCCTCTCCTTGAATAATACACTTTGCATCCAATGTAGAGAATAGACAGGACTCCCAGAGTTAACACTATTCCTCCAACAAAGCTGCCGGTGTCGAACTTCGATCCTTTGCTCTTGTCAGAATGGACAGTCGCTGTGACTAGAAGGAAACACAACAGATGGCCGCGCTTTAAACACTGCATGTTCTGAAGCCTGGATCTCTAGGAAGAAATGGATGTGGGAACAGGAGAAAATTTGGCACACAAAAGTTTCTGTATTTTTGCAGAATGGAATGCTGGCTTTAATGTGGCATTTAACAATTAATTTACAGCACAGAAATAGAAGTAATTTTAATACGTACTCGTTATAGATGTCTTTAAACTGTTGTGGCCTGTGGTCATCATGGATGCTGCCGTCTGGGTTGATTTTGGGGAAGTACTTGCTTTGGGTGTGGACTTTGAGGCAGTGGAAGTCACGTGTGGTGAGACCCCTGGTGTTGATATTTTAGCAATAGTTTCAGGTTTCACAGTGGCAGTTGTGACATTTCTTGGCAGTCCTGAAGTTACTAATGGCTTCAAAGTGCTGTTATTAACTTCACTGGTCTGGTTGGAAGCCATATGCACAGTGGTATTTTCTGGAAAAAAAAATGGCAAGAAGAAAACTTATTAGGATCTAGAGTAAAAGATCCCACCCACTGCCACTTGCCAGGGCCCCACACAGTCTAACAAGGGCAGCAGCAGGGGGCTGCACCAGCAGCAGCACCGAACTGTCAACAAACCAGGCCCACGTCTACAGAGCTTTCTATCTATACAGTTTAGGGTTTTTTGTTTTTCTCCAGGGTGGCCTAGAACTCAGAGACCTGTCTGCGTCTGCCTCTTAAGTGCTGGAATTAAAGGAGTGTGCCACACACCCCCATATTTTCAACTTTTAAAACATACTTTTTTGTTTGGTTTTTGGAGTCAGGTTCTTGCTATGCAGCCCAGGGTGGCCTCAGGCTTGTGACAGTCACACTGCAGCCTGAGTGCTGTGATTACAGGCCCCTTCCAACATGTCATGAATCATTTCTGGTCTAGAGGAGTAAACCCTGAAGGGGAAAGTGAGAAGGCCTTGAAGTGTAAGGTTCTCTGCCACATTGTTTCAGGATTACCGAGGACAGCCAGTAGCTGCAGGTGTCCAAACCAGAGGTATTCTTTACAAGGGGGAAACAACTTCCATTCCCAGAGTCCCCGTAGGAACGCCAGCAGTCAGGTGGCCATTCTGTGCCGGTGATGGGGTCCCCAGGTGGAAGGATGTGTTTCCGAAAGCTGCAAAGACACTTCCGCAGTGCTGGTTGGCAGTACCAATGCCTCAGCCCATGCCAGGTCATATTTTTTGGTATGAAATATTGTGTGCGTGAAAAAGGGACAAAGACATTAGCCTCCTTAAGGAAAACTCCCAACACAAAATGTCTCCTTTAAGTCTTATTCAGTAGGCATTTCTCTTGAGGGAGCATAAACCCTCCGTGTGAGCAGACAAGACCTTCTACAGTGGCAGTCCACAGGGTAGCACTGTGAGTTCTGCAGCTGCTGACAGTCCTCACACGTGTGGGGTGGAGGCCCGGAAAGAGCCTTTGACTCCAGAAGATGGTGTAGCTTGTTTCTGTGTTGGCTTTCCATCTCTTGGAGATGGAAAAGCTTATTGGTTTCCCTTGCTGCCCATTTCCCTTCATAAACAGCAAAGATGGAGAAGCTAATCACGGGGCCCACCTTCTTGCCCTGGAAGCACCAAGGTCGCCATTCCTTCTGCTGGTGGTAGCCATTACGACTCCACACACCACCCTCCTGTCCTCCACAACCATTCTGAAAAAGACTAGAGGATTTCAAGCTTAACTGTACAGGCTGGTTTTATGGGCATTGCTTCTCCACAACCAGACACTTAAATCCTGGGTGCATCTAGCCGCTCACAACCTTGCTTCTCTACTGTGTTCTCTCCCAGGGGTATTCATGGTTTTTGTTGTTGTTTTGTAGGTACTGCACTTGAACCAACCTTTACTATTCAGTCCTGAACACTATCCTGTCCAATCACATTCTAAACTGCTGCATGAATTCTACTGTGACCAAACAGTGAACGGCAGTCTTCTTGTCCTGGTGCTAACAGAGTGGTATCTAAGAATAAAACAACCAACAACGCTGCTTCCCAGCCACTCTTCAGACCTGTAAAGCCACATGGGCAAAAACAGGACAGGAGAGCATTAGTTCCCTGCTCAGAAAGTCTAATGTGCTGAAACACATTAGGAACATGAGGAAAAACTAAGTGGCTGGAAGTTTCTAAAACTAGTAAAATACTCCAAAGGGTGACCTGGTATTAAGGTTTAGACATAAGAGCTGGGATGGAAGGATGCTCTCCTTAAGGTCAGAGTTCATGCCTGGTGACTCAACTCCCCTCTCCTGAAATATAATCGAAGGTTATGCATTTCCTTTGTGAAGGGCTGTCAGTCTGGGCAAGGAGGCACACACCTGGTAAGCAGCTCTCAGGAGGCTTAGAGCCAGCCAGGGTTACAAGGCAAGATCCTGTTTCAAAGAACAAAAACAACAGATAACTACGCTCGGGAGATGGCTTCAGTGGGTAAAGGTGCTGGCTGCCAGGGCGAGGAGCTCAGTTTGATCCCTGGGACCCTCATGACGATTGGAGAATACTCTCAAACTGTTCCTACCTTCACATGTGCT
Organism: Alexandromys fortis; assembly: GCF_014885135.2. NCBI lineage: Eukaryota > Metazoa > Chordata > Mammalia > Rodentia > Cricetidae > Alexandromys > Alexandromys fortis. Next base: position 280,188 of record NW_026068013.1, on the reverse strand, counting down.
ATGGTGTACGTGTGCATATGCTCGTGTTCGTATATGCACAATGAATAAATTTAATAAAATATTTTATATAAATGATAACCACATAAAGCCTGATGTTCTCCCTCTTTTCAACATTCAGGGACTGACGAGTACCTAAATCAGTTAACAAAGTCATTATGTGTACAGCAATGTCAGGACAACAAGCTGGCCAGCCAGCTGGCATTGTTAGGGAGAAACTCTGCTGTTGGGAGCTGTAGACTCTTGGCCCCTTGACTGGTGAGGGAGAATCGTCTGTAATCTGTCGATCATGTTTTAAATAAATGCTGATTGGCCAGGCAGGAAGTATAGGTGGGAAAACCAGACAGGAAGTAGAAATGATACAATGAGAACAGGAGAATTCTGGGAAGGAGGAAGTTGATTCCTTTCACTCCTGCCCAGACCACCGAAGCAGCAGAATGTGATTTGCCCCACTGAAAAAAGGTAACATAGATCAGAAAAATGGGTTATCAAGATGTGAGAGTTAGCCAGTGAGAGGCTAGAGCTAATGGGCCAATCAGCTTATAATTTATGGAGACCTATGTGTGATTTCTTTGGGGCTAAACAGTTGGGGGGTACTGGGCGGGACAAAAACCCCAACAACAAGCAGGCCCTCGTTCATGTTACAAAATGGCGCCCACGTGAATAACTGCATCCACAGAAAGCCAGAGAAAGCTTGGGAAAGACTAGAGTAAAGCATTTTGGTTTTTAGCCATAGCAGGAAAAAAGCTGCGCTGTTTTAAAGTGCAGGCTTTCTGGGCCATCCTGCCAGGGAAAACTCTGACTCTTTCAAGCAGGAGGTCCAGACTATGGAGCTATGGACACAATGTTACAGCTTGCTTCTTGGCAAGGACCTTGAAATGCCATAGAGTTGTGGCAAAAAAACTCCATATTCCTTAGCAAATTAAAGACCCATGTGGTCAGAAAAAGAGAGAGATACAACAAAGAGAGATTCAAAGATGAAGAAAACCTCTAAATGGTCTATAGTGTGTTAAAAATATATACAGGCTAAAGATTAAAGTTCTCAAAAAAAAAAAAAAAAGAAAGAAAGAAATAGAGTAGCCTGGGAGGCAGAGACAGACGGATCTCTGTGAGTTCAAGGATAGCCTGGTTTACAGAGGGAATTCCAGGACAAAGATATACAGAGAACCTGTCTCAAAAAGCCAAAAGTTAAAAATAAAAGAAATAGAGGTTAAAATAAAGCCACGTAAGGATGGAAAATACACAGAGAATCTTGATACTATATGCTATTATGCTCTCTTTAAATTGTTTGAATGCTGAGGAAGGAGCAACAGCTGCTAAAAGATATTTGCTTATAAATGCTGCAGAATTAATTCAAGATAGGTATTTTGAAAATACCTTGGCTTCAAAATTGAAGTCAAAAGGTATGTTATGTTGGAGAAGAGATTTTGCTTTTGTTTCCAAAGAAAATGAGAGGCTGTAGATTTATTCAGAGTTAAGAAAAGTCAGCTTTGATCAAGGAAGGCCACCTGAGAAATCTCTGGCAGAAATAGACAGCCCAGATGTCTGAGTTCTTCATCCAAAACAAGTTCAAGACTGCTGCCTGAGATGATCAAGACTCACAGGATACTTCAGTCAAGACTTGATCATAACTCTAAATTGTCTTTAGGTCCCCATAAGATTATCAGCACCTCCAACCAGCTGGAAGTAGCCTGGAATGTTATGCCCACATTCCCAAAATATGGACTATGGATATTTTCCTTTGCCTTTTTTTTTTTTTAAGAGGGGGAAGTGGTGTGGGAGAATTATCTGTAATCTGTCAATCATGTTTTAAATAAATGCTGATTGGCCAGGCAGGAAGTATAGGCGGGAAAACCAGACAGGAAGTAGAAATAATACAATGAGAACAGGAGAATTCTGGGAAGGAGAAAGTTGATTCCTCCCACTCCTGCCTAGACCACTGAAAAAAGGTACTCAGCCACATGGCTAACACAGATCAGAAATCAGAAAATTGGGTTAATCAAGATGTGAGAGTTAGCCAGTGAGCAGCCCCCCCCCCCCTTATGTTACACTTGACTTTCTTTGCTTGCTTCAGACCCTTTGCCTGATGGGGTGAACTGAGCAGAATACCTGTGCCTGCAGCTGCTCTGAGCCTGCTGAGTCTGCAGCTGAAAGACCCTGAGAGCTGGGTGTGGCCAAGAATCCCTATATAAGCTGCCCCGAGTACAATTAAGTTTGGCATTCTTGTATCAAGGATGACCCATGTCCGTGTCTCTCTCTGTATGTTTTTAAGTCTCCAGCTCAGTTCCCGGCTCGCATATCGTCTTATAGTGGCGCGGGTGCTACAGGACTGTTTGGTCTTTTACACTCTGTCATCCGCCCAGCTTAGGGCCATTGCTCTCCTCTAGTCTCAACCTTCCTAATACTGCAACCTTTTAAGAAGTTCCTTGTGTTGCTGTGATCCTCCAAACAAAAAATTATTTCACTGCTATTTCATAACTGTAATTTTACTGTTATGAATTGTAACATAAACATCTGATATGCAAGCTATTTGATCTGCAACCCCTGTGAAAGGGTTGTCTGACCTCACAGGCTGAGAGCTGCTGCTGTAAGCTGAAGTTGAAAAGGCAGGTTAGGAGAGGTATCTGCTCCCACCCTGACCCATGGGGAGAAGGGAAGAGAACGGCACTCCTCATCAAGACAGGGAGACAGGGAGACAGGGAGGCCTAAAAGAAACTATCAGAAAAGTCAGGCAACTTTCTTCCCTGAGACAGGCCAAGATGAGAGGTCGCTCCACGCATGGTTTGTTAGTTTCTTTATGTATATATCAGCAAAATTTAGGATGCTACCTTTACTGATAGCACAGTGGTTTGCATGAGTCAATCACAGAACCTAAAAAGAGACCTGGCATGAGGCAGCCTGCAGGGTGCTGAGGTTGACAGAGGAGGGGAGAGGAACAGGAGGGTCTTCTGGAGGGTGACAACCATCATGCAGCTGACTGGCTTTTTCCTGTAAGCCCCGTAGGGCCTAACCCTGTAAGGTAAACAAGTAGAGGGAGGAGAGGTGGCCAACAGGATCAGCTTCTCAAGGAACACGTCTAAGCATGAAGCAGGCCTTTGCCGGCAAGTCTAAGGTCCAGTGTGGAATCGCTGTGGAGTTTCTGCATTTGGAAATCATGCTCTACAGAAACCACACCCACTATTTTTACTCAGTAATCTGCACTCATTACCTATGACATCAGAGCTAGTGCTGGGGTGGGGGTGGGGTGGTACCAGGAAAGGGTTGCCTATACTCAATGTTAAGGCTTGAGTTGTGGCGGAAATTCATACGTGGTCCAAACTCAGTGTCAGGATGCAACCTTGATATGCAGAGTCTTTACAGAGATTAATGGATTCAGTTGTTGGGGTGGGCTGCAAACCACAGATGGAAGACCGCCACACAAGCACAAGGGTGCTGCAGAAGGACTCCAGCCACTGGCCCTGTCACTCCATGAACTCATTCCTCCCTGATTCTGCATTTGCCTCTGTTCACAGACATCTCAGATGCCAGGAAAAGGGTTCATCTGTAAACGTTGTGACAAAGGACCCACAAGCAACGCTGAGCCTAGCAGGGTGGACTGTGCCCAAAGAGGCTGTTACCTCTCCTGGCAAGGTTGTACCCCAAGCAGGCATGATCATCTCATGAGAACCAGACATTCTCTCAGGGGTGACAGCAGGAACTTCTCTGAGCCCCCCGATCAAAGATCAACCAGACCTCATCTTGACCAAGACTGTTCTTCTCTCCCACCCCAGCTCCTTCTATAAAGAGCCATGAAGCATGGGCTGTACTCCAAAGATGAGGCTGGGGTCACCATACCTCGTCTGTTCCTCCTGATGCAGCCAGCAGGTCTGTCTCCCTCTAACACTTCCTTACCACTTTAAACATGGTGGGATGGGTGACGGCCCTTTGTCTCTGCGACTGCTTACACTTCTGATAGCCAAGAGACTCCTGACTGCTGCCAGCAGACTACCAGAGTGCCCAGGGAAGCCATCTCGGTCTTGTGACACGCTCATCTTCCCCCCATTCTCAATGCCGCTTTAGGCAGTACTAGCGAGCTATGTGCTTGGCTTCAGAGCCTCATCCGGTAGCAATGAAACTGTCCCTGCAGCTGTGCAGCTGGCACCAGTGGCTGTCCTCAGCCCATTGCTTCTACAGATCTCTAAGGTCACAGGGAGATGAACCAAGTCAAAACGTGAGATCCACGGTCTTCTACCTTCACTGAACATAATCACAGGAAACGGGAAGGAAGTGATGGCCCCATATACCTTCAGCAGAGGTGGTGTAAAGGAGGAAGGTCACACACTCATTAATGTCTCTGAGAGCCACCATCTGTGCCTGTGAAGTGCTGAACCCAGGTCTGGGAGCGTTAGCTGAGGCAATGTTAGCTCACCAAGCCTATAACTGACCACACTGACCAACTGACTTGCAAAGTTCCCTCCGTGAAGCAAATGGCCAGTCTCCTATTTCCAATGGTAGCCGTTAGCTGCTATGACAAGTTCTAGCCACAGAAGAAGCAAATAGCCACTGTCTGACAGAGCCAGTGATGTTCTGTGAAGCAGTCTCCCTCCACGCTAACCCTGGATAGCTCCAGCTGCCTCAATGCAGGGTAGCTGCTGCGAGGGCCCAGGAACCAAGTCCCAGAAGATTGAAGAGGAACAATTTGTTTTCCTCAGGGCAACAAATGCCCACTTAAGTTCGCATGCAGTTTTTAAAAACTCAATCATTTTATTTTTAAGACTGATTTTTATTGAGCTCTCCATTTTTCTCTGCTCCCCTCCCTGCTTCTCCCCCCCCCC
>NW_026068013.1:230673-268150 GCF_014885135.2 Alexandromys fortis | reverse complement strand
TGTGTAAATGTACCACATTTTCCTTATCCATTCTTCGGTGGAGGGGCATTTAGGTTGTTTCCAGGTTCTGGCTATGACAAACAAAGCTGCTATTGAACATAGTTGAGCACATGTTCTTGTGGTATGATTGAGCATCCTTTGGATATATACCCCAAAGTGGTATTACTGGGTCTTGTGGACAGTTGTTTCCTAATTTACTGAGAAATAGCCACACTGACATCCAAAAGGGCTGCACCAGTTTGCACTCCCACCAGCAGTGCAGGAGTGTTTGTTCCCTTTCCCCCACAACCTCTCAAGCATAAGTTGTCATCAGTGTTTTTGATCTTGGCCATTCTTACAGGTCTAAGATGAAATCTCAGAGTTGTTTTGATTTGTATTTCTCTGATGACTAAGGATGTGTCTCTCAGCCATTTTAGATTCCTCTGTTGAGAGTTCTCTGTTTAGGTCTGTACTCCATTTTTTAAATTGGATTATGGTGACCAATTTCTTGAGGTTTTTGTATATTTTGGAGATCAGACCTCTGTCTGATGTGGGGTTAGTGAAGATCTTTTCCCATTCTGTAGGCTGTCTTTTTGTCTTATTGACCTTGTCCTTTGCTTTACAGAACTTTTCAGTTTCAGGAAGTCCCATTTATTAATTGTTTTTCTCAGTGTCTGTGCTACTCGGGTTATATTTAGGAAGTGGTCTCCAGTGCCAATGCGTTCAAGTGTACTTCCACTTTCTCTTCTATGAGGTTCAGTGTGGCTGGCTTTATGTTGAGGTCTTTGATCCATTTGGAGTTGAGTTTTGTGCATGGTGAAAGATATGGGTCTATTTTCATTCTTCTACATGTTTGGTATCCAGTTATGCCAGCACCATTTGTTAAATATGCTTTCTTTTTCTATTTGATATTTTTTGCTTCTTTGTAAAAAATCAGGTGTTCAAAGATGTGGATTGTATCCAGGTCTTCTATGCGGTTCCATTGGTCCTCCTATCTATTCCTATGCCAGTACCAGGCTGTTTTCAGTACTGTAGCTCTATAGTAGTGTTTGAAGTCAGGGATTGTAATGCCTCCAGAAGTTCTTTTATTGTACGGGATTGTTTTGGCTATCCTGGGTTTTTTGCTTTTCCACATGAAGTTGAGTACTGTTCTTTTGAGGTCTTTGAAGAATTTTGCTGGGATTTTGATGGGCATTGCGTTGAATCTGTAGATTGCTTTTGGTAAGATTGCCATTTTTTACTATGTTAATTCTGCCTACCCCTAACTCAATTATTTTAATGTGTAGTGGTTTTCCATCTATCACACTAGCTAAAAACATGGCGCTGTTCCCAGTACAACCAGAACGTCCGGTGCCCAAGTGTTATTTTGAGGAGCTGATTATAAGCATTGTTTGTAGTTTGAAAACTTGAATAAAATTAAAATGTTGAGTTCCTAGAATTAAAAAGAAAAAAGAACCAATCTTCAGCATGCTCTTACCCTGCCAAGAAGTTGCAGGCAAGCCCAGACACATTGCTTAAAAGCCAAAGGTTTTTTTTTCCTTACTGCGAGTCTACAGGCTCATTCTAGAAATCCTTCTAAATTCAAATTACTTGCAGTGAGAACACAAAACTGAAAATCTGACTAAAAAAACAACAAACAAAAAACAACTTTGAAAAAAAAAAAAAAAAAACTCTAGACAAATATGTGCCAAAAATGGGTGTAGGTGAAGACTGGGCCTTTTAAGAGGCCCACCATCACAAGGATGTCAAATGTCTTATGGATCCAACTAGGATGAACAGGGTGTTTGTTTCATCTAAAGCCCCAGAACAAACCTTTCTAGTCTGCTGAGGAATTCCGTCTGCAGGAGAGCCACTCATTCCCACACGGCTGGATGGGAAATTCAGTGGTCTGGCTGCCCTGCCCAGAAGACTCATTCAGCCAGGTCCCTTTGTCAACACTGCCCATTCCATTGCACAACCACACCACAGCCACAGTTAGAGTCTAGGTAGTTACAGAAGGTGCAGTCAGTGAGAAGAAGGGTGTGAGACTGGCATTACTGTCCTCCAGGCCTCTCTGTGTAGCCCTGGCTGTGCCTCCTAAGAGCTGGGATTAAAGGTGTGCCACCGCCACACCTGGCCCATTCTGATCTCTTACACCACCTGACACAGCGGATCAGGCCTCAGCCGCTGCTCTCTGAGAGTGTAATTGTCACCTCACACTATACACATGATGCTTAGAGGCCCCGCTCTGGACTCGACAGACAAGAAACAAGTCAGCTAGGGCAGGCTAGCCTTTCGCTCCTTCCTGGGCACTTCTATCTCCTTTCTTTTTTAAAAAAAAAAAAAAAAAATCAAATGTCTGATTTAATCTTTATAGTTCTTAATTACATTCTATTATTATTACTTTAGAAATTAATGTTTCTTGGCATCAGCATGAGGATGCATGTACCCAACACATACGCATGCACGCACGCGTGCGCGCACACACACACACACACACACACACACAAATATAACTAGATAATGTTTTTCTACCATGCTGGCAATGGCTTTTCTAGATCAGCTAGGCAGGATATGGTGTCTCCCTTTTTTTAAGGCATTTCATTCTAATGCTGGGAGTATGTTTTTAGGAGTTTTTACTTTTTATTTTACAAGCTGAATCCAAGTTTCTTTCTGTACAAAATTAAAAAACATACTCTAAGGCAATGGGAAAGAGTCTTCCATAGAAACTGGCATAAATATGCACATTGTATATAAATGTGACTCAAGACCCACCCTGTTCCCATTGCTCTGGCCCTGAGAAGTGCTACTGGGACTGCTGTGTGCTCTCGGGGAACCTGTGTTTGACCACAGAGAGCGTCTCGCTGCTGGTGCAGTCGAGCCCTCCTTCCTGAAAGGCCAGTATCTCTCATTGAGCTGGCAAAGCTCTGGCCCAGTGTTCCCTGGTGAAGACCTAGCTCACATTCTATGCCAAAGACTGTCCCACATTTATAACCTGTAATTCCCCTAAGTTTCTGAGGCAGATGTTAGCCCCATTAACAGATTAAACAAAGGCACACAGAGGTCACAAGTATGGAAGCCATGACATGAAGTTAGTCACAGCAATGCCACACAGTCACAAAGCCTTGGCCGGAATGGGCGAGGATGTATCCGTTACCCATGGTAACTTTTAACATGCTACTGGCTGGAATGATAAAATTTAGGTTGAGGGGGCTGTAGAGATGGCTGTAGAGTGGCTAAGAGCACTGACTGTTCTTTCAGAGGACCTGGGTTTAATTCCCAGCACCCACATGGTAGCTCAAAACTGTAACTCCAGTTTCAGGGGTTCCAACACCCTCATACAGAAATACATGCAGGCAAAAAACCAGTTCACATAAAAAGAAAAAGAAAAAGGAAAAAGGTTGAAAAAAATTACAACACAAACATGTTCAGAATTACTTCAAGTATCAATTTCAGCTAGGTAGGCACCAAACACTTAAGAAACACTTGTCTCCATCAGGGAGCCCACACAGGGCACTGACAGTGACCTCTCTCATACCCGTGTGTCTGCACTATCTCTGCAGGGCTAAGAGAAGGAAGTTATGCCTAGGACAACAGTATTCAGGCTGCACTGGCAATTTCCTAGGGCAGATGGTGCTGCCACTCGGTTACCGCAGATTTACTGCCTAAACACAGAACAGGCGTGCACAATACGCAGCTGCCACGAAAGAATGTGGCTATCAACAAGCTCAGAGCACCACAAAAGAGAGAGCGGCAGTCAGCAAAACAGCGTCTGTTCAAATGCCAGCAAAGCCCCTGGGGGCAACAACTGCACACTGGAGCATCCTGGCAAATGATTTCAGTTCACTGTGGAAAGGTACCAAGTTTTTTTTTTTTTTGTTTGTTTGTTTTGTTTTGTTTTTGAGACAGGTCTTGCTATGTAGTTAAGGTTGGCCCAGAACTTGCTGTGTAGCCCAGACTGAGTTGTGGTTCCCATGCCCAATACTGATGTTAATAGTTGCTGTTTTAAAGACAGGAACCTCACTCTGTAGTCAAGACTGAACTGAAACACTATGTCCAGGGTAGCCTTGGACTCTTGGCAATCCTCTTGCCTCAGCCTTGTGAAGTATGGGTTATAAGCCACCCAGGCTGATGCCGGTATTAGAAAGTTTAATACTTAATGCCCAATATTTTCCCTGAAAGTCAAAGGAAAAATGAAACCTTGAGGCACTAAAATTCACACATGCTTAATGTTTTCTAGAAATACTGGATTTCAGACAGCAGCAGCCTGTGTGAGCCAGACGCCATGCCAGGTGGTCCTCAGGCTTTTGGGTGTGGTCTCTGTCAGGGACTCGGAGCAGGGCAAACAACAGGTCCCATACTGCAGCGCTGCCATCTCAACGCCTAGTTCGGCAGCTAGAGCCACCTGATTCCACTCTGCCATGCCGAGTGCTCGCTCAGACATCGCTTTCCCTGGACAGTTACAGGAGGGGGCCCTTTGTTTGTCCCTGCTAGCTTACACCTGGAGTAACTACACAGAAATTAAAACACTGCTTGGCCCATTATCTCTAGCCTCTTATTGGCTAATTCTCACATCTTGACTTAACCCATTTCTATTAATCTGTATATCACCACAAGTTCGTGGCCTACCAGGAAAGATTCGGCATGTCTGTCCATGGCGTCTCCATGGTTTCTCTTTCACTCTGCCCTTCTTCCCAGCAATCAGTCCTGTCCTCTCCGCCTGCCTAAGTTCTGTCCTATCAGGCCCAAAGCAGTTTCTTTATTCATTAGCCAATGAAAGCAACACATGAACAGAAGAGCCTCCTACACCACTTGACAGTCCCCAAAGCGCTACAGGCAGGCAGTATTGGCAGACACACATGGACACTTATCTCCCTCCCCACTTACCAGTACTGAAACATACAAAACGGTGCCAACAACAGAAACACAGAAACACGTGTTCTCATAAGTCTATGTAGTAGATAGTTTTATGTCAATGACACAAGCTAGAGTCATCTGAGAGGAGGGAACCTCAATTATGCTTTCAAAAGATGGGCTGTAGGCAAGCCTGTAGGGCATTTTCTTAACCAGTGATTGACGGGGGAGGGCCCAGCCCACTGTGGGTAGGGCCATTCCTGGGCTGGTTCTGATTCTAGTTTGTAAGAAAGCAGGCTGAGCGAGCCATGACGAGCAATCCAGTAACCAGCACCCCTCCATGGCATCAGCTACTGCCTCGGGTTTGAATTCCTGCCCTGTTTGAATTCCTGTCCAGACTTCCTTCAGTGACGGGCTGCAGTGTGCAAACCACATAAACCCTTTCCTCCCCAAGCTGCTTTCCTCATGGGGTTCATCATAGCAGATGCAACCCCAACTAAGAAGGTCTATCAGTAAAGGAGCCCAAAAGGCGCAAGTGCCCCTTACCTGCTTCTGCTCTAAACTGAGTGCTTCTTTACACTATTTCACTTGGTAGGGTTTCTACACCATATAACGCTGCTCTCAGTGCTTTCAATTTTACGTAACTGCATTTCTGACATCTGCTCTTTGCGTTCAGTGTAACCAGTTTCTTAAAATATTCAAACCCTTTTCCTAAGAGCTGTACTGTCACACAGAGGTCTGGACATATTCAGTTTTTTTTTTTTTTGTTATTCCTTAAGGTCCTTAGAATCTAACAACACTACGGACCCCTCAAATCCTACATCTAGAAATCTAGATCCCAGCTCAAGCTGCTAATGATGTATATGTAAGATCACTGCAAAACTACTTAGGAGAATAAAATATACACTAATGGGGTGTGGCTAAGGAAACTACCCAAACCTCTACCATGGTACACAATGAAATAGTACAAAATAAGGAGCATTTAAAATTGTGTTTACAGAACCAGAATACAGTTCAGTGGGTACAGGTGCTTGCTGTCAAGTCTGATGACCTGGGCTTCATCCCTGAAACTCATAGGTTACTAAGGGAGCAGTGAGTCCTGCACCTTGTTCTCTGGCATCCGCACATATGCTGTGTGTGCTATGCCCTTACCCCAAAGTCTGTCTACAAATACTTTGCTGTGCTCCCTTCCAAAAGCTGAGGTCTGATTTTACATCCCTTGTCTTGTGATTTTCTTCTGAGAAAGAGAATCAGCATCCATAGCTCTCTTCAGGAAGAGGCTGTCAGGAAGCTAACCACCTTGTGGGGAAGAACGGAGCCCTCTTGTCCATAAGCTGGCCATGCCAGCCACCCGAGAGCTGCATTCTACTCATTTACACAGGTAGTGACCGCAGCATGAGATCAGCCCTACTGAGTTATTACAGGTGTGGACTCCACATAACCCTGCTAAGCTCAGAGCTCTGACCCTGCAGCTGCCACAAGAGACAAAACCAACAACGTGGGCTTGTCTTTCTGTTACTCACAGTGAACAGTGACTGTGCAGAAGTTCCTGGAAGGAGGGTGTGGGCCAGGACACTTCCAAGCTTTGGCTTTAGATGCTAAAGCATCACCTCAAAAACTAAAGCATGCATGCTAATGACCGCAGCTGCCCAGAGGCCTGGGAAGATTTATAACCAGACACATCCAGCAGGGAGCAGAGGGCGCTCTGAGTGAGCTAAGTACTAAGTGAACGTGTGTGACCAAAGCTCACCATGTCAACGACCTCACAGCTCAGACTCTGAAGGATGGCAAGCTTTTCTTGGGACCAAGTGTTGACAATGTCTGCAAATGTCCACTCTAGCTTTCTCCCTCTCCCCATATTTATGGCCTGAAGATGCCTCCCCCAACCCTGGAGACTATTGCTACCCAGATTGGCTAAGCCCGCCTACTTGTCCAGTGGTAGGCAACTCTGCAATGAATGCCCCCGCTTCCAGGGCTGCACGCACTCCACTGGGAATCCAGACCACCAACCCCAGCTTTGGGTCCTCTGTCTCTTTCCTTTGCTCTATCCCAGACAGGTCTGTCCCTGGGGTCATGCATTCCTAAAACAACTTGTAAAAGGAAAGAACAAAGTTACTTTAATTTCAGACACACTGCGAACAGGGCCCTGGCTGAAGCTGACTGAGCAAACTGAGGGTGGAGGGCAATGAGAGGGACACGTGATGCTGGAACAAGACAGACAGATAGCAGTCTGTCAGAGAAAGAAGACAAAGCTACCCTAACCCAAGCTATCTGAAGCTTCTAGAATGTGGGGACAAAGTGCTCTGAGAATCTGGAAGCCTGGCTGTGCCTGTGAACAGCGAGGAGATAACTGCTTAGGAAGTAGCCCACACGTGACTCTGTCTATAGTAAACCTGGAGCAAGCTGTACTGAAGTGAACGTGGGAAGTGGGTGGCGTAGGACGCAAACTTGATTTATGGAGACATTACTAGTTCCCTGACTTTGTAAAGTTTGAAGAGGGTCCTCAAGATACCAGGGAGAGCGAGGTTTACCTGAACATCAACCTCACGCTCACCAGGCGTGAACCTCACATTCACCAGAAACAGTCTTTCAAGGAAAAGGTCATGTTTGTCATCAGTGTTGACAAATACCGAGAAGGAGAACGCCCATCTTTGTAAAACCGTCAAGAGGAAATGAAGAACGTTGCTAGTTTGCATCCGTTTTCTTACTCAAGAATGGCAGGATATAGAGTCTTTGTGTACCAGTCAGCCAAGTGAAAGTCTCCAAGGCCAGACACGTTGGAAACACACTGAGCCTCAAATGGATGAACTAGAAAAATCATCTAAGTGAGGTAACCCAGACCAGTAAAGACAAACATGGTATGTACTCACTCATAAGTGGATATTAGCTGTAAAATAAAAGATAACTATGTTACAATCCAGACCCAGAGAGAGTAGGTAACAAGGAGAGTTCATGGGGGACACCCAGATCTTCCTGGGCAGGGGAAATAGAAGAGATTTTGTGAGTAGACTGAGGATGGTGGGGATGGGCACAGGTTGGAGGGGTACAGAGGGGGAAGTGCAGAAGGGGCCTGCTGGTGGGAGATATTTCGGGATTGGGCAGAAGCATGGTTCAGGGGAAGCTCCCAGGAATCTATGGGGGGGCACCCCAGTTTAGACTCCTAGCAATAGTGGATAAGTAGCTTAAACTGGCCGTCTCCTGTGACCACACTGTCATTAGAGAGGTGACATCCAATAACTAATGGAGGCAGAGGCAGAGACCAGCAGAGTTTGGGAATCCTGTGGAGCAGGAGGATAAAGGAGTGTAGGAGCCAGAGGGGTGAAGGATACCACAGGAAGGCTCGCACAGTCAACTAACCTGGGCTCATAGGAGCTCACAGAGACTGACCCGACAACCAAGAAGCCTGCATGGGACTGACCTAGGCCCTCTGCATAGATGTTACAGTTGTGTAGCTTGGTCCTCTTGTGGGACTCCTAAGAGTGGGAAAAGGGCTGTCTCTGGATCTTTTACTGGCTTGTGGGGCCTGACTTCTCATACTGGGTCACTTCACCCAGCCATCTTACTGCAACTCAATATGCCGTGGTTTATTGATACTCATAAGAACTGCCCTTTCCTGAATCAAGATGGAAAAGGAGGAAATTGTAGGGTGAGGGGGGTGGGGGAGAGGAGGGTGGGTGAGGGGAGTGGGAGGGAGGGGGGTGCTGTGGCCAAGATGTAGAATAAATAGATGAACAGGAAGAAAGGAAGGAAGGAAGGAAGGAAGGAAGGAAGGAAGGAAGGAAGGAAGGAAGGAAGGAAGGAAGGAAGATACTGACTGAGCCTTAGTCCTGGCACATTTTCTGTGTACGTCTTCTTTGGATCTAAAGTCAGGCACATGATCCTTAATTAACTTTTGTGCTTTCTGTTGAATGAAAAAAGACTTGTGTCATGTCTGGCAGCCTGGTTTGCTGCATCCTCCCCCCCCCCCCACCTCTCTCACTGCAGAGGAAACACACAGGTAAGAACAGCTTGGACCCTGGAAGCACAGCCTGATTGGCTCTTATCCTCCAAAGACTGTGTTGCTTCCCTCCAGCCCTGTTCAAGGACGAGTTCCTCTAAGGTTTTCTTCTGTTTTTCTCTTTTAAAAAATGTAAAGATGTGTTTATTTTATAGGAATACGTTTTTTTGCTTGGACATATACAAGTGCACTGTGTGCATGCCTGGTGTACTCGGCGGCCAGAGAAGGTGTTGGACGAGTGGTTGGGAACCACCATGTAGGTGCTGGGAATTGAACCTGGGGCCTCAGCAAAAAAAAGGACTCTTTAACTGCTGAGCTATCTTTCTAGCTCCAAGATTTTCTTTCTTGAAAGTCACCTCTGCTTTTGGGCACTCATCTGCTTACCTGTATCTTTCTTACTACATTTATATTTGTTATGATGACTTCTTTTTCTTACAACCTTCCAACTCAGCTGAAACATCCTAGCAGGTGCTATGGAAGTCTGATTAAGTCTCCATACCTTCTGGTACCTGCCATATTGTCCTTTATCACTTGGGGCACACAAATGAACATCTGTCGAGAGCCTATGACAAAGGAATATCCAGTACAACAGCAGAATTGTTAGCACACATCAGGAAGGCAGCTGGAGTTTGACGATGGTATCCTAGCTAGAACCTTGGCTTCTTCACTCCTGAACACTGGCCTCAGTTCTCACAATGCTGGCACAGGCACAGAGTGCCAGCACATGCCAGCTGCTGCTCCAAGCATTCTGCCTATACTGACTCTAATCCCTGTAACCTCATGAAGCAGTACTAGAAGAAAACTGAGGCAGAGACCCTACAGTCATGCAATAACTTCCCTTCTAATAACACAAGTAAAAGTGCTACTCCATGGTGGAGGCCTTGTTTAGCAGAGTGAAGCCTGGCTTCCACCCTCTCCACGGGGGTGGGGGTGGAGGGTGGGAAAGCTTAGGAACTACAAGAACCAAAGGGAATTGATTAATGCTTCAAATGCTACCTGCAGCTTACAGCCATCCAGATGTTCTTCCTCTGTGAACTTGACAAAAGCCCTGAGGTCAGAATCTGCTCATGGTCTGCTCTCCACCTCACGCATGGATGCTCACTTCTTACGGTTCTGCCAGCTACAGCTGGGGTGACCTGAGTGAGAAATGTCCCCACAGGCTTTTGTACTTGAGGAGACGGAAGCAAGTCTGTCATTAGGTCAGGCTCTGAGGGTGTACGGCTGGTCCACTGTGTGCAGATAAAATGTGGCTGGTCTGTTTCCTGACTGCCAGGCTAGTTCCATGCCCCTGCAGTTTCCACCCCTCTGGAACTGTGGGCCAGAACAAGCCCTTTCTCCCTTTAGCTGCTTTTGCTGGGGCACTGCCTCACAGCAACGGAAAGGATCTAAAGACTCTATGAGCAACTTCAGTACCTGGACTGCCAAGTTTTAGTTATCTAACAAGATCAGCAAAAGCCTCTGGGTCCACTGTCTCACTGGCCAGGGCTCTTCAGCTAAGTACTGGGCTGCCAAAGCTAAGTAATAAGCTATTTTAAAAACAAATGTCTGGGCACAAAGCTCAGGGGCAGAGCACCTGGACTGGATACCTGACCCCTGTGGTAATTTGAATAAAAATGCCAATTAGGTCCATTAGGAGGCACCTGTGGCAGGTGTGGCCTTGGTGGAGGAAGTGTATCACTGGGGGTGGCCTTGAGGTTTTAGAGGCTCAGGTCAGGCCCAGTGGCTCCCTGTCTCTTCCTGCTGCCTGTTGATCCAGATGCAGAGCTCTCAGCTTCTCTCCAGCACCTTGTTTGCCTGTGTGCCACCACGCTCCCTGCCATGATAACAAACTAAACCTCTGAACTGTAGGCCAGCTCCAGTTAAATGTTTTCCTTTTAAAGAATTGTGTGGTCGTGGTGTCTCTTCAAGCAATAGAAATCCTAACGGAAACAGCGTTGGTACAGGAACTGGGGTATTGCTGGAAGAGGTCAGAGCATGTTCGTGTGGAATGTGGACTCTATGACTTAATTAGAAAAGCAGCTGAATCCTTTTAAGTGGGCCTTAACAGGCACTACTAGTAGGATCGTGGAGGACAGTGGTTGAGGCTGATCTGAACTGTGGGAGCCTGGCTCAAGAGATTTCAGAGAAGAAGAATGTTAGTATGTGGCCTAGAGACTGTTGTATATTTTGGGGAAGAACATGGCTGCTTTCTGCCCTGGCCAAAGAGTCTGCCTGCTAAAGTGAAGAGCTCTGAATTAGCAGCTGTAGTAGAGGTCATCTCACAACAGCCTGGTACCGACTGTGTGGCACGGTTGTCAGTGGCCAGTCTTATGCAGGTCTATAATGAAAAGGAGCAAGCTGAACAAGGGAATATACAAAATGCAGATAGAAAGTTTAAAGAAAAACCTGACGCTAAATGGAATAAAGGGAGTAGCAACCTCAGAACAAGACCCCACCCAGCTGAGCTTCCAATCTGTGAAAAGGAATGAAAGAAAAGTTTAGGACCTGAGGTGGTGGCACACACCTTTAACTCCAGCACTCCAGAGGCAAGGGCAGCAAGGTTTCAGAGTTTAAAGCCAGTCTGGTTACAGAGCAAGTTCCAGGACAGCCAAGTTTAGGCAGTGAATGTATAGGAGGCTGCTTATTCATCTCCCAGCCGCACAGACTCCCCCCAAAAAACACACAGAAACTGTATTATTTAAATCACTGCTTGGCCACTCACCTAAGAGTATTAAGCTAGCTCTTATATCTTTGGTTAACCCATTTCTATTATCTTGTATTTTACTATGAGGTGTGGCCTACCAGTAGGCATTCCCTCTGGCAGCTCCATGGTGGCTCCCTGACTCCGCCTACTCTATCTATCTATCTATCTATCTATCTATCTATCTATCTATCTATCTATCTATCTATCATCTATCTTCCAACCTGGCTATATTCTGTTAAGCCATTGGTGGAAAACAGCTTCTTTATTAACCAATAAAAGGAACACATATACAGAAGGATTTCCCACACTAAGTGAAGGAAACCATTGAAAAGAGGAAGATGTATTTGAACAAGGGAGTCATGATCCAGTTCCAGCAGAACTTGGCAGCTTTGGCCAAGTGGTTGTGAGTTTATAGTCAAGGATACAAGAAACAGGCTATGAAATCTCCCTCCATGACTAAGGAAAGTAGCTGAGGCCAGGCATGTGTCAGGGTGTCCATGAGTGGAGGCCCAGAGAGGCCATTGTGTGAAGCTGTGAAGGTGAAGCCTGGATTGCCTTGGAGACCCCAAGATATCAGAGATGCCAGAGTCACGGGATACCTGCAGAGGAAAGCTGCTAACTGGGAGTGGAACCACCTAAGAGAGAAGTTATAGTCAACAAAGCTGAAAAAAGTTGCCATCAGACAAGGAGATGCAGAGTTTGGAGTTTACCCAAGTGGTTTTAGTCTTGCTTTGGTTAGTATTTTCCTGTTTTTGAATGGTAATGCATATACTGTGACATTATATATTGGAAGTACACGATGTGCTTTTTGATTTTACAGGGGTTACAGTCAAGAGACTGCCATGAGTGTCCAAAGAGACTTTAGACTTTTAGACAGGGTTATTTAGTTTATGTTCTGTATTTACCCTTCACCTTGTTTCCATTAACAAGATCACAGCCCAGGAGATTAACTGCTTATGCTTTACAAAGAGATACAGAAAAAGAGAAAGAAATTTCTTCCAGCAGGCACCCCACTGGGGCTGGAAGCAAAGTCTCCAAAACATTTGTAGTGATATTTCATGTACTTTAAAATTATTAATCATGCTACAAAAATTCCTTTTAATACAACCAGCAAGAAGCCCAATACAAATCAAGCACTTTTGCCTTCCTCCCACTGCCTGCACTAGTTACTATGGTTACCAGAACGGTGTTCCCAGCCTCCAAGAAAGAAGTGGTGCTCAAAAGGTACAACAGCACTGCTGCACTTCTTTACAATGATTAACCACAAACCTCTAGCTTAATAGGTCACACTTAAGAAACGTAGTTAGTGCATGAAAACCTGTATGTAGGATTCCTCTCTGTATGCCATGAGTATGTTTTATTACCATTGGTTAATAAAGAAGCTACTCTGGATGTAGTTGGCGCACATTGGTGCACCACTTTGTAATTGGAGACTGCTAATTCGTTGCCCAGCCACCCAGATGTGAATAACAGCACAGAAACTGTATTACAACACAGCTTGACCAATAGCTTAGGCATATTTGTAGCTAACTCTTACATCTTAAATTAACCCATTTCTATGGTTACTGTGGCCTACCAGTAAGGTTTTGGCTGGTGGCTTTCTCCTTCTACAGCTACGTGGCGTCCTTCTGACTCCACCTACTCTATATATCTCTTCCAGTCTGGCTATATTCTTTATGAGAAGGAAAATTTATAAACACCATGTGCAAATGCTGGTGCTGTGCTTATTGTTGCTAAACAACACTGAGAGCCCCTCCCCCTTTTCAATAGAAAAGGAAGAATAAAGAAAGCTTGTTGCATAATGTTTAAAAAAAGTTCTTCCCAGGGAGACAGCAGCTGAGTGGGAGTCTGTCTCCACGTCTCTCACAGTGAACAGCTATCCCTGTGTCTTAGTGCTAAGGAAATCGGGGCATTAGTTTTGAAACAGCTAATTATAATCAAGGCTTATTTCTTTCAAGCTTTGTGGGGAAAAAAACCCAAAATCACAAATCAAGACTAGTACGTAAAACCCAAAAAGTAGTACACAAGGCACCAAAACATACTACCACAAAGACTGTAAGAGAAGCAGGAACACAACACTAGAAAACCAGTTGTAAAACCGCTAGACTCAGATCCTATGTAGCAATAGTAACCTTGCATGTAAATGCATTAAATCCTCTAATTAAAAGACAATGATTAAATCTGAGCAGAACCCCAAATCTCTATCATTTTTTTTAAACAAAAAACTAATTTCAACTGTTTGGGCACGTGTAAAACTGAAAATAAAAGAACAGTATACAGCATCCCATGAAAACGGCATCTAAAGCAGTGGGCAGCGTTGTGGGCAGAATATGCTACAACAAAAGCAGTACAAATAAATATGGCCACTATACAAGGATGGGAGATTTGGTCCAGCAAGAGGAATTAACAGACTGAATACACATGCACTCCACACTGGAGCTTCCCGACACCAAAGGGATATATCAGGAGGCCCTGTGGAGATAAAATTTCAACCTCAGTTGACAACTTTAGCACTCCACTGTCAGCGACAGACAGGACACTAGTGTCTGGGTCTCAACCCAGGGGAAGGAAAGCAAGATCATCAAAGAGGTAGCTGCATGCCCGTCTTTACTATAGCTATTCAGTAATGCGAACACTCAGCTGCACAGCTGCTGATGAAAATGTGCTGTGTACTCAAAACAAAAGGCCACTGATGATAAGACATCCTGACCATCCTGACACGGATGGACCGAGGAGCACGTTTCATGAAATAAATCAGAAACTGAGAGAGAAGCACCATTGAACACGTGCCTGCGCACGCACGCATGCAGGCAGGCAGGCAGGCACACAAGCACACGTGCGTGGACTCTAAAGTTTGGTCTTAAAGTTCAGGTGTGGTAATGAGCACTAGAAGTCCCAACCACTCTAGAGACTATGGTATGGTAGGCCACATGAGACCACAATCTGGAAAAACAGGCAGATTTCGGAACAAAAAGACAAAAAGCAAAAGAAAACAAAGGTTACTGCTCTTGAAAAGGACTGGATTTCATTTCAGAGCACCTACTGGGGTAGCGCACAACCACCAACTCCAGCTCAAGGGATCCAGCACTCCCTTCTGGGCTCCATGGGCACCTGCACTTGCAGTAAACACATAACTAAAAATAAAGTGACTTTTTCAAATGTTGATTCTGTGGTCCCTGACATGAGGACGGAAGGGTTCTTGGAAAGTGGCGGGCGCTAAGACACATGCGAGCAGCCAGAGTTGGCTGGTTTCACTGGAGCTTGCCCATGGAGAGAAAGGAAAGGAGAACTGGTCAGCAGGGAGACTCAGTGGGTAAAGAAAGGACTTGTCTAGTTTTTCTTTCTTTTTTTGCAGAGTATGTTTATGATAATCTTTTTCAAAGAGCAGCTGTAGTGGCATTTAAATTATATTTTAATAAATAAAGACTTCCTAAAGATCTGAGAGTAAAAGAGCCTCTCTAGTTGCCTTACAGACCAGATTATGGTAACATATACCTTAACCCCAGTAGCCACACTAGTTGCCATAGAAATTGAGTGGTGTGTGCCTTTGATCCCAGTGATGCACAGCTTTAATCCCAGCCCTAGAAAGGAAGATAAGACTAGGGGGTGGGGGTAGGGGACACAGCTCTCAGACACAGTCTCCTTCTGAGATTCCAGGACACAAGATCACCATTTCAAATTGAGGTGGAGGTAAGAGCCAGTGGCTGGCTGTTTTGCTTTTTGGATCTTCAGGTTAAACCCCAATTTCTGACCATGAGTTTTTATTAATTGTGCTTTAAGCAATCATTGACCAGTCATCTAAAATTACTTTTTTTCCCCCTAAAGTATGATAATGGCATTAGTGTTACAGTTTTGAAAGTCTTCATGAGCCTTCTTTCCAGCCCCTATCATGTTACCAGCTTCAGGGCAGGGGCTCTTAAGCTTGGCCGGAAGTTATTAGAATTACTGATCCTGGTGCTAATTATGTTTACCCTAGAACAAGTTCCAAATAATTCAAAGTTGTATTTGTTTTCTCCCTCTCTCTCTCTCCTTATTCTGTCACAAAAGGACTAATGGGGATGAGCTAGCTTTGCAAAGGTTAGACTTGACATTTCACGACATTTCATGACTCGCCCTGAACAGGAGCCAACCTCTTTGAATTCTCTCTAACTTCCCAGTTTCAGTTCTGAAACTCTAGGGACACCTTACCTTCCTATGAACTTTCCCCGTATTCTCTTGACATCAGACCAAACAAGTTAGCCAGTAATGTAAAATACTGGTGCAGCTGCTCTTACTGCTCTCCTGCCTCTTGGGTGGGGTGTCAGGTCTGTTTCAGAGGCTTCAATGCAGTGGCCATCACCAGGCAACATGCTCTAAAACCCAGCAAGGAAACAAATCCTTGCTTACCAAACACTGTCAGCTGTACTTCCTTCACCCTCCAGTTACGATGGCCACACTGAGCATATACTTATGCAGAGACCACTGAGGAGGAGATGGCCCCTCAGTCACTGCTGGGGGCAGTGCTTCTCCACTTCAGCTCCACAGTGGAGTGTTTCAGTGCTATGCTCTCTCCCGCTCAGATTTCATGGGCCTCAACTGGCACCAGGATCAGTCTTTCTAACAACTTTCAGCGAGATTGAGAGCCTCTACTCTGAAGCTGGTAACACGATATGGGCTGGAGAGAAGGCTCAAGAGTCAAGACTGCTATGGTACTTCAATAGAATGACCCTCAAGAATCTAAAATGGTTGAAATACACTTAAGGAAATGCTCAACATCCTTAGTCATCAGAGAAATGCAAATCAAATGTAAGATTCCATCTTACACCTGTAAGAATGACCTGGATCAAAAACACTGATAACATCTTATGCTGCAGAGGTTGTGGGGTAAAGGGAACACTCCTGCATTGTTGGTGGGAGTGCAAATTGGTACAGTCCTCTTGGATATCAGTATGGCAATTTCTCAAAAAATTAGGAAACAACTTTCCTTAAGACCCAGCAATATCACTTTTGGGTATATACCCAAAGTGTAACATGGAGGGGGGCCTGCTTGTTGTTGGGGTTTTTGTCCCGCCCGGTATCCCACAACTGTTTAGCCCCAAAGAAATCCATAAATTATAAGCTGATTGGCCCATTAGCTCTAACCTCTCACTGGCTAACTCTCACATCTTGATTAACCCATTTTCCTGATCTATGTTAGCCATGTGGCTCAGTACCGTTTTTCAGTGGGGCAGATCACATCCTGCTGCTTCGGTGGTCTGGGTAGGAGTGGGAGGAATCAACTTCCTCCTTCTCAGAATTCTCCTGTTCTCATTGCATCATTTCTACTTCCTGTCTGGTTTTCCCACCTATACTTCCTGCCTGGCCAATCAGCATTTATTTAAAACATGATTGACAGAATACAGACGATTCTCCTGCACCACCAAAGGATGCTCAATTGTGCCAAAGGACATGTGCTCAACTATGTTCACAGCATTATTTGTCATAGCCAGAACCTGTAAGCAACCTAAATGTCCCTCGACCAAAGAATGGGTAAGAAAAACATGGTACATTTACACAATGGAGTACTACACAGCAGAAAAAAATGACATCTTGAAATTTGTAGGCAAATGGATGGATCTAGAAAGCAACATATTGAGTGAGTTAACCTAGACCCAGAAAGACAAATATCATATGTACTCACTTATAAGTGGCTTTTAGACATAAAGCAAAGAAAAACCAGCCTACAATTCACAATTCCAGAGAACCTAGACAACGAAGAAGACCCTAAGAGAAACATATATGGATCTAATCTACATGGGAAGTAGATAGAAAAAGACAAAATCTCCTCAGTAAATTGGGAGCATGGGGACCATGGGAGAGGTAGGGAGGAGCAGAGAAAATGTATAGCTCAATAAAATCAATTAAAAATTTTAATTAAAAAATTTTAAAAATTAAAAAAGACATTGCACTTAACAAGAAAAAGAGAATGACCCTCAAAGGCTTATATATTTGAATGCTTAGTTATCAGGGAGTGGCAGAATTTAAGAAGGACTAGGAGGCGTGGCCTTGATGGAAGAAGTGTGTCATTGGGGGTGGCCTTGGAGGTTTTGGAAGCTAGCTCACACCTGGCTTTGCATGCATGTGTCTCTCTCTCTCTCCTCTCAGCTAGTTCTCCAACACCACACCTGTCTACTGCTATGCTCTGTGCCATGCTCATAATGGACTAAGCCTCTGACACTATAAGCAAGCCCCCAGTAAATGCTTTCTTTTACACGAGCTGCCTCAGTGTCTCTGAACAGCAATAAAGTGGTGACTGAGACAAGAGCTTACTGCTCTTTGAGATGACCTAAGTTCAGTTCCTAAATCCCACACTGGGTAGCTGGGTAGCTCCAGAGAATGTGACAACCTTTCTGACCTCCATGGATAACTGCAGTCATGTGTGCAGTAACATAGACACATAAGTAAGTAAGTAAAGACTGCAGCAAGTTGTGAAGTTTATGTTAAAGTTAGAGAGTGATGCCACAGATCCACAAGATCCTTTTTAGTGAGTGGCTCACTGGGGAAGTAGAAACTGCCACTACCCAGTTACCTCTGCTTCTCCCAAATAATGGAGTACAGTAAGAGGAGTCTCTTCCCTCTCCAGTCTGTTGTGAACTTCCAGTGTTCAACTTTAAGTTCTCCCTTTGAAATGATCTCCACATGCGGGAGCGAAGCGTCTGACCACTGACCCAAACATTAGGACATCTGAGCTCAGAGCACCAGCCTGCATCCCCGCTCCCACCCTCTGTACCCCACAATCAGTAGGACACCTGTGCAGGCTCCCCATCTGCCTTGGCCCACAGGATTTGCACTCACTCAACAGGTTCCTAACCATGAACCCTGCTCCTTGAAATGTCAATCAACTATGTGATTGCCCACATGAGCTTTCCTATGGCTTCTGGCTGCATCATAATCAATTTCAAACTCCAGGGAGACTGTAGCAACTCTCTGGGACAGCCTCAGGACCAGACTTTCCTACCTTCTTACAGATCAGCACAGCAGAGATACTGTCCTGGTATCTCTGGATACCAGGTCACCTGGTGCCCAGCATCACCTGTGGAGGCCTTACCCAGAATGTTGCGCAGTAGGGACATAGCCTGATCCTGGGAATAAGCAAGAGTCAAGGCTGATTCTACACAGAATTTAACCATGGCAAACCCATAAACCCAAGAGTTCTGTGCTCTCTGCCTGCACCTTTGGGACTCCTGGCACCCAAGGCTCGGACAGCCTGCACACTTCCTCCATGCACAACACTTGGTTGTTGCTTACCGTCCTAACGGAAATTCATGCCAGGTCCTGCACTGGGCCCTGGGACATGGTGGTGGCTGAAATCAGCACTGCCCCTTGAGGCACTGACCTTATAGTTGGAGCAACAAGGAGAAAGCATTATGAACACAGAATAGTACACCACTGGGTCCCCGAAGTCTGTGATATCAGGGAGTGAGGCCTGAGCATTCAGAGTTCAGCATTCTGGTGCGTGAACAAGAGGCACACGAAGGCAGAGACAGGAGGGGACAGTGTAAAGGCCCCAGGAGGGGATCCGGGAGAGCCTGGAGGAGGAAGAACATAACTACCTGAGTTCTTGCTTTGTCCATGCTAAGTGCCACCTCACCTAGCCTGTGAGCCTGTGCTGCCTCATGAGAAAAGAGCCTCAGAGAAACTACACATCACCAATGTCCAGCCAACAACAAAGTGACTCTTTTCCTCTTTTTAAAAATTTCTTCTGAAAGACAATATGAAATAGATACTGTGTGTAGTTTTATAATGGGGACAGCAGGCAACCAAAGCAATTTCCCAGTGTCCTTAGCCCAGCAGGGACAGCCAACCAATTTCCCAGCATCCTCAGCCCAGTGGGGACAGCCAACCAATTTCCCACGTCCTCAGCCCAGTGGGGACAGCCAACATTTCCCAGCATCCTCAGGCTGGTCTCAAGCGCCCGACACAGCATATTAGCTGTTTTGTTTGGGGTCTTTCTTTCTTTCTTTCCTTCCTTCTTTCTTTCTTTCTTTCTTTCTTTCTTTCTTTTTCTTTCTTTCTTTCTTTTTCTTCTTCCTTCTCTCCCCTTTCTTGGAGGTAGCAAGGAAACTCTGTTCAAAGCAAAGGTCATAAACTAATAAGAGTTGAGGAGGGGATGTGTGATCTGAATATATCCTACGAAAAAACTTTTCAACAAGAGAAAAATGGCACAACAAAAAGAACTGCCCACACTACCCCTTAGTGAGCAGCTCTGCTTCTGCTCCAGAAAAGGAAGCCTCACAATAATTGGGTTCTAAAGTACTCTTTCTTGTCCACCAGTCTTGACTGTGTAGTCCACTCTGGCCTGTACTATTTTTTTTTTTTTTGCTCTGAATAAAGTAATTTTGCTTCTTTTGTAAAAAGAAACACCCCACCCCCGCAAAAAAAGAAAGAAAAATGTTGTAAGATGCAGTAAGTAGCCAAAACCGCTCCTTGAGGTGTTTATTTTGTGTGGGCCACGAGTGAGCAAATGTGTAAAAAGTGCAGGGCCATACGGGTCTGAGCTCCCGTTCCTCAAACAGTATGTCCACGAATTGTGGGTGGAAAAGAACTGAACCCCAAACAGAGCACCTTTAAAATCGTGTATCTACTCACGGTGTGCTACAGCTTTGACCCACTGTGGATTGACTGAGTTATGCCCCAACTTATACACTTTTTTTTTTTATAATGAGACCTCACAATCTATTATTTTAGCAACTTTCAAGTACGAACCATTGTTACTGGGCTGGCAAGATGGCTCAGCTGGTAAAGGTGCTTGCTTGCCAAGCCTGACACCCCGAGTTCCATCCCCAGGACCCTCATAGAGAAAACTCTCTCCTATACGGTCCCCTCTGACTTCCAACACAACCTGTGGACACACACACACAAACTAAAATACCTCAAGTAATGATGCTAGCTATTTATTATAACTTATAAAACATGAGCCATGAATTACAACAGGAAAAGGGTGGGGGGAGGCACAGATAACCCAGCTACAACAAAAAAGGAATCTACTTAAAAAAGCTTAAAGTGTCAATGTTTACAGCAATTCTGGTGGCTTCAAACATGCCAGGTGCAATTCAGGGCCCTAATTACAATTGCAGTGCATTATAGACAGAGCCATGGAGAGGGAAGCCGGGCAGTTGTATCATTCTTGCTGCGGCGCCTGAGAGCGCAGTGGGCTAGACTCCCTGACAGATGCCACAGAAGAGCGAGCTTTGTGAGAAAAAGAACCTGAGAAGTTAACAGAGTTGCCAGGACCCGCTGCTGGCCTCCTAGGTTCTGACAGCTAACATGGGAGCATTTTCTCCCCCGTTTCTTGCACAATGGCACAACGGAAGTGCAGACACCCCTCCAAGCCTTCCCCCCACGTCCACGTCCCACTAATACTCCTTGGAGGAAGAGGCTCACTCCTGCCTCAGAATACCTGCCACACAAAGCGTGTGTTATTTAGTTGCTTCTGCCCAGAAGGTTCTCTTCCCTGGTGTGAATAGGACTGGCTCTCTCCTGTCTTCTTATCTCAGCTTAAATCAGTCCACTGTACAGGTCTATGCACACTGAAGAACCTGAAGCAGACCTTGTGGTCAGTCTCCACCATATTGCCTATTTATGATTTTTGTTTTGTTTTCTGTTTTTTCGAGACAAAATTTCTCTGTAGCTTTGGGGCCTGTCCTGGAACTAGCTCTGTAGATCAGGGTGGCCTCAAACTCAGAGCTCCGCCTGCCTCTGCCTCCTGAGTGCTGGGATTAAAGGCGTGCACTACCACTGCCAGGGTCTGTTAATGTATTTTAGCCTCTTTTATCAATATCCAAAACCATCTGTAGTTCATTACTTCCTTACATTCCCTCGCCTCCCTTGATGGAACATTCACGACAGCAAACTCAGATCTGTTTCATTTACTAAATGCCTTGTGCCTGAAACAGCACCAAGCCGAGTGGGTAACCCAAATATCCATCTGGCTCCGCAAGTGGGCATACAATGTACAATTACTGCACTCCACAATCGGTGAGGAACATCTTTGGATTCCCACATTACTGCAGTCTTAAATGCAAGCACACAACATGAATGTGATTAGCAGGCCAGTCTGAACTGGCTTTGCATGCCAGTTAGAAAACTCCTTCCCACACTGAATCTTGCTATAATTCCTTCCTCCCCTAATAGCTTCTCTGTTTTGTTTTTTTAAAAAATCATTTTAGTTATGTGTGTGCGCACGTGTGTGTGTGCATGTGCACAGGCGCACACAAGTGCAGGTGCCTGCTGAGGCCAAAAGCATTGTATTCCCTGGACTTGGTGTACAGGTGAGTGAGTCACCTGATGTGGGTGCTAGGAAATGAACTCCGGGTCTCCCTTGAGACGAGCAACAAAAGCTCTTAACTGCTAAGCCATCATCTATAAACATAACAAAATATTAAGCAAAAATAATACAGATGGAGGGTAACAAAGGAAGAGACAGAGGTCAACCATTGCCTTCACACTATACACCGGCGAATGGTGAAAACACCTGTGCACGCACACGCAGAAACACAC
Organism: Alexandromys fortis; assembly: GCF_014885135.2. Classification (NCBI taxonomy): domain Eukaryota; kingdom Metazoa; phylum Chordata; class Mammalia; order Rodentia; family Cricetidae; genus Alexandromys; species Alexandromys fortis. Next base: position 246,140 of record NW_026068013.1, on the reverse strand, counting down.
ACACACACACACACACACACACACACACACGGTTTCCTTCCCCCTAAAATAAGCCAACAGGAAAAGACAGCCACCTACCAGCCTAATAACATATCTGTAAAGCACTCAGCTCCCCATGGTAATGACTGCTACAGTTGTTGATAATTTATCACCCAGTTGATGAACACTAATAGAGTTGGGGCATCTTTCTAGTCCTTTTCTCTCCCGTGGGAAGTTTTCTGTAATTTTGCTACACATGCTGGAATTCAGCACAGTCATCACTACGATCAGAACAGAAGCTTAGCTATGAGAGCCCAGATATCAGCAGGAGAGGCAACACTAATGAGATCAAAGCACAAAAGCGTGAGGCTGACCCACAGGACGCTCTCCATGGTCCGGTGTGGGTGCTGTACATAATCCCAGTCCCACAAGGTGGAGGCAGAACAGTGAACTTGAGAGAAACCCAAGCTACGTTGCATGGCATGGTTAAGTGAAGTAATAAACAACAACAACACAACTCAGCTGAGAAGTTGTCTCAATCAGACTGGCCTGTGAGGAACTTTCTTGATTAATGGCTGATGTAGAGTGCACAGCCCACTCTTGGCAGTGCCCTCCCTGGGCAGGTGGTCCTGGGCTGTATCAGAAAGCATGCTGAGCAAGCCATGAGAAACAAGCCACTCAAGAGCATCCCCCATGGGCTCTGCTCCAGGTCTTCAGCCCGAGTTCCTGCCCTGAGTGATGGCGTGTGACCTGAGAGCTGGAAATGAAACAAACCGTGTTGGTTTTGGCCATGGACTTTTATCACAGCAACTGGAAGCAAGCTAGAAGAGGGTTCTCGCATATTCCAGGCTGCCCTGAAGTCCCTATGTGGCTGAGGATAACCTCCATCTCCTAGTCTTACTGCATACACCTCTCAAGGGCCAGGATTACAGGCACCCAGCTTCCCATTATGTTTTCCCACATGTTTTCAGTACCCACACCTTTGCTAGACTAACAGCAACAATCAAGTGAACCATGACCTGCCAAAGCCTATAACGGGCAATCCTTGGCACAGGCTCCAGGGATTCGCTTGAGAGGAGCTTGTGGTTAAGGCAGGTCCTGCAGCAGCTTGAACACACTCCCTGGCTAGCAGTCTACAGCCTAGATGGGCGGAATGCCTGAATCTTTAAAGCTTTCCTGTCACGTTAACACGGGAGGGCAGCAGAGTCACAGAGTCATTTCCACTTGGAAAGCCTGTAAATAAAGAGAGTAAAGTATATTCAACATCCAACTCGGGACACAGCATAAACACTCTGCCTTTCAGTGAACGGTTTAGGACTCCAAGGAGGGTGCACACCGAAGCCAACTGCCTGACTGTCTTTGTGTGAGAGGTCAGAGATGCTTCATCATGGGTCCTGAGGAGGAGTGCGGAATGTGTCCCTTACAGATGCCACCAGGTTGATGAGCAGTCCATTGTACATACAGTCAGGCTCTCTCTGCTTCCTAGGCTGCAGCGGGAGGGGAGAGGGTCTTGCATTTTGAAATAATTGTGAGCTTGAAGAAAATGAGAGGCCATTTAGTACATGTGTGTCCATCAGACATATAGTCCAGGTCTAGCCAGATACTGGGTCTGTAAGCCTGGGTGCAGTATGCAGATGAAGGGGCGGGGCACTCACAGCTGGGGAGGGGCAAGGCCACAGGATGGCAGAGGCATGGCAGAGGGGAGGTTCTGCTTGTAACACTGTTGCTATGAAAAACGCTGGGTTTGAGGCTGCACTGTTGGGTCTTTCTCCATAACAAACCTTCGCACAGTGCTCACCATGTGCCAGTCTCTGGTGATGTTGGCTCTGCCCTGGTGGTGTGGACCCAGAAAGGCTCTCTTTGTTTATGGGTGCCTCCAGTCTTCTCACCACTAGCACCCCTCCTTCCACTCAGTGCAGAGATAACATCTGTAGGTCTCTTATTTTTCAGGGAAGATCTCAAAAGGACTTTTAATTTGGGGAGCGGGGGAAGCAGCATTTTAGTGGTTTACTTTGGAATCCACGTAAATCCTACAACCCACGAGGGAAGAGAGCTCAGGTAATGCCATTGTTCCTGTCGCATAGAGACCAGCCCTACTGGAGGCACTCACAAAGTAAAGAGACACAAAGGCATTATTTATGGTTCTCACACAACCCACTCCCAACAAACTACCTCACTCAAAACAGACGTCCAGAGCGAACCAAAGAAACACAAAGAAAAACCAGCAACAACAACTCTGAAATATTTACCAACTGTTAAATGTATTTCTTATGCAAATATCTTCCTCTGGATGGAACCATCACCCAGAGAGGAGGAACTCAGACAGGTCCTGATCAATTCAGAGACAATGCAGGTGTCTGGCAGTGGCCAACAACAGTAAGTGCTTGGAGGAGGGGGGTAGGCTCCCTTCACCTGAGCCTCCTGGGAATTCTATCATGGCTGGAGCACTGCTCTGCAGTGTGACAGGGACTGAGGCCCAGAAAAAGCTGCTCAGCTCCTTAGTGGGTCTGGATGTAGATTAGGCTGATTACTTCCAAAGCCTGCGTAGATCTGTGTCTCCCCTCTCCATTATCTTCCTGGTGTTACATCACCAGCTGCTCCTTCCTCAACCAAGCCAGCCCCCTGGTTCCTCCCTCTTCTGGGTTCATGGTACAAACTATTGGCGAGTGATAGGTCTTACTGCCCAAGACGTCGTAACAAAGATCGACCTCCGTCTGGACTGCTGCATAAGCCTTAGTTACTGTCACTCCCAAGACAGCATTTCGTGGCAAAATACTGGACTGTTTGAGCAGACATTTCCATGCTTTTGGTTATAAGTTAATAAGTTATTTCATTCCCCTAAGGTTGTTGAAAGTGTTTTTGTTACTTGTCATAAAAACATACTGAGTGCTAGGGTTGGTGTGCCACCACACCCACCACCACCATCTCCATAAATTATTATTATTTTAGACACGGTTGCTCTATATAGCCCTGGCCATCTTGGTACTCACTATGCAGCACAAGACAGCCTGGAACTCCACAGAAATCAACCTGTTTTTGTTTCTGGAGTGCTGGGATTAAAGATGTGTGCCACCGTGCAAGGCAGAATAATACTTGAAAACTAGAAGTCCCATGACATTGTTTTCTGTCTTCCACAATATTCTGGACAGCACTGTGGAATGAAAACTACCATCAGCTGATGTGGCTTGGTGACGAAATGGCTGAGCCTGGGTTCTGATCTGAAGGCAAACATACATTACTGGCTTTACTGTAAATAAGATAGCTTACCTAGAAGTCTCAGACTTCTCAGCTATAAAATGGAGATGGTATATAAGGATCCTTAGGGGATTTACAGATCTTAATTTAGCGTAGTGGTGGCAGTGGGGAACATGACAGAGAATGTACCTAGCAAATATCAGCCATGTTTCAGAATGGCTGCGAAAAATCACCTTGCATTGTAAGGCTGCCTATCTAATTACACCCGCACGCAAAGACTAGAACAGGAACTTGGTTTTGTTTTTCAGTTGTTTATAAATTTTATAGAGAAGGTATCTCTTTGTAGCTCAGGCTGGCCTTAAACTCAACCTTCCTACCTTGCTCATTCCTTTGAAGTGCAGGAACTACCAGAGGGCCTGGTCCTGTTGGCAACACTTTTAGCACCGTTTACAGTGACAGTCTTAGAACTGAACTCACTGCTTCTACTAGTTCATGACACCAGGACATTAGAGCATTTCAAGTTTTCCAAACAGCACTAACCTCTCTAGTGAGACATTCATAAACAGAGCGTAGTGAGAAAGTCGAACAACAAAAATGTGTTCTGAGAGCAAAAGCTAGAAAAAGGGCACTCACTTTCCTCTAATCAGTACCACATGAGAGGAAACAGATTTATTTGTACGCACAAAGCAGGCAGTTAGAGAAAATGAAGGCCTCCTTCCATAAACATTAGCATAATATTTGAAGTAAGACAGAGAGCACCGACCAATTTTACTATTCGTTCTTTCCTTAACCCATCTCAGAATTACGTCTGCATCTCCGGTTTCTCATAGGTACAGATCAAAAGAGTGATGAAACCCTGTAAGGCCCGGATTTGGGAAGCTGAGTTAGAAGGCCAGCAGTTCAAGGTTATCTTCAACCACAATGGAGTTCAAAGCCAGCTATGACAACAGTGTTGCTAGACCCCGCCCCAACAAAGCAGAATGAAATTCAGCACAACAAACAAACAAGGTTGCTTAATTCACCCGGATTATTTCAGCAACAGCAGGCGTTGGGCTCAAACCACCTGCTTAAGTAAACTGACTGGTTATCTTTTCATAGCTGAGACTAAGAAACACACACCAGATGGACAGAACTGAAAAACACAAAGCCTGTGGTCGGTCACTTACTAACTTAGCGACTAGACCATAGCGACTGGGCTCTAGGTGATAAGGGAAAACAGAATTCTCACAAACTCAGAGTTCTTCTCAAAGTGTCTAAAAGGTCAAGGTCCCGAAGGGAAACAAAATTCCCTACACCGAAGGCTGACACCATCATTTGTTATGGCTTTAATGACGTGGGCTCTAGACAACAGAGACCTGGAGGTTGCTGCGCAGGTGGCTACAGCCCTAGAGAGGCCTCGGTCCGGCATAAGCCTCACCTGCGCGGGGGAACAAGGGGTGCACACACGAGGCTCCCTCCCAGCCGCACTGGCCCTGGAAGCCAACTTGTAGCGTCTGGGGGACCTCCAGCTAGAAGCCGTGTGGGTATTCGAAAGCCAGATTAGTTTCTGCAGCAGTCAACGGGCATATTTCAATCCACAGGTCTTTCTACCAGTCACAGAACTCCAGGGAAAGGCTGAGAAGCAGCTTGAGACCTCGGCAGAGGGGCCATCCCAGGGAAACTCAACAGGTTACCCGCACCGCGAGGGCCTGCCGCCCCCAAGCACGGAAGAGCCAGAGTCTTGATCGGCAGGTGGCCCCGGGGAACTGGGGAAACCCGCCCCAGCCTCAGTTCCCCTAAGCCCGCGGAGCCGGGAACTTTCCACGCGGACGCCGGACGTGGAGACGCAGGCCGCCCCAGCGCGCTTCCTCCCGGCCGGCGGACTCACCCTGAGGGTCCGCACCGTTCGCCACGGCACCCGGCAGCGCCAGCACCTGCAGCGCGCCCAGCAGCAGCAGCAGCAGCAGCGCGGCCCGCGCGCACAGCGCCATTGTTCCCAGGGCCCCTGAGCGCCCGCAGCAACCGCACCGCGCCCAGAGCTGCCCTCCGCGCACGCGACCGCTCCGCGTCCCCTTCCGCCGCGTACCGCTCCGCGGCAGCCGCAGCCGCCGCCGGTCCCCCCTTGACCAAATACGGCGCGGGCCCGGCTGGGGCGGGGCCGGGAAAAGCGGCCGAACCAGAAGGGGCGTGGCTCTGAGAAGAGGGGAGATGCTGAGAAGGAAGGGATGGGCGTGGTCTCAGAAGGGGAGGGGCGTGGCTCTTCGAACCGAATGAGGCCGAGCCAAGGAGGGGCGGGGCGCTCGGAGGCGGGCGAGGGCGAGGGCGTGGCCTGCCAGCCGGGGCGTGGGCAGGACTGGCTGCTGGGGCGCCCCTCTTCTCAGCCACTGGCCCCCAGTGGTCTTTCCCGACGTTGGGAAGATTGGCTTTGTATAGTTTTCGGGTGGGGATTGGAGCCGCAGGCTGGATGGCTGCAGAGGAAGCCCCTTAGAGAAGTGTAGAAAGGTCAGATTCTACGTAGGAAGTTCAAAAGTTAACATCACGATCTTCAGACTTCAGTTGCGTCTCCTTTTTTCGACGTCTGTGCAGAAGCAACTCATAGAGTGGGTGGTGCGGCTCACAGAACTGTTGGTAACTTTGCACCTACAACCTAGGCCCGTCTCTGCATGGAGTCCGCCGACCTGGTTCAGGACAGCTTGTTGTAATCTACTTTTTCGGCAAATATCCCGCTTAAGCCAATGCTCCCAAAGACTGTTTTGATTCCTCCCAGAACTCTAAAATCATATATAACTGGTGCAGACTCCTCAACTAATGTCGAAGACAATGAGCAACTAGCTCATGCCTGGCCTGATCCAGGGCACTTTGAAGATAAGTTAAAAACCTTGTTATGAGAGATACTTTTGACCATTATCAAAGCTTATCAGTTATAGATTGTAGTGCACCATGCCCGTCTGCGCTCTATACAATACCATTCAGTTCGTGAGCTGGGCAAGGGGCTGGAGATTGAAACACACAAAGACACACAGACAGACACGGGTCAACCTTGAAACAGGAATGCCCCCTTTATTGTGTTCAGGGGCAGTTTATATAGGGATAGCCACGCCCCAGCCAAACCTACCAGAAATCATTCTCCTGCGTCAGGAACTCTCGAGGGTCCAGTGCTCTCAGAGCAGCTGCAGGCTGTCTCAGAGCAGAGGAAAACAAGTTGTTTACAAGAAATTCAGGATCTTGGGGTTCACTGCTCCCAACAATAGATGTGTCCTGATCATGGATGAACTAGCCTGATCTGCTCTTCATTTACAAGGCTTACACCCGAGGTTGCAATCAGCCAACCAGAAAATACCGGCGTCTACCACAGGCTTAAAAAAAATAGCCTGGTCTACAAAGTGAGTTCCAGGACAGCCAGAGCTGTAACAGAGAAACCCTGTCTCGAACAAACAATACAGTTGTATGTTTAGGATTTGGAGGTTCTGTTATTGAAGAATCTGACTTTGGGAATAACAAGTGCTTCCAGACTAGGAAGGAACGTCCCCACACCCACCACGAAAAGGTGAAATTCAGTGTCCAGAGTGGTGACATATAAGTGTGGGGTACTGGGGAGGTCAGGAGAGCAGAGTTTGTGGAGGGGGAAGGGAGAGTGGAAGAGGAGAGAGAGAAGAGAAGGGGAGGGAGGGAGGAGGAGTACATGAGAGAACAGGATGGTTGAGATGAGGAAGGACAGAGAGGGAGAGCAAGGAAAGAGATAGCTTGATTGTGGGAGCCATTATGGGGCTCGTGTGTAAAACCTGGCCCCAGGGAAGTTCCCAGGAATCCTCAAGGATGACCCCAGCTAAGACCCTAAGCAATAGTGGAGACAGTGCCTGACCTGGCCTTCCCTGTAATCAGATTGATGACTACCTTAATTTTCATCATAGAACCTTCATCCAGCAACTCATGGAAGTAGATGCAGAGATCCACAGCTAAGCACTGGGCTGAGCTTCTGGAGACCAGTTCCAGAGAGGAAGGAGCGATAATATGAACAAAGGGTTCAAGATCATAATGGGGAAATCCATAGAAACAACCGAGCTGAGCTAGTGGGAGCTCACTGACTCTGGACTGACAGTGAGGGAACTAGGCCCTCTGAACGTGGGTGATAGATGTGTGGTTGGGGCAGTCTTTGCGGCCACTTGCAGTGGAACCAGGGTTTTTTCCTAGTGCATGAACTGGTTTTTGGAACTCATTCTTTTTGGAGGGATACCTTGCTCAGTCTAAAAAGAGAGGGGAGGGCCTTGGTCCCACCTCAAAATGATGTGTTAGACTTTATTGACTCCCTGTGGGAGCCTTACCCTTTCTGAGGAGTGGATGGGGGTGGGGTGAGCGTTGCACCCAGATTACGACCACCAGAGAGGCCCAGACTGTAATAAACAAGGTTTAATCAGCATAATACAAACATGTTTGGATCTCATCTCCATCCCCGTTGTAGTGAGGTAGAGAGGAGCTGTATCTCCTCTGTGGGGTAAGTTTTTAAACGCATAAGCACACAGAGACTCTTTGAAGCTGCTTTGGCATAGGTGCAAGGACTTTTGCTCCCTCCTATTTTGCCAAGTCAGCTTTTTCCTTGTTCTTAGAGAGCAAGACCACTGTTCTTGAGTTAGGCCATCTTTATCAGCCTGTACCAGGTGGCTGACTGAGCTGAGCTAAGTGACTTTGTGCTCGGAATCTCCCGGGTGGGAGAGGGGAAGGCCATATCTCCCTGGGAAAACATTTTGCTAGAAAATGTCTTCTTGCCCCTTTGAGAATAAGGGGTGAGGGTCCTACAGTGGGGAAGTAGGGGGAGAGGGAGGAGGGGAAGGAGTAGGAACTGGGATAGGTATGTAAAATGAGAAAAGATCATTAAAAAATAAATGAATTAATAAAAAACAATGAAATTAGTGCCTCATGAAAGTGGCCTGAGGGAAATTTCCATGCACCCTCACCCACCCACTCTACCCAATTCCTTCTACTATGAAGAAACAGTAAAACAGTCTATGATACCAAGGATGCTGAACAGATATCAAATCAGTAGTGTAAGTTCCAAGTCCCGGTCTCTGGACTCCATCTTTGGAGGCCCTGTCCCTGTGCCCGCCAAGCCTTGACCCTTCCCCAGAGAAGTGTCAAGACAGCATTAAGCCTGGATAGTTTTTAATTTGGCTTGTTGTGATTAGGCTTGATTGGTTTGCCTACAGAGTATTTGGTCTAAGGTTAGTCTAGGGCTTGAATGAATGTAGCCCGTGACTTTCAGTTTGTATGTATGTTACTCCTACATTTTGGGGTTGGGGGTATATTAGCCAGTTGGAAATTAAACACATGCAGATTTTCAGTACTCATTGAAAAATTCCCTCTCAATACTATTCTACATGTTTTTGCATTTTATTATTTTCATTTGCATCTTTGTATTCGTTACTATATTTCTAAATTTCCACGCCTCCACTCTGGAAGAGGGTATTTTTGTCTAGGCTGCCCCCCGACATTCCTATAATAGAAATGTGAAGATTGGCAGAATCAAAATGGAATTGTGATAACCAAAAAATAAATCTGAGAAGTTACAAAGAAAAAGGACTTATACTAAGGAATTGCTTGATAGAAACCATCACAAAAGATTACCAGGATTACAAGCTTACACAGAAGCCACTAGAATCTTAACCAAAAGGTGCAAACAAGTCTGTCTGATTTCCCACCCAAATTGTGGTAGAGGAGGAATGTTTCAAGAGTATTGATGCCATCTATCCTTACATCTTTAAACAGTCCCCTAGCTGGTGCAGTAGCACATGCCTGGAATCCCAGCATTTAGAAGACAGAAGCAGGAGAGGATTGGTGAGAATTCAAGGCCAATCTGAGCTAAGTAGTGAGTTCCAGGGCACGTTGAACTGGATGTATAGTGAGACCCTGTCTTGGTCAAACCAGCCAGGAATGGAGGCACAGTACACAGTACTGTGGTCCTATCACTTGGGAGTCTGAAGGAGGATTGGGAATCCAGAGTCATCTTCAGCTTTAGAGAAAGTTTGAGGCCAGCCTGTACTACATCAAACTCTAACTCAATAAAGCAAGCAATCAACCAACCAGACAGAAAGATAAAACCTCTTGTTGTAACTTCGCTGAATATGCCCACTTTGCTATGACACGTGCATTCCCATTGCAATGCTATTCTCATCATTATTCCTCGGTGACTTGATGGCTTCTTTTCAACAGAGGTTGACATTTCTTTTGCACAGGATGCCTGCTGACCTTTTCCTCTATGCAGCTTTCTCTGCTCTCTCTAGATTCCCTTTACATTCCGTCTTCAGCCATCTGGGCAGCACACAGTGCCCATCCTTCTTCTCATCCCTTCTAGGATCCCAAGAGCTACCCTAGCACCAACACTGAACAAGCTCTTCCTTATCACAGCTGACTACATATGCTGTGAGTCTTTGGCTTCATGAGATGGCTTACAAACTACGGATTGAATGACTAACAACTTAAAGTAGGCTGTACTTTGGTTCACAGTTTGAGGGGCACCGTCTACTGTGAAGGGAGGTTGCATGTCCTCAGTCAGGAGGTAGAAAGATGAAGTTTGGTAGGGCCCATGTTCTCGTCCCTTTTAACTTTGATTCAGTCCAGGATCTCAGCCCAAAGGATGGTGCCACCCTTCAGGATGGGTCTGCCCTCCTTGAAACCTCTCAGGAAACACCTACGCAAGACATGCCTAGAGGTGTACCTCCTAAGGGGGCCTAGGTCCAGTTGGCAATGAAGACTAGCCATCATACTTGCCTAAAAATTCACCATGGTTAGTTTTATTTAAAAAGATGCTGGGTTTGGGGGTCTGTATACCTGTGATCACAGCACTCAGGAAGTGTAGATGTTAAAAGCTACCCTTGGCTATGTAGTTTGGGGCTAATCCACCTAAGTGAGAGATAGATAATGGAGTAGATGCTACAGAAGGGCCCATCTGATCTGCATCATAGCTGTGGTGATATTTTATTGTGCTATCACAAATAAAAGCTTGCCTGAGGATCAGAGTTTGGAGCAAGCCCCTAGTTAGCCATAGAGGCCAGGCAGTGGTGGCATACACTTTAATCCCAGCACTCAGGGAGGCAAAGGCAGATGGATCTCTGTGAGTTCAAGGCCACCCTGGGCTCCACAAGATTGATCCAGTCTCAGAGAGAAACAGAGTCAGGCAGTGGTGGCTCACACCTTTAATCCCAATACTTGGGAGGTGGAGACAGGAAGGGATATGGCTGGGCAGAGGGAAAAATATAGGGCAGAAGGAGACAGGAGCTCAGGGCATTCAGTTTGAGGACTTGTAGAGACAGGATACCCCATTCGGTCTGAAGACTTCATAGAGGTAAGAACTAGTGATTGAATGTTCTGCTTCTCTGATCTTTTAGCTTTCACCCTCTAATATCTGACTCTGGGTTTTAATTATTAAGACCAATTAGAAATTATGCTACACATAGCTATGAGCCAATATGACCTTTTGATAAATTAATATTTGCATGATGAAAGAATCAGAGTCCATCTGGCTTTGAGAGTGCGATGACTAGATTATGCAAAGCTGTGGAAAGATTTAGCAAAGACTCTAAATTGACCTGTGCCTATTTCCACGTCTCTGCCACATGCCTGTCATTTTAGCAGACTGACAGCCACGATAAACTGAGTCTTACAATGAAAGCCCAGTTCCCCATTTCTTCCCTCCGCACTCTAGAATCCCTGCTTTCCTTACCCCTCTCCCCTCATCTTCAGTTTAGTCTTCTTCAGAGTCAAAATTGCAGCCAATGTGGATATAGTTAATTAATCAAAACGAATTGTGTATCTTTTGTGCTCAACATTGTATAAGCTTCTAGAGGAACAGGAATAAAAGAGGAAATAAAACAAGCTAAAAACAAAGGCAAAACAAAAAAATAAGCAAATAATAAAAGCCTACACAGTTGCACTTCTCACTTCTAATACGGAGATCAGCAAAGGATTCTAAGATTTGCACATAGTGGTGCTGATTGCAATTCCAGGGCAAAGAAGGCAGATGCAAGAATATGGCTGCAATCCTGAAGCCAGTTTGATCATATAGTTAAGTCCCAGGTCAGCCAGGGATACTTAACAAGACTCTATTTTAAAAACATAAAAATGGATAAGTTAAAAAAAAAAGGTCTGAGTAGATTGAAGTTCTATAGGGATGATTTTTTCCTTCCTTCCTTCTTTCCTTCTTTCCTTCTTTCCTTCTTTCCTTCTTTCCTTCTTTCCTTCCTTCCTTCCTTCCTTCCTTCCTTCCTTCCTTCCTTCCTTCCTTCCTTCCTTCCTTCCTTCCTTTGTAGTCCTGGCTGTCCTGGAACTCACTCTGTAGACCAGGCTGGCCTCAAACTCACAGAGATCCACCTGCCTCTGCCTCCTGAGTGCTGGGATTAAAGGTGTGTGCCACCACCACCCAGCTAAGGAATGACTTCTTAAGAAGGGAGGACTGTGGGGTGTTTTAGGGGATCTTAGCTCCACTAGCCCACCACTTCTTAGAAGAAGCAAGAAAGCAAAGGGATGAATGAAAATGGAAGGGCTCTGTAGGGCTCAGCAGTTATGCGCACTTGCTGTGTGACCCTGAAGACGTCTGGGACCCTGGATCCGACACTGGCAGGCACAGGCAACTGTAGTGAGAGTTTGCAGTTGGGTCACTGTCTCCGTGTTACATGATTATACAGTCCAGGATCCAAGCCCAGGGAACTGTCCCACCCAGAATTAAGATGGGCCTTCCTGGGGCTGGAGAGATTGTTTGGTGGTTAAGGGCACTGGCTGTCCCTCGAGAGGACTTGGGTTCACTTTCTATCACTTGTATGCTGATACACAACTGTCTGTAACTCTGGTCCCAGGGGATCTGATGCCTCAGGGAACATCAGGCCTGCAGGTGGTGCAGAGACATACATGCAGACAAAATACCCACATGCATAAAGTAACTATTTAAAATGAATGGGACGTCTCACCACGATGTATCATCTCCCACAGGAAGGTCCACAGGTCAGTTTCTAGTGTCTTTAGGTTGCCACGTTAACATGGACACTACCCATAGTATTTAGACACTGGATTTGGTCTCTGGCACTAGAACAGAAAAAAAAAATGTTGGGAATCTGTCTAAATGCCTAGAATGCACTGCCTGGAAGGTCACTGTGGGGGGTTTTAAGTGTGTGTTCCAGTCAAAATGAAGTTGTCTTAGCAGAGGAAGAGACTTCCAAGATTTGGGTGGTTGTGGGAAAAGCCCCAGGGACTTTCTGCTGTTAAGTCCCTAGCCACCACCTTTCTCCTCTGTGAGGAGGTAAAAGGGACCAGCTCAGTTCTCTATCTTGCTATCTAGTCTGTCCTTAGGGATTCTTGTTTCTTTAGCTCCACATGTGGAGTCAATCACTGTGTCATTGTGTCAGTGAGCGGCAGGCAGAGAGGTGGCTTCATGCTGCCTGCACTTTCCCTGGAGGCCTGTTACCTCATCCCAAGCCAAACTAGGATTTGCAGCTTTGATATAAAAAGAATTTCAGATCTAGTCAGTGAGACGAAGAAAGCTGGAGATTTCATGGAAGCTTGGAGAAGGAAGGGAACTTAGAAAAAGAGCAGGATGCGCACAAGCATGGGTACAGGCTCCTCAAGGAGAATCAGACTGAATTGTCTCAGCGTTGGCCATTTTAGTGGCTCCCAAGCCACACCTCTAAAGGTTGCTAAGAGACCCTTTTGATGTGGGAGTCCCCTCTGTATGCTGTGAATATATTTGGGCCTCTAGCAGAGCTATAGGAGAATAGAGGTAGGTGGGGAAAACTAAACAGAATGTTAGGAGAAAGGTGCGGGAGTCAGGGAGACGCCATGGAGCTGCTTCTGGAGACAGACGTGCTGAAGCTTTGCTGGTGGGCCAGGACCTCTTGGTGAAACACAGATAAATGGAGATGGGTTAAATTAAGATGTAAGAGTTAGCAAATAAGAAGCTAGAGCTGATAGATCAAGCAGTGATTTAAATAATATAGTTTCTGTATGATTATTTTGGGGCTGGGTGGCCAGAAAAGGAACAAGTGGCCTACTACAACACCCTTTCCCCATTTTGTCTCTTTTAAAACATTTTATTATTCTTTGTTTACTTATGTGTATATGTAGTATATATATTTCTATGTGGACACATAGAATGAGCATGCCACAACTCAAGTGTGGAGATCAGAGATAGAGAACTTGAGGGAGTCATTTCTTCCCCCCTACCATGGGGATCCTGGAGATGATCAGGTTAGCAGCGAGAGCCTTTGCTCTCTGAGTTGTATTGCCAGGCCCCTTTTACATCTCTTTTGATAAGTGAACTAGATGAGGTGGCTCCAGAGATGCCTGAGGTGGAATTACAATCTGACAAGGTGAAGCCAGCGTCCACTAGGGTCGCATAAACTTTCAGAAGGTGCTCTTTCTCCATGAGTGCAGTATCATGGGATATCTACCAGAGAATTTGGACACAGGTTTAATTCAACAGGAAGTCTTTATACTTTGGTGTTTGGGATTCCACTGTAGCCCCAAGCCTTCTCAGGGTGAGCTTTTAAGCACAAAAACCATGTTCTAGGTTGACATATCAGTTAACAAGAACAGTTAGCCAAAGTAGAACTACAGAAGCCAAAAAGCAAGCTTAGTACATTTAGAGACTTTCCCAGAGCTATGGACACTGATGGCTTAGGCCTTTGTTTATTTTTGGCTGTTGGTGCTGTCTACGTGCTGAGTTTTGTAGCCTGATTGGCACTTTCAGCAGGGAGTCAGTGGTGAGGTCAGGGGGCCTGGCACAGGAGTTTCTAGTGAGAGAGTCTTAGGGACTGCAGTGGGACAGAGGATGGAGAAGGTCTTGGGCGGTCGTTAGCTGTGCTGGAGTTCGCTGTCCCTAAGAAGCTTTACTTGGTTTCCTAGGTCAGGTCCTGTTTTCCTTCTCATGTCCCATATTCTTTTTTCCTGCTCCAATCTTCATTACAGGAATGCTTTTCACAGGCAGGGTTTCAGAAACAAATGTTTCAGACGACAGAAAGAGATGAAATAGCTACTGTGAAGTCTGTAAAAGAGGAAATGAAGCTGCCAGAGGCTTCATTCCTGCTCGGTATCTCATGTTCTTGTCTGGGCCACAAGCACTGAGCAGGGCTCACTGTTTGTTCCATCAACAGAAGTTTGAGCAGCTGCTGCAAATAACCCCCACACATGCTAAAAATAACAGCCACGATGTGTAGGAGAAGTACTGGGGACTTCAGAAGAAATGGTTAGGGACTTCTGCCTCAGGAGGGCTGTGTGGAGAGGCACGGAGCAGCAGCCTGCGTGTCTGGGGCTTGTCTGAGTAAGGACAGCAAGGCTCGTAGGTCTTGGGAATTTTCACATGAGGAACTGAAAGATTTAGAAAAGTAATATGGGGGCTGGGAGAGTTGCTCAGTGGTTAGTGCCTAGTCAGCATTGGGGAAGCTGCTGGACCCAGATCTAGCACTGTAAACAGTTAAAAAGAGGTAGGGCACCGGGCAGTGCTGGCACACACAGGAGACTGAGGCAGGCAGAGCTCTATAAATTCAAGGCCGGCCTGGTCCACAGAGCAAGTTTCAGGACAGCCAAGGTACACAGAGAAACCTTGTATCAGACAGCAAACAAAAAAATGTATGGCAAGTGATTCAAGAATTGGTAAGTGAAGCTATGACTTGTTATTATTTAGTTTTATTTCATTTTATTCTTCTTAAAACAAAACAAAAACTACAGGGTCTGGCTCAATAGCTAGGTGGTTTGGTACTCTCTGTGTGGCTCAAGCTGGCCTCAGACCCATGCAACCCTTCTGTCCATGTCCTGGGACTGTAGTCATGCACCACCACGTCCACCTGTGGGGTGACTAAGAGGTGGACCTCTAAGTTTTCTCATTGTCGTGGCGAAAGTGCTGACAGAAGCAACTTCATGAAGGAAGGATTCATGGCTCAGAGTTTGAGGATGCCATCATCACAGCTGGGAAGTCATGGCCAACTGGTCACACGTCAGAAAGCAGAGGCAGAGGAGAATGTGGGCATACAGCGATTCAGTCTGGTACCCAAGCTCGTGGAACGGTGAAACCCATATTCAGAGTGGGTCTTCCCTCTCTGGAAACAGCCTCACACACATGCCAGGAGAAGTGGTTGCACTTGCTTCCAAGTCCAGTCAATTGGATGGTGAAAACAAATCTTCACAGGAGGATGTGAAGGGGTTTGAACTAGAACAGAAGTAGAGAAAATGGCAGAAATGTGTTTAGGGTATGTATTAAAAGTAAATTCAATTTTGTTCAAAGTTTTTATTTTTTTTAATTTATTTATTTATTTATTGAAGATTTCTGTCTCTTCCCC
>NW_026068013.1:224840-230325 GCF_014885135.2 Alexandromys fortis | reverse complement strand
CCAGGCTTTTTCAGACCCAGGCCAGCTGGCCTTGGTGAGTTCCCGATAGAACATCCCCATTGTCTCAGTGTATGGGTGCACCCCTCACGGTCCTGGGTTCCTTGCTTGTGTTCTCTCTCCTTCTGCTCCTGATTTGGACCTTGAGATTACTGTCTGTAAATTCAATTTTGGATATGTTGTCTGAGGAAGAGAAATTAAGTAGGCCTCTTTGTGCTTGGCATCCCAATGTTAACTTCAGATCCCATATCCTAAAATAGCCACACTTTTGAAATCCTTACAGTCCTTTTGATATTTCTGGAACTGTTATATAGCCCCACCAAGTGCACGTGGACACACTTCCGGAATCCTGTCTTACAGTTCTTCTGGCATCTCTGGATCTGTTATAAAGCCTCCATTAAGAGTGCCCACAGAGATGCGCAGTATTGTCTTGGGGGGACATCGAGGTTGCGTGCCTAGACTTATCAATAAATTAACTTAGAACTGGACTCAGGAGAAAGCTTTAAGAATAATTTTCTTAGAGTCTGAGAAAAAAACTACAGGGTGGGCAAGCTGTGAAGCTCAGCAGTTTTCAGGGGTGATGGGGACCAAGAGGGAGAGCCTCACCGTTAAGAAAGCAGACAAGCGCTGGGCGGTGGTGGCCCACGCCTTTAATCCCAGCACTCGGGAGGCAGAGGCAGGCGGATCTCTGTGAGTTCTAGGGCAGCCTGGTCTACAAAAGCTAGTTCCAGGATGGGCTCCGTGTCTCGAAAAACTAAAAAAAAAAAAAAAAAAAAAAAAAAAAAAGAAAAGAAAAGAAAAGAAAGCAGACAAGCAGGCAGGGGCTGGAGAGGGCTCTGGTTAAGAGCATGTACTGTTCTTGCAGAGAGGGTCCAGCTTTGCTAGTTCCCCCATAGAGCAGCCTACACTTGTCTGTGACACCAGCTCTAGATGCTTCTAGCCTCCACAGGCACCAGCATCCGTGTGCACACACGTAATTAAAATCCATAAAAAATAAGAAAGGCAGTTTCATGGTGGAGGAAAAGTATCTGCATGGCAGAGGGGAAGGAGGCTTCAGAGAAAAGTGAGAAAGCTGAGAGTGTCTGGAAAGTAGGCCAAGACTTTGTCAGGATCTGAAACAAAAGGAGGCAGAAACAGGGAAGTCACACTTTTCTGAGTGACCCTCAAAAGTAGACAGACCACAGCACTGTGTGATGGCAGCCACAGCCCGTGTGACGAAAGCCCCGGCGCTGTGTGACAGGAGCCGTGGTATTGTGTGCCAGTGTTACATAGGAAGGCCATGAACACTATCTCATTAAGGGGGGTAATTATTCCTCCCCGTCCCCTTTGCATGGTTTTATTTGAATCACTCTTCCTGAGGAATACTCTTCTGGCCAAGGGATTGGCTGAGCTTAGATAGATTAACTCTTTTTTTTTCTGTTTTGCATTTATTCATTTTTAAAAATTGTTTTATTGATGTATTTTTATCTACTCCCAGCACTTCCTGTCCTCTCCCCTTCTACCCTCTCCCAATTTACTCAGGAGAGCTTGTCTTTTTCTACTGCCCATGTGGATTAGATCCACTCTTAATGGAGCAAAAAATAATATGTAATATTCTCACCTTGGAGAGTATCACGCGTGATGTCTCCATCAAAGGCCAAAGGTAGCTTCCACTTTTTTTTTTGTTTGTTTGTTTTGTTTTTTGAGACAGGGTTTCTCTGTAGCTTTTGGAGCCTCCCGATAGCTGAGATTAAAGGCATGCGCCACCACCGCCTGGCCTAGCTTCCACTTATTTGGTCAGGAAATAGTGTTCCCTGAATGCGAATCGGCATGTCCCTGATATCCCTCCTGAAGTGCTGTCTCCAGAGCTACTGTAACAGCAGCACCTGCTGAGATGCAATCCTTATTCACGTCTTCATGCATCAAGGGAGAGAGCTGCAGCTGTTCCCCAGTTCACCATCAGCGAGCAATGTCATGTGGATATCGCTTGAACGGAGAGAAGAGAAAAATAAGGAAGTGAGAAAAAGCAGGCTGGGTTTGGAGGGTTGTAAAGTGAACCAGGCTTTAGAGGCCACTTTTGCTGAGAAGCGCTGGCTCTCAGGCCCACAAAGGTATTAAGCAGGATGAATGTCTGGCACCTCCGCTTTGACTCTGGACCTGTCTTTTTGACCTTGTTCATAGGCCTGCTAACTCTGCACGGGTATATGAACCACTCAAGTACTTCTAACCTTTCCTGTTCAAAGCTGGAAGCACAAACATAAAGCCATTGTCCTGAATCTGCAGAGCCTTGGATTTTTGGGAGAGCAAAGGACAGATCCTTTCTCAGGTGAGGACAGTAATCAGAAGATCAGAGGTCACAGTCTTGTAAGGGGTCAGAGTATCCCCTTGGATAGTAACAGTGGCTAACAAATTGGAAGTTTATTGGATTCCTTAGCAGATGGATGAGCTGATGATGGATGGAACCACGTCTTCAGTAGGGAGCTTATTATTCAACCCTTTCTCCCTCTGTTTAAACCCACAGCTCATGTCAGTATGCTGAGGACAGACTTGGAGCCACTGTTCTCTGTTCTTCCCAGTGCGGCCACACTCTTCACTACCAGCTGCCTTCTTAATTGGCTTCCTGGAGATGGGTGGCAGAATCTAGCCTGTAGACCTTCCTGGAACCCAAACTTTTCCCTTAGCAGTGTCACAAACAAGTCAGAAAAGTAGACATGTTTGCGTTTCTTTCTTTTTTTAAATAAATGATTTATTCATTTTTTTAATGTGCACTGGTGCTTTGCCTGCATTAATGTGTGTGTGAGGGTGTCGGGTCTCCTGGAACTGGAGTTACAGGCAGGTATTAGCTGGGAATTGAATCCAGGTCCTCTGGAAGAGCAGCCAGTGCTCTTAACCACTAGCCCTCTTTCCAGCCCCTTGTGTGTTTGTGTGTTTATTGTGTAATTATGCCAGAATTCATTGAATTGCAAGGAATTCATAAGCTCTGTCCATTTCACTGACTGCAAATTGCCAAGTAGTTCTGCCTTCTGTTGAGAGCTGTGTGGTGGTTTGAATAGGAATGGCCCCAGAGGCCCCAGTTGATTAGCTCAATCCCCAGTTGATTAGCTGTCAGAGAAGAATTAGGAGGCATGGCCTTACTGGAGTAGTTGTGACCTTGGAGGAGGAGGTGTGTCACTCACTGAGGTTTCCAAAGCCCATTCTAGACCCAGTTCCCCCTCCCCCCCCCTTACTGCCCTGTCCTCTGCCTATGGACCAGGATGTAAATATCCCAGATACCAAACAAATCATGCTGCTGT
Organism: Alexandromys fortis; assembly: GCF_014885135.2. Classification (NCBI taxonomy): domain Eukaryota; kingdom Metazoa; phylum Chordata; class Mammalia; order Rodentia; family Cricetidae; genus Alexandromys; species Alexandromys fortis. The sequence continues at coordinate 227,056 of NW_026068013.1, read as the reverse complement.
GCTCCCCACCTTGACGATGACGGACTAAGCCCCTGCAGCTGTAGGCCGGCCTCCGATTAAATGCTTCCTTTTCTAAGAGTTGTCTTGCTCATGGTGTCCCTTCACAGGAACAGAATCGTGGCTAAGACAGTTGTAAGAGCAAATATAGGCTTTTTGTTTATTCCAATCTTAATTACTAATACCAGCTCTCAGATCACACATTATATATACCGCAGGGTGTGTTTATTACATATAATCTTAGTTTCTTTTTCATTTTGCTGTAAGATACCCTGACAAAAGTCACTTAAGGGAGAAAGGGTTTATTACGGCCCACGTTCAAAAGTAAAGTCCACCGTGAAGGTGAAGGCAAGGTCAGTAACTTGAAGCAGTCGGTAATAATAGCTGCTCACAACCAGGAAGCAGAGAGAAGAATGCAGGCTGCAGCTTTGTTAGTGGTCTCTGTTTCTGTAGCAGTGCAGGACTGCAGCTACGGCACAGCACAGCACCACAGAGTGGGTGGGGCTCCTGGCCTTGGTCAGTGTGCCCCAGGACACCCGCCTGCATCCTGGGGTATTGAACTCAGCTTGGTGCCAAGTGTCTTTACCCTCTGAGCTGCCTCCCAGACCTCAAATGACTTTTAAAGATTTATTGTTACTTATGTGTATGTGTATGCCAGGTGTGTGCAGATGTCTGTAGAGGCCAGAAGAGGATGCCAGATATTGTGGGGTGGGGTTACAGGCAGTTGTGAGCCACTGATGTGGGAGCTGGGAACTAAACTAGAGCCTCTGGAAGAGCCATATGTGTTCTTAACTGCCGAGGCTTCTCTTGAGTCTCCCAAATGACTTTTAAGTTGTTTTTGATTTCTGGACAAAGTTTCTTTACTTTCTTTTTTAAAATAAATTATTTATTCAGTGTGTGTGTGTGTGTGTGTGTGTGTGTGTGTATGTGCACACATATGAATGCATGAGTGTGAAGGTCAGAAGAGGACTTTGCCCACCTCACCATAGGTGCAAGGGTTACAAATGTGTGTGGGTTCTGGGGGTGGAGCCCAGGAGGGCAGACTTGCACAGCTAGTGTTTTGAATCACTTAAGCTGTCTGTCTAACCCTCAATCAAGTGTCTTGAAAACCAAAGCAGACCTGAGACCCAGCCCCCAGATTGTGACAAGTTAGGAGAACTATCTTGAAATTCTTTGCTGAGCACTTATGCCTGTGATTGCTCCTGTTTGTCAACTTGACAATAACTAGAACCGCCAGGAAAGAGGATTCTAAAACAGAAGAAAGGTCTCCATCGGATTGACCTCTAGCCACATCCTGGGGGGAGGGGCATTTTCTTGATTAGCAATTGACTATTTGGTAGGACTTAACCCACTGTGGGTGGTACCTAGGCAGGTGGGCCTGGCCTGGACAAGGAAGCAGATTGAGGGATGGAGAGATGACTCAGCTGTTAAGGAAGAGGCTCATAACCAAGAAGAAAGCAAGCCAGTGAGCAGTATCCAACTGCAGTCTCTGCTTCAGCTCCTGCCTCCAGGTTCCTGCCCAGAGTTCTTCCCTGGGTTCTTCTTTACAGGCTGTGACGCTGTCCTCCCAAGTCACTTTCTGTCATCAACAGAAATCAAACTAGGATTCCACAAGAAGCGTGGAAGAAGAAACAGGACAGAAGCATAAGCAGTCTGCCCTTGAAGCTCTCATGTCCAGATAGACAGGAAGTCAAAGCACAGCATCACAGCGTATTGTCCCAAGACAGGCAGGAGAGCTAAACGTGTCTGTGTTCTTTTCTAGGACTGTTGAAATACGGGCGGCGGGGCTGCGTCCCTAGCACCCCAGCCGCCTGGCTAGCTTATGCCCAAAATAACAACACACAAACTGTATTCATTTAAACACCACTTGGCCCATGAACTCTAGCCCTTACAGGCTAATTCTTGCACCTGGACTAGCCCATCTCTAACAATGTGTGTAAGCACCCCAAGATGCGCTTACCGGGAAGATTCTAGCCTCCATCCATCCTGGGTCGGAGCTGCCTGGGAGAGCAGAGCCTGGCTTCTCTGCTCCAGAGAGCAGAGCTGTTGGGTCTCTCTGGAAGCAGAGCAGAGTCTGACCTCACTTCCTCTTCCTCCCAGAATTCTATTCTGTTTACTCCTCCCACCTATGCTTTAACCTATCAGGGCCAGCCAAGCAGTTTCTTTATTGCTCAATGACCTTCCTCCATCATTTCCCCTTTTTCTGTTTAAACAAAAAA
>NW_026068013.1:215576-222093 GCF_014885135.2 Alexandromys fortis | reverse complement strand
CTCTCTCTCTCTCTCTCTCTCGTATGCTAATAGGCACTACAGTTAGCCATTTGACAAAGGGGCTTGGTATCTGCTATCTGCTGCATCCTGAACCATCTGGGGATAAGGTCAAACTATCTAACTAAATTCCTTCTTGGTTTATTTATTTTAAAAATGAGGGAATAGCTGGGTGTGGTGACTCATGCCTGTAATCTCAGCACTTGGGGGTAGGGCAGGAGAATCAGAAGTTTAAATCCAGCCTAGCTACAAGAGAGACAAAGTTACATTTTAAATTTTAATTACTACATTTTAGAGATCCATGAAACAAAATTGCCTCTGTTCCACAAGCTCCTTGTCCAAGGACAGACAGTCCCTGAAATGCTGGAGGCTACTGTTTATGGGAGATAACAAGTCAGACATTTTTATTTCCCTAAATGACTTTGTTTGACCCAGGTACACCTGCTGTACTTGATCACAGTGAGCAGGAGGTGGGTAGGCAGGGAATAAGTCAGGATGCATGCTTGCCGCTGGTTGGACAGGAAATATGGTGAACTGTGGGTTTTGTCTTTTTAAGCCTCTGCAAGCTCAGGGTCATTTCCCTGGGAACCTGACCAGAATACATTAACCTGGCCAATATTTAATTAAAGCTTGCTTTAAATTGTGGTAGTGTTCTTATTCTTGACTGTCAGGTTTAGCAACATGAGGCCCTGTCTCAAGAAAAAAAACGTTAAAAAAATAAAAAGACTTGTTTACACACATTGCTGATGTGGATGTGAAATGACATGATTGTTATGGGAATTGGTTTGGTTGTTAAGAACATAATTATCATGTCGCCCAATAATTCCTGTGTTCTCTCTGTGTAAGGCTACCCCAGCCTCTGCTTGTGTTCTCTCTCTGTGTAAGGCTACCCCAGCCTCTGCTTGTGTTCTCTCTCTGTGTAAGGCTACCCCAGCCTCTGCTTGTGTTCTCTCTCTGTGTAAGGCTACCCCAGCCTCTGCTTGTGTTCTCTCTCTGTGTAAGGCTACCCCAGCCTCTGCTTGTGTTCTCTCTCTGTGTAAGGCTACCCCAGCCTCTGCTTGTGTTCTCTCTCTGTGTAAGGCTACCCCAGCCTCTGCTTGTGTTCTCTCTCTGTGTAAGGCTACCCCAGCCTCTGCTTGTGTTCTCTCTCTGTGTAAGGCTACCCCAGCCTCTGCTTGTGTTCTCTCTCTGTGTAAGGCTACCCCAGCCTCTGCTTGTGTTCTCTCTCTGTGTAAGGCTACCCCAGCCTCTGCTTGTGTTCTCTCTCTGTGTAAGGCTACCCCAGCCTCTGCTTGTGTTCTCTCTCTGTGTAAGGCTACCCCAGCCTCTGCTTGTGTTCTCTCTCTGTGTAAGGCTACCCCAGCCTCTGCTTGTGTTCTCTCTCTGTGTAAGGCTACCCCAGCCTCTGCTTGTGCTAAGCACCTGATGTAATGAGGTTTTGCTCTCTCTCTGTCACTTCTATCTGCTACCTGCTATTTGTTTTTTGCTTTTGCTTGCTACATACTTAATCAGCTGCGTGTTTAGCTATGGTAGATCCTTTTAGACTATACAGGACAATGTTTCAAGAGCTTGGGGTGTTAAAACATAACAGGTTAAGAGCCATGAAAGTTTTTGGGAATAGAGCTATTGATGATGGTCAAACACTTTGTGACTATAACGAATTCCATTGAATTAAACTTAAAATTGACTAAAATGTCAAAATATAATTTCTAACATTTAAAAACAATAAATATGAACAGGCTTATTTGGGTACTAAAATATTCTCAAACACCATGGACGAAGGGGGACTGAACATTGTGTGGAAGAAAGTGGGCAGAAAGACATTGCACGCATCTGTTTCCCAGACACCATGTCGCCCACGTCCGGCGTGAGAGCCAGCAGTACTCCGTGTAGACAGCATGGGGCCAGACTCAGGTTCTCCTGTGTTAGAGAGGAAGCCACGCTTCACAGCTGAATAAGCATAGTGCCCACAGTGAAAAATAAGTGGGACACACCTGAGCACAGAATAAGGAAGCGGAAGGAACAGCTGCCCCTCAGTAGACATGCACTCACACACACTTGGACACCCGACACCTTCCCTTTACAGCTGAGCCCCTCTGTACTCTTTCTTTCTTTCTTTCTTTCTTTCTTTCTTTCTTTCTTTCTTTCTTTCTTTCTTTCTTCCTTCCTTCCTTCCTTCCTTCCTTCCTTCCTTCCTTCCTTTCTTGCTTTTTTTCTTCAGCCTTCTGTGGTAGGTCTCAGAACTGCCTACATAGCTGAGGAAATCCTCCCACCTCCATCCCAAGTGCTGGGATTACAAGCATGAGCCACCATTCCTGGCTTCGATTTCCTTTTGTGGTGGGTGTTGAACCAACTGACATACATCCCCAGACCATGTGTCTGTTTTGACATGGTTTTAACTGTAGTGTTTTCTGTGATATCGTATACCTATAACCTTAGCACATGGAAGGCTGACATACAGGGATCAGTAGATCAAGACCAGTGTGAGCTACTTAGGAAGTCTGAGGCCAGTCTGGGCTTCATGGGATCCTGTCTAAACAAAACAAGACAAAACAAAATAGAAATTTTGTTTAGGAGACCAAGAGTGTGAAAGGGGCCCAGTGTCCTGTTGACATGAGGCCTAATGGAATCTATGGAAACTGGTCCAGGTCTTGAAGGATGTGGTAGGATTCCTAGTCAAACTCTGTGACGATCCAATGGTAGCTACACGTGGCTTTGCAGTGCTCACTAAGAGAGCAGTTGGGATATTAAAAAACTAGTTAGAATATTAACTCAGGAATCCAAATGTTTTAAAATATTGAAAGATTAAATATTATGGGACTTTGGCACAAGGTTTTGTGGTTTTTTTCTTTTCCTTAAGCAGTATTAGGGATGGAAGTCTCAGCCTCACACTGACATGTAGGTGAAGTCTGAGCCTCATACCGCCATGTTGGTGTTTGAGCACCAAGCCATATCCCACCCCAGCCATCTTTTCAGGCTTTCCCCTGGAGACAGACTCTTACTGTGTAGCTTGGCTGTCCTGGAACTCAGTCTGCAGACTTGGTGGCCTCAGACTCACAGAGATCCTCCTGCCTCTGCCTCCTGAGCTGGGATTAAAAGTGTGCATACCCAGAATCTTTTTTCCTTTTGAAAATTTAGTATTGTATGTTTATTCTTTAAGAATTTTATACATATGCACAAGGTCTCTCAGTCATATCCTTTCTCTACCCTCCAATCCTTCTAAATTCCCCTCATGTTTTCCTCCCAGCTTCTTCATTTTTTTAATAACCCACTGAGTCCAATTATTGCTGCCCATATATGCATTTGGTGGAGCATAGGCAACTCTCATGGACCACGCCTCTAAGGTAAACTGATTCCCCCGCCCTTACCAGATGTTGATTGACTTCCTCTCTGCTTCCTTATTAATTTCTGGAAGTTGTTTGAATTTGTGAGCCCTGTTTAGAACCACGATCAGGTAACTTGTTTCTGAAGCCCTACTCCTGGCTTCTCAATCATTTTAATGAGCTAACCACCCTGCCCCCTCAGTTCCTTTCTTACCTCATCTGTAACATGAAAATAACTGCTGCCACCCAGGGCACCAGGGTTCTGAGAGTTCTCTGTAACTGGTGTGGACACGTGTGTATAATCCTGTGAGCCTGATGTCCTAAGGGACACTCAGAGATCCTTCATGCATGCAGTTCCTGAAGACCTCTGCCATCTTCTGCACCCTGTAAACATTTATAGTTACTTTAATTTTTTCATTCCAAAAACTATTAAGTGGGTGTTAAAATTTTAAGTATGATATAGAAATATGCAAAATTAAAATTTAAAAAGTGCTTTGTTTTTCCTCATCAGGGTTAGCATTTAGGTGATGTGGGATTTCCTCTATATGCTGTGAACACCATTGGTTAATAAAGAATCTGTTTCAGTTAGTGGCTTGGTAGAACAGAGGTAGGTGGGGAAAACTAAACTGAATTCTGGGAACTGCCGCCAGAGACAGACACGTTGAAACCTTGCCATGAGCCTCGTGGTAAAATATAAAATAATGGAAATGGGTTATTTCTATATGTAAGAGCTAGCTAGCAATACACTTAAGTATTTGGCCAAACAGTGATTTTATTAATAGTTTCTGTGTGGTTATTTCAGGAGTTTGGGCAGCTGGGAAAGTGGCCTCCTTACAACATTTAAGTGGTTTTCTTTACCTACCTTTCTGCTCTATGTTCCTGTGTGCACAGTCTTATGGGTACTAGAACCTACACATGCTTGTCACACATGGCCCCAGGTCAACCCCAGAACTACCCTCTAAATGATTGTGAATACGGAATCAAAGGACACATATCTTCTTCCCCAATATAGAAATTATCTGCTCTTATTGCCTGACAAACTCTAAAAACAGAATATCTCGGGCTGGAGAAATGACTCAGTGGCTAAGAGCACTGGCTTCTCTTCCAAAGGACCTAGGATCTATTCTCAGCACCCATAAGGCAGCTTACAAGCATCTGTAACTTGTGTTTCAGGGGACCCGATGCCCTCTTCTGGCCTCTGTGGGCACTATACACATGTGCACAGACATATATGGAGAAAAATACCTCTACAGATAAAATATTTAAAAATAAGAGTATCTTTTACTTATTCTTGGACAATTTCATGCACGTACACTGTGCATCTTGATCATATGTACTACAACTCGCCAAGAACCCCAGCTCCCTTTCAATGTCCCCAGTCCCTCCCAGTCCTCTCCAATCACATACTCTCCCTTTTGGGTCAGTAACCTGCTGAGTCTAGTTAGTGCTGCATGTTGGAATGCTGATGGATTTCGCTGACTTGACCTCGGAAGGTAACCTGAAGATACATTAGCTTAACACAAAATATTCAGGAAATATGGGACAACATGAAAAGACCAAACCAAAGAATAATAGGGATAGAAGAAGGAGAAGTCCAACTCAAAAGCACAGAAAATATATCCAACGAAATCATAGAAGGAAACTTTCCTAACCTAAAGCAAGATATGTACATGAAGATACAAGAAGCTCACAGAACACCAAATAGACTGGATCAAAAAAAGTCCCCTCACCACAGAATAATCAAAAACAATAAACATACAGAGTAAGGAAAGAATATTAAGAGCTGCAAAGGAAAAGGCCAAGTAACATATAAAGGTAGACCTATCAGAATTACACCTGACTTCTCAGTGGAAACAATGAAAGTCAGAAGGTCCTGCTCAAGCATTATGCAGACATTAAGAGACCACAGATGCCAGCCAAGACTACTATACCCAGCAAAACTTTCAATCACCATAGATGGGCAAAATAAGATATCCCACAACAGAACCAGATTTAACCAATACCTAGCCACAAACTCAGCCATACACAAAGTACTAGAAGGAAAGCTCCAACCCAATGAAGTTAGCTACATCCACAAAAACATGGTCAACAGATAATCTTATAGCAGCAAATCCCAAAGAAGGGAAAACACACACAATAATAACATCACCACCAACAAAAACTAAAATGACAGGAACTAACAATCACTGGTCATTAATATTCCTTAATATAAATAGACTAACACATCTATAAAAGACACAGGCTAACGGATTGTATATGAAAACAGAATCCATCCCTCTGCTGCATACAAGAAACACACCTCAATCTCAAAGACAGACACTACCTCAGAATAAAGGGTTGGGAAAAAGTTTCTAATCAAATAGACCTAAGAAACAAGCTTGTGTAGCTATTCGAATATCTAACAAAATAGGCTTCAAACTAAAATTAATCAAAAGAGGCAAAGAAAGACATTTTATATTAGTTACAGGAAAAATCCATGAAGAGGAAATCTCAATACTGAATGTTTATGGCAAGGGCATTCTCATAGGTAAAAGAAACACTACTAAAACATAAATCACACATTAAAACCCACACACTAATAGTGGGAGGCTTCAACGTCCCCTCTCACAGCTGGACAGGTCAGTCAGACAGAAATGAACAGAGAAATAAGGGAGCTAACAGATGCTATGACTCAAATGGACTTAAGAGATATTTATAGAATATTCCATCCAAACATAAAAGAATATACTTTCTTCTCAGAACCTCATGGAACCTTCTCAAAACTTGACCACATACTAGGTAACAAAGCAAACCTCAACAGATACAAAAACACTGGAATAACCCCATGTATTTTATCAGATCACCATGGCTTAAAATTAGAATTCAGCAACAACACTAAGTCCAGAAAGCCAACAAACACATGGAAATTAAAAAAATGCTCACCTGAATCATCAATGAGTCAAGGAAAAAATAAAGGAAGAAATTAAAGACTTCCTAAAATTCAAAGAAAATGACCACACAACATACACTAATTTATGGGACACAATGAAAGCAGCTAATTTATGGGACACAAGGAAAGTTCATAGCACTAAATGCATACACAAGAAACCTGAAGGTGGCTGGAGAGAGGGCTCAGAGGAATAGAGCACTGGCTGCTCTTCCAGAGGTCCTGAGTTCAATTCCCAGCAACCACATGGTGGCTCACAACCATCTGTAAT
>NW_026068013.1:202012-214490 GCF_014885135.2 Alexandromys fortis | reverse complement strand
AGGCTAGAGCTAGTGGGCCAAGCAGTGTTTAAATGAATACAATTTGTGTGTTGTTATTTAGGGGCATAAGCTAGCCAGGCAGCCGGGAGCCAGGTGGCAGAAATGCAGCCTGTAGCTCCTTTCTACAGAATGATACTTAACTTCATATGGAAAAGCAAAAAACCCAGGATAACCAAAACAATCCTGTACAATAAAAAACTTCTGGAGGCATCACAATCCCTGACTTCAAACTCTACTACAGAGTTACAGCACTGAAAACAACCTGATATTGGGCATAAAAACAGACAAGAGGGCCAAATGGAACTGAATCAAAGACCCCGATATCAATCCACACACTTATGAACACCTGATTTTTTGACAAAAAAGCAAAAAATATCAAATGGAAAAAGAAAGCATATTTAACAAACGGTGCTGGCATAACTGGATACCAATATGTAGAAGAATGAAAATTGACCCATATCTATCACCATGCACAAAACTCAAGTCCAAATGGATCAAAGACCTAAACATAAAGCCAGCCACACTGGACCTCATAAAAGAGAAAGTAGGAAGTACACTTGAATGCATTGGCACAGGAGACCACTTCCTAAATATAACCCCAAGTAGCACAGACACTGAGAGAAACAGTAATAAATGGAACCTTTTGAAACCGAGAAGCTTCTGTAAAGCAAAGGACACGGTCAAAAAGACAAAATGACAGCCTACAGAATGGGAAAAGAGCTTCACCAACCCCAAACTGGACAGAGGGCTGATCTCCAAATATACAAAGAACTCAAGAAACTGGTCATCAAAAGAACAAATAATCCAATAAAAAATGGAGTACCGACATAAACAGAGAACTTTCAACAGAGGAATCTAAAATGACTCAAAGACACTTAAGGAAATGTTCAACAACCTTAGTCATCAGAGAAATGCAAATCAAAACAACTCTGAGATTCCAAGAACAAAAACACTGATGGTGACTTATGCTGGAGAGGTTGTGGGTAAAAGAGAACATTTCTGCATTACTGGTGGGAGTGCAAGCTGGTACAGCCAGTTTGGATATTAATATGGTGATTTCCCAAAAAATTAGGAAACAATCTTCCTCAAGATCAAGTAATATCACTTTTGAGTATATTCCCAAAGGATGCTCAACTGTGCCACAAGGACATGTGCTCAAGTATGTTCATAGCAGCATTATTTGGCATAGCCAAACAACCTAAATGCCCTTGACTAAAGAATGGATAAGGAAAATGTGGTACATTTATACAATGGAGTACTACACAGTTGAACAAAATAATGACATCTTGACATTTCTAGGCAAATAGATAATTCTTGATAACATCATATTGAGTGAGGTAACCCAGACCCAGAAAGACATATATCATATATACTCACTCATAAGTGGCTTTTAGACATAAAGCAAAGAAAAAGCAGCCTACAATTCACAATTCCAGAGAACCTAGACAACAATGAGGACCCTAAGAGAGACGTACATGAATCTAATCCACCCAGGAAGTAGAAAAAGACACGATCTCCTGAGTAAATTGGGAGCATGGGGATCATGGGAGCAGGTAGAAGGGGAGGGGAGTGGAGAAAAATGTATAGCTCAATAAAAACAATTTAAAATATAAATAAACGAAGAGAGAGAGAAAGAGAGAGAGAGAGAGAGAGAGAAATTCATATAGTCTTTGGCACCTGCCTGGGGTCCCAGTGCTCAGAAGGTTGTCACGGAGGTTGATGTAAGTTCAAGGCCAGCCAGAGTAGTATAGCAAGGAATAACCATCCAGGGACTCTCTCCAAACAGCATCAAAAACCCAAACCAAGATAGGACTCTGCCAGAGAGCCTCAGCAGAGCTCTGTAAATGATATGGGACTTTTGGAGTGAGCTTACTCGTAGAAAGTCGCTAAAATCAAGGCTTAGAAAAAAGTGTGCGGCTTTGCCATTTCCTGATTGACAAGCACTTACCTTTAAAGGCCGAGATTTCGGTGAGCTTGTTATCCCTCATCCCCCAACAATACAGCAATGCCGCGTGGGTCGATAAAGGGCCCAGAGATGAACCTCTCCGGAGAAGGTTTCAGGAAGAGCTTTATTGTGCCTGAACACCTGTCTCTATAGTCGAAGCATGTCACTGCTAATGATTAGCATTACCCCCGATTGGACAGAGAGCGCTCACTTCACCAAGATCTCTATGCGGAAGAAGTACATAAAAAGAGGCACGGAGAGTGCACATTGGCCAGCTACACAGGCTACTTCAGTCTTCAGGGTCTGACTTAGGGCATGCTCCGGAGCGTCGTATGCCATGCTTCTGACTGAGAAGCACAGTGCGCTGGGTAGGCTGGTTGCCAGCTGGGAGAAAGGGTCTTCCATAGTCCACGCTAGCCCTTACCTTGCAGTATAGCTGAGGATGATTGTGAATTTCTGATTGTTTTGCTTCTGTACCACCTCCTGGGCCTGGGAATACGAGTACGTGCTACCATGACCAGGTTCTCTGGTGCTGGATTTGAACCCAGGGCTTGTTTTGCAGGCCTGCTAGAAAGGTGCTGTGGCTCTCTGGTGGTGGCATTCCTCTGAGATCTAATGGAACATGTTATTTAACTGTCTTTTGTCTTAGGATTACTATCACTTTGATAAAACACCATGACCAAAGCAACTTGGGAAGGAAAAGGTTTATTTGGCTTACACCTCCTCATCTCTGTCCATCACTGAAGGGAGTCAGAACAGGGACTCGAACAGGGTGGGATCCTGGAGGTAGGAGCTGATGCAGAGGACACCGAAGGCTGCTGCTTACTGGCTTGGTTCCCCTGGCCCAGGGATGGCCCAACCCACCCTGAGCTAATAATTAATTAAGAGAATGCCTTATAGCTGGCTCTTATGGAGGGGTTTCCTCAACTGAGGTCCTTCCTCTCAGATGACTCTAGCTTGTGTCAAGTTGACATAAAACCAGCAACCACAGCTTTTTCTTGTATTATCTTGTTGTGTTAGTTTGAATGTAATTGTCCTCCATAACACTATAATCTCATAGGGAGTGGTGTGATTAGGAGTTGTGGCTTTGTTGGAGTGGTTATAGCCTAATTGGAGGAAGTGTGTCACTGTGGGTTTGGGCTTTGATGTTTTATATACTCAGGATACTGCCCAGTTTGTTAATGGACTTCCTGTTGCCTGTAAGATGTAGCACTCTCAGCTTCTACAACATGCCTGCCTGCATGCCGCCATGCTCCCTGCCATGATGATAATGGACTGAACCTCTGAAACTGTAAGTGAGCCACCTCAATGAAAAGTTTTCTTTGTAAGAGTTGCTGTGGTCATGGTGTCTCTTCACAGCAATCAAAACCCAAACTAAAACACACTTGTTTCCTTCCTTCCTTCCTTCCTTCCTTCCTTCCTTCCTTCCTTCCTTCCTTCCTTCCTTCCTTCTTTCGTTTTTTGAGACAGGGTTTCTCTGTGTAACTTTGGAGCCTGTCCTAGAATGCGCTCTGTAGACCAGGATGGCCTTGAACTCACAGAGATCTGCCTGCCTCTGCCTTCTGTGCTGGGATTAAGGGCCTGTGCCACCCTGCCCTGCTGTTTTCCTGTTTCTTATAGACTATAACAATAATAAATTGATGTTAGAGAGAATACTTTTCAACTTGCTAGAGTTTATTGATAAAACAAAAGTTTACTCATGTCAATAAACTGAGTTTACCTGAACAGTCAACTACTGAACCACTTCTGGGGCAAGGAAAAAATAAAGAAAGAAATTAAAATTTTCCTTAAATTCAATGAAAATGAAGGCACAACATATCCAAACCTATGGGACACCATGAAAGAAAGCAGTGCTAAGAGGAAAGTTCATAGCACTAAGGGGCCACATAAGGAAAATGGAGAAAGCTCACATCAATGACCTATCAGCATGACTGAAAGCTCTAGAAAGAAAAAAAAAAAAGAAGCAGACTCACCCAAAAGAAGAAGACATAAAATAATCAAGTTGAGGGCTGAAATCAACAAAATAGAAACAGAAAACCATACAAAGAATCAATGAAACAAAGAGCTGGTTCTTTGAGAAAACAAACAAGATTGACAAACCTTTATCCAAACTAATCAAAAGGCAGAGAGAGAAGATACAAATTAACAAAATCAGAAATGAAAAGAGGGGACATAACAATGGACTCTGAGGAAATTCAGTACTCCACAAAACTGGAAAATGTAAAAGAAATGGACAATTTTTTAGATAGATACCACCTACCAAAATTAAATCAAGCCCAGGGGATTAATTTAAATAGACCTATAAACAGTGAAGAGATAGAAGCTGCCATCAAAAATCTCCCCCCACAAAAAGCCCAAGGCCGGATGGTTTTAGTGCTGAATTCTACCAGAACTTTCAAGAAGAGCTAATACCTATACTCCTCAAAGTGTTCCACATAATAGAAACAGAAGGCTCACTGTCAACCTCTTTTTATGAAGCTACAGTTACCCTGATACCAAAACCTCACAAAGACTCAACCAAGAAAGAGAATTACAGACCAGTCTCACTCATGAACATGGATGCAAAAATTCTCAATAAAATTCTGGCAAACTGAATCCAAGAACAAATGACAAAAAACATCCATCATGACCAAGTAGGCTTCATCCCAGAGATTCAGGGCTGGTTCAACATATGAAAATCAATCAATGTAATCCACCATATAAATAAACTGAAAGAAAAAAACCATATGATTATTTCATTGGATGCAGAAAAAACATTTGACAAAATTCAACATCCCTTCATGAAAATGGTCTTGGAGAGATTAGTGATACATGAATCATATCCAAATATAATAAAAGCAATATACAGCAAGCCGACAGCTAACATCAAGGTAAATGGAGAGAAACTCAAAGCAATTCCACTAAAATCAGGAACAAGACAAGGTTGTCCTCTCTCTCCATATCTCTTCAACATAGTTCTTGAAGTTTTAGCAATAACAATAAGACAACATAAGGAGATCAAAGGGATTCAAATTGTAAAGGAAGAAGTCAAACTTTTGTTATTTGCAGATGATATGATAGTGAATATAAGTGACCCCAAAAACTCTACCAGAGAACTTCTATAGCTGATAAATACCTGCAGTGATGTGGCAGGATACAAGATCAACTCAAAAAAATCAGTAGCCCGCCTATACACAAAGGATAAAGAAGCTGAGAGGGAAATCAGAGAAACATCACCTTTCACTATAGCCACAAATCACAAAATACCTTAGGGTAACACTAACAAAGGACACTAAAGACCTATTTGACAAAAACTTTATGTCTTTGAAGAAAGAAATTGAAGAAGTCACCAGAAAATGGAAATATCTCCCATCCTCTTGGATAGGAAGAATCAACATAGTAAAAATGGCAATCCTACCAAAAGCAATCTATAGATTCAATGCAATCCCATCAAAATGTTGTTCAGAAAAAGTCTTTTGAAACATCATTTTTATTATCAAGAAAATTATCTAATGACTAAACTATTAAGTATAATTAATTTATATCCACATACTATACAAAACAAAACAAAAAAGAATGAAAAAGAAAAAAAAGAAAAGCATCAGAGAATAGGTACTTGCAACACTGGATTGATACCAACAGTGACATTTTTGAGACAGGGTTTCTCTGTGTTGCTTTGGTTCCTGTCCTGGTACTAGCTCTTGCAGACCAGGCTGATCTTGAACTCACAGAGATCCTCCTGCTTATGCCTCCTAAGTTCTGGGATTAAAGGCGTTCTCCACCACCATCCGGCTCTGATGCTTTTCAAACCACTAAATACTCTCTAAATGAAATCATTCCATCTTACTCCCCACTATATCATTTGGTCCTTTTGTAAGTTTATTTGCACTTTTTTTTTGGTGTCAAAAACCCATCAAACAGTCACTTCACAAATCTGGGACTGTGATGGAGAAGCCACAGTTATGACTAGTGTTTATTGGTATCTGTGTTAAGTAAAAGTGGTTGTGCCTGAGAGTTCTTTTCAGAATAAAGAGGAGTTAGTGCTAGTGCACCAAAAGAGATAGTACAATACTTACCTCATAACCCATAATGAACAAATTTGTTAGATGATACATGAAACGAGAGTTTGGTTTTGCAATTGTGTCTCTCATATTCCTAGTCTTCTAAGGCAATTCATCACTTAGTCTCACATCAAAGCAATAATAATAATATCATTATTAGTAGGGGTGAAGGGTCTTATGCCCCAGGCGAGCTTAGAACTTATAGCTAGCCAAGGATGACTAGTAGCTCCTGATTTTGCTGTTCTACATCCCCAGTTCTTGGGTTATAGCTGTGCACCACCACACACAATGTACATGGTGCTGGGGATGGAACCCAGGGCTTTGTGCAAGCCATGTAAGCACAGCTGAGCCACACCCTCAGCCCCTTTAATTTTCTTTGTACTTTTCTTCTTTGTGTTGTTTTATATTTATACCACCCACTGCCAAAAACACTAATAAATGTCTCTAGCTTTCTACATTTCTATTTGTCAATCAATCAATCAATTCTCCTTGTCTTCCAAAATATAAACATATTGAGATCATGGGCAATATCTCTTATGCTTTAATCTCTTTTTTGATTTAAGATAAGTTTTATTTTTGTTCTGTTTTTTTTTTTTAGATCATATACTGTAAAACTGGGCAAGAACTTTTTTTTTTTTTAAAGAAAGAATGAGGAACTGAAGAGATGGCTCAGCAGTTAAGAGCACTGGCTACTCTTCCAGAGGACCCAGGTTCAATTCTCAGCACTCACATAATTCTGGGGGATCTAGCACCCTCACATAAACATAAATGCAGGCAAAACACTAAAGCACATAAAATAAAAATAAGTAAATTATAAAAAAAGATAGAGGAGTGGGAGAGGCGTTTAAATAGNCACTAAAGCACATAAAATAAAAATAAGTAAATTATAAAAAAAGATAGAGGAGTGGGAGAGGCGTTTAAATAGAGGGAGACATGAATACAAAACAGACACTGAAGAAATTAAAACTGTTGAAATGACATATACCTGAATTTTCAAACTTAATTTCCTAATCTCATTTTTCTTTTTAGTTTGGGAACAAAATCTATGTCTAAAACTTACAGTATTTGAAAAGGGAAACTTTTTTTACAACAGACAAAAATGTACATAGTATGCTTGCTTAAACAAAGTTTGCCTAAGGCTAGATAATGGATTTTTGGTCATTTGGTGTCCAAACCAGGTTTCTGAGAATTAGGCATGAAAATTGCATCAGACACAATCAGTTAAATGACAATTTGACATAATGTAGGTTAAAAAAATTTAGTATTAATTATATTTAACAAGGCAATGTAAAATGGCTTTATTACCAGTCGTCTTACATGTCAAATGATGTATTTTATAATTTTTAAGTTTTAGAAATGAAATAAAATTTTCTCTTAAAAAAAAGTACAGACAAAACATCTGGCTCTAGGGCTGGGAGTAACAGCGGGAGTGTGTGCATCTGTAGGCAGCATTTTTCAGGTCCAGGGTTCATCCTCAGAAACCAAACCAAACCAAAACCCCAAACAAAGATTGATTGAGCAAGATAACTCCTGAGGTGATCCATCCCTGGAACCACATTAATGTGGGAGGCAAGAACCACTGAGTTCTCCTCTGACTGCCACATGCATGCAGCGGCACACATGCTCATACCCTCCCCCCCCACATCACGTACACACACACACACATCATGCACACATATGCACGATCCACACAAAGACCAATAATAAAGAAAATACTGAAAGTCTCCAAACCAAAAGCCACCTGACTACAGAATGAAGGACACTGGAAGTCCCGGTGGTTAAATACTGTTGGTAAGGATTTAAAGGAAGGGATTCTGGTCGCATTTCTTCTTTTTATTCGTGAAGCACAAGCCACACAACTCCAGTGTTCTCTGAACAACATGGAGCCTTCATTCAAAACAGGAGTGATTCATGTCCCAGGTAACTACCCCAAAACTAACAGCAACCCCAGAGCCAACTCAGGAGACACAGTGTGTACCCCAGAGATGTTTCCTTCCTCCGTTCCTCCGATCCCTCCGTTCCTCCGTCCCTCCCTCCATCCCTCCTTCCCTTTCTATAAATGCTCTCTCGGCTGCTGCATGGGCTTACTGCATCTTTAAGTCCAAGAAAGCCCCTTAACTTCTTGGAAATTCCATTGCATCAACTGGAAGATGAAGGCAATAATGGTTCCTAGGTTACGGGGATTCTTATCTGGCATAACAATCATCCAGTAATCAGCAGGCCATGTCTGGGTTTTGTTGTTGAGATAAGGTCTCACTTAGCTAAGGTTATTCCTGAAATCACAGCCATTCTCCTGCCTCAGCCTCCAAAGTGTTAGGAATGGATTACAGGTATGAGCCACCAAACTCTAACAGTTTAATGCGAATTCTCTATGTTTAGTTTCACTTGGGTCCATGACTTTCACAGAGTTTCCCCAGATATAAAGGATCAAACCTCTGCGATGGTTTGTAAATCATGAGTGACAAGTAGAAACTAAGATTTTAATAACTTCATTATCATTACAATTTTAATTATATGAATTCTATATCACTCTTACCATGGGAGAGGTATATTTTAAGAGTATTATGTAATATTTATTGCTAAGAAGTATTGTTATTATCACCCCCATTTTATAGGTGAGGGAAGTCAAGTATAGGGCATATAGCTGGTAATTGGTCATTAGTGTTGAGCCCAGGAAGCATGGACCCTAAATTTTTGCTTCTAACTATTCTGCTTTATTAATCAGCTTTTTGTTTTGTTTGTGGATGTGGGTGTGGGTTGTGGTGTGAACGTTTGTAAGGGTGTGAGTGCAGATGTGTTCACCAACATATGGATTTGAAAGGCCACATCTGGTGGCTTCCCTTGACTGCTTCACCCTTAGCTTACCTGAAGCTCATCCATTGGACTAGGCTGCTGCCAATCCACTTGAGGGACCCTGCTCTTTTTACCCCTGCCTTATTCCTCAGGGCTGGAGTTACAGTCTTTTTCTTGGATTCTGAGAATCCTAACTCAGTTCCTCATGTTTCTGGAGCAGGCACTTTATTTAGCCCCTGCCTGTTCCTTGTCCTTCCTGAGTACTTAGAAGACTTGTGTGTATTTCTGAGTATGAAATCAGCCAGAGTTCTGAGCACTTAAATATTTTGGAAACTTTAGAAAAGTAACCATAGGACCTAAGAAAACCCAGACAAACAAA
The DNA here is from genome assembly GCF_014885135.2 of Alexandromys fortis. Taxonomy (NCBI): domain Eukaryota; kingdom Metazoa; phylum Chordata; class Mammalia; order Rodentia; family Cricetidae; genus Alexandromys; species Alexandromys fortis. Next base: position 205,333 of record NW_026068013.1, on the reverse strand, counting down.
TACATTTAAATATTTTACCAAGGCTGTGGTAGAGCATTTGCTTAGCATGCATGAGGTCCTAGGTTCAATTCCCAGTCATCTTCCACCCCAATCTACACAGGTAAGAATAGAGAGAAAACACTAAATAAAGGAAACAGTTTAAAGATCACGTTGAAAAGGGACAGTTGAGCAGCTAGCCACTGATGTGCTCCTGGCAGCCCCAGCCTTGGTGAGCAGGGACTGTGGACACGGAAAACTCAGCAATGCTGGCGGGAGAGAAGGTCATTCAGTGGTTAAGACGTCAGTAAAATTGGTGAGGAAGTTGGGATTTGTCAGAGGGAAAAAGCTAAGTGAAAGCAGAAACACAAAAATGTCAGTAAAGTTGACCTTCACTGTGGGGATATTTGATGACAAATCAGCCTTGGCATTCCTAGTCTTGTTTTTTTTTTTTTTTTTTTTTTTTATCATGTTTGCTTTTCTGAGAGTTTTGGGTGGCCCAGGCTGGCCTTAAACTTGATATGAAACCAAGGATGACTTTAAATTTCTAAGATTATTTGTCATTTAAAAAAAATTCTTGAAATGACTTGCTTTTTTTAGGTCCTAATCAAGGACATTTTATTTATTTTTAATTAGCATTCTTTTTTATAAAAATAAAATATTTTATTTTAAAAATTAAAATATTTTTATTTATTCTTCTCTCATACATTACATTCTGATCAGAATTTCCACTCCTTCCACTTACTCTCCCAAACCCTGCTCCCACCTCCCCACCTCCCCCAATCTACTCCTCCTCCATTCACCTTAGAAAAGAGCAGGCCTCCCAGAGATACCAGCTGAACATGGAATAGCAAATTACAGTATGACTATGCACAGACCCTCTCTCTGTGAGTTCGAGACCAGCCTGGTCTACAGAGCTAGTTCCAGGACAGGCTCCAAAGCCACAGAGAAACCCTGTCTCGAAAAACAAAACAAAACAAAGAACAAACAAACAAACAAACAAAAAAGACTGGACAAGGCAACCCAGTAGAAAGAAAAGACTAGGTGAAAGAGTTAGAGGCAACCCCACTCCTACTAATAGGAGCACCACAAGAACAGCAAGCTACACAACCATAGCATATATGTAGAGGACTTAGGTCACACCCATGCAGGTTTGGTGATTGTTGTTTCAGCCTCTGTGAGCCCCTATGAGCCCTGCTGATTCTGTGGACTGTGTTTTTGTGGTGTCCTTGACCCTCTGGCTCCTGCAATCCTTCCTCCCACTCTTTTGCCATAGCCCCATAAGCTTTTTTTAATGTTTGGCTGTGGGTCTCTGCATCTGCTCCCATCTGTTGCTAGATAAAGCCTCCTGATGATGACTGGACTAGGCTCTGGTCCATGAGTGTAGCAGAACATCAATACAAATCATTTCATTGACTTTTCCCTCCTCCTTCTCCTTCTCCTCCTCCTCCTCCTCCTCCTCCTCCTCCTCCTCCTCCTCCTCCTCCTCCTCCTCCTCCTCCTCTTCCTCTTCTTCCCCAGTCATATTTGGTTCTAGCTTCCAGGTTTTGGCCATCCAAGCAGAGTCTGGCATGGGCTCCCTGTCATGGCAGGAGCCTCAGGTTAGACCAATCATTAGTCAACCACTTCCACAAGCTCTGAGCCACCATTTCCCTAATATATCTTGCAAGCAGGACAAACTGTACGTTGAAAGTTTTGTGTCTGGGTTGGTATTTCAGTCCTGTCATTGAAAGCCTTGCTAGTTGTAGAAGATGGCTGGTTCAGGCTTCACAGCCCCCATTACTAGGAGTCCTGCTAGGGTCAACCTCACACATTCCAGGGAGTTTCCACTGCACTAGGTTTCCACATCGCCCTCCAAATTCCCCCAAGTCCCAGTCTCTCTCAGTACTCACTCCCTCCGTCACTCCAAACCCACTTGATGCCTCCTGTTTCCATGGTCTCATGCCCCCAGTCCACCCTTGAAATCTCCTCTAGTTTCCCTTCTAGGAAGATTCAAGCATTCCACCTTGAAGCTTCCTTATTACTTAGCCTCTCTGGGTCTGTGGCTTGTAGCATGATTATCTGTTACCTTACAGCTATTTAATATTCACTTATAAGTGAATGCACACTTTGTTTGTGTTTCTGGATCTGGGTTACATCACTCAGGATGATTTTTTTTTCTAGTACTATCCATTTGCCTGCAAATTTCATGATATCATTTTTTAACACCCAAGTAATACTCCATTGTGTAAATGTACCACATTTTCTTTATCCATTCTTCAGTTTTGAGGGACATTTAGGTTGTTCCATGTTTCCGGCTACTAAGAATAAAGCTGCTACAAACATAGTTGAACAAGTGTCCTGTGGTAGGATGGAGTGTTCTTTGTGTTTATGATATGCCCCAAGAGTGGTTTAGTGGGTTCTTGAGGTAGATTGAGTCTCAATTTTCTGAGAATTGATTTCCAAAGTAGCTGTGCAAGTTTTCACTCCCACCAGCAGAGGAGGAGAATTCCCCTTGTTCCACATCTCTGCCAGCATGAGTTGTCACTCGTATTTTTGATCTTAGCCATTTTGACTAGTGTAAGATGGAATCTCAAAGTAGTTTTGATTTACATTTCCCTGATGGCTAAGGATGTTGGACATTTCTTTAAGTGTTTCTCAGCCATTTGAGATTTCTCTTTTGAGAATTCTTTGTTTAGATTTGTACCCCCATTTTAAAATTGAATTATTTGGTTTGTTCATGTCTACTTTCTTGAGGTCTTTATATATTTTGGATATTTTCCCCCTGTCAGGTGTGGAGTTGGTGAAAAGATCTTTTCTTATTCTGCTTTTGTTCTATTGACAGTGTCCTTTGCCTTACAGAAACTTCTCAGTTTCAGAAGGTCTTATTTAATACTTGTTAATCTTAATGTTTGTGCTGTACTGGTGTGTTCAGGAAGCTGTCTCTTGTGCCAATGCATTCAACGCTATTCCCCACTGTCTCTTCCATTGGGTTCAGTGTATGTGGCTTTATGTTGAGACTTTTGATCCACTTGGCCTTGAGTTTTATGCATGGGAATAGATCTATTTGCATTCTTTTACATGTTGACATCCAGTTATACCAGCACCATTTGTTGAAGAGGCTTTCTTTCATTGTATTATTTTGGCTTCTTTATCAAAAATCAGATGTCTATAGGTGAGTGGATTTATGTCTGAGTCTTTGATTCAGTTTCATTGACTAACCTGTTTGTTTTTATGCCAATACCATGGGTTTTTTTATTGCTATAGTTCTGTAGTAGAGCTTGAAATCAGGGATGGTGACACCTCTGGAAGTTCCTTTAACATACAGGATTGTTTAGTTACCCTGGTTTTTTTTTTTTTTTTTTT
>NW_026068013.1:153603-196759 GCF_014885135.2 Alexandromys fortis | reverse complement strand
TTTACATGTTGACATCCAGTTATACCAGCACCATTTGTTGAAGAGGCTTTCTTTCATTGTATTATTTTGGCTTCTTTATCAAAAATCAGATGTCTATAGGTGAGTGGATTTATGTCTGAGTCTTTGATTCAGTTTCATTGACTAAGCTGTTTGTTTTTAATGCCAATACCATGGTTTTTTTTTTTTTTTTTTTTTGCTTTTCCATATGAAATTGAGGATTGTCTTTTCAAGGTCTGTAAAGAATTATGTTGGAATTTTGATAGGGATTGCATTGAATCTGTAGATTGCTTTTGGTGATGGCCAATTTTGGTGATAGAAGTTAATCCTATGTCTCTAAGAGTATGGAGAATGTTTCCATCTTCTGATATCTTCTTCAATTTCTTTCTTCAAAGACTTGAAGTTTTGTCATATGAGTCTTTCACTTGTTTGGTTAGAGTTACTGCAAGATATTTTATATTATTTGTGGCTATCGTGAAGGGTGTTGCTTTCCTATTTCTTTCTCAGCCCATTTGTATATAGAAGGGTTACTGATTTTTTAAAAATTATTTTTATTGAGCTATGTATTTTTCTCTGCTCCCCTACCCCAAGGTCCCCATGCTCTCAACTTACTCAGGAGCCATTGCCTTTTTCTACTTCCCAGGTAGATTAGATCCATATATGTCTATCTTAGGGTCCTCTTTGTTGCCTAGATTCTCTGGAGCTGTGAACTGTAGGCTGATTTTTCTTTGTTTTATGTCTAAAAGCCACTTATGAGTGAGTACATATTATGTTTGTCTCTCTGAGTCTGAGTTATACTGATTATTTTTTAGTTAATCTTGTATCCTGCCACTTTACTGAAAGTGTTTATCAGCTGTAGGAGTTCCCTGGTAGAATTTTTGGGGTCACTTATGTTCACTATCATATCATCTGCAAAAAGTGATCCTTTGATTTCTTCCTTTCAATTTATATCCCCTTGATCTCCTTTAGTTGTCTTATTGCTTTAGCTAGAACCTCAAGTATATTGAATGCCAGAAGTAAAGACCTGTATTTTGAGATCTGCATTTTGTTTGCAGCCATCTTAAATTCACAAGTAAGATATTCACCTTTGCAGGCAAGTTCCGGACCTAGGACATTAGCCCAGTGGAACATGCAGGCACAAGGCTTTTAGAAAACATTAGCATTTTTCTTTGTTAGTCAACAATCACAGACCTTCAATATTTACCTGTCAGCTAGGGATGTCTCCAGGCCTGAATTCCAGCAGACCTGACACATCTCCCCTCCCCCTTTCCCCTTGCCCATTTGCTATATAAGAGCTTCTGAGGAAATAATAAATGGCGGTTTGATCAGAAATACTGTCTTGCTGTCATTTCTCGTGTCTCTTGCTCTTCCATTCCTCTCCCCTAGGTTTATTAGGGACTACTCTTAACATCCCACTGGCCAGGATAATTGAATAGATACAGAGAGCCTGGACAGCCTTGTCTTGTTCCTAATTTTAGTGGAATTGCTTTGAGTTTCTTCTATTTAATTTGATGTTGGCTATTGGATTGCTGTAAATTGCCTTTATAATGTTTAGGTTACGCCTCTTTCATCCCTAATCTGTTCAAGACACTTATTAGGAAGGGGCATTGGATTTTGTCAAAGGTCTTTTCAGCATTTAGTGAGACGATCATCATTTTTCTTTCAGTTTGTTATGATGGTGGATTACATTGTCTGATTTCTTTTTTTATATGTTGAACCATCCTCACATCTCTGGAATGAAGCCTACTTGATCATGGTGGATAATCTTTTGATGTGTTCTTAAATTCGGTTTGAGAATATATGATTATTTTTGCATCTATGTTCACGAGGGAAACTGGTCCGTAATTCTCTTTGTTGAATATTTGTGTAGCTTTGGGTGTCATGGTGATTGTGGTTTCATAAAATGAATTTGGCCATGTTCCTTCTGTTTCTGTTTTGTAGAATGTTTTGAGGCAGATTTCTTTTTTGAATGTCTTGCTGAATTCTGCACCAAAACCATTTGGCTTGGAGCTTTTTCTTTTTTCTGGTTGGGAGACTTTTAATCACTTCTATTTTCTTAGGGGTTATAGGTCTATTTAAGTTGTCTGATTTTGATTTAACTTTGATAAGTGGTATCTAGCAAGAAAAGTATTCATTTCTTTTAGATTGTCCATTTTTGTGGAGTATGGGTTTTTAAGGTATGACCTTATGATTCTTTGGATTTCTTCAGTGTCTGTTGTTATATCCCCATTTTTGTTTCTGATTTTGTTCATTTGGATATGCTCTTTCAGTGTTTTAGGTAGTTTGAATAAGGGTTTGTCTGTCTTGCTGATTTTCTCAAATAATCAGCTCTTTGATTTATTCATTGATTCTTTGTATATTCTCTTTGTTTCTGGTTTATTGATTTCAGCTTTCAGTTTATTTCCTCCTATCTACTCCATTTGGGTGAGCTTTCTTCTTTTTGTTCTAGAGCTTTCAGATGTCCTGTTAATTTGCTATTATGACATTTCTCTAAATGCTTTATGAAGGCACTTAGTGCCATTAACTTTCCTGATAGCACTGCTTTCATTGTGTCCCATGAATTTGGGTATGTTGTGTATTCATTTTTATTGAATTTTAGGAAGTCTTTAAATTTTTTTCTATTTCTTTCTTGATTCAGCAGTAATTCATAGAGAGTTGTTCAGTTCCATGAGTTTGTAGGCTTTGTGGTGTTTCTGCTGTTGTTGAAATCCAACTTTAATCCATGATGGTCAGATAGGATTCAGGGATTATTTTATTTTTCTTTTATCTGTTGAGATTTGCTTAGTGACTGAGTATGTGGCAAGTTTTGGAGAAAGTTCCCAGAGGTGCTGAGAAGAAGGAATATTCTTTTGTGTTTGAGTGAGATGTTCTATTTACCAAATACCTATTAGGTCCATTTGGTTTATAATGTTTGGTAGCTCCATTATTTCTCTGTTTGGTTTTTATCTGGATGACCTGTCTGTTGGTGAGAGTATCGTATTGAAGTCTCCCAATATTAATGTGTGAGGATATTATGTGATTTAAGCTTTATTAATATTTTTTTATAAATGTGTGTGCCCTTGAATTTGGAGCATATGTGTTAAGAATTGAATGTCATCATGGTAGCTTTTTCATTTGATGAGTATGACATGTTCTTTCTTGTCTCTTTTGATTAATTGTGGTTTGAAGTCTATTTTGTTAGCTATTAGAATGGCTACAGCAGCTTGCTTTTTAGGTCCATTTGCTTGGAAAATCTTTTTCCAATCCTTTACTCTGAGGAAATATCTGTCTTTGATGTTGAGGTGTGTTTTTTTTTTTTTTTGTATGCAGCAAAGGATGCATCTGTTTTAGAATCCATTCTATTAGTCTGTATCTTTTTATTGGAGAATTGAATCCAGTGATATTAAGTGATATCAATGACCAATGACAGTTAATTCTTATTATATCTTTTGTTGTTTTGTTGTTGTTGGTGGTAATGGTGTATGTATGTGTGTGTACTTCCCTTCTTTTGGTTTTGCTGGAATGAGATTATTTATGTTTTCATGAGTGTAGTTCACCTCCCTGGGTTAGAGTTTTCTTTCTAGTATCTATGTAGGCCTGTATTTATAGATAGATATTGTTTGAATTTGACTTTATCATGGAATATCTTGTTTTCTCCATGTACAGCAGTTGAAATTTTGGGGGGTTATAGTAATCTGGGTCAGCATCTTTGTTCTCTAAGAGTCTACAGGACATCTGTCCAGGCTCTTCTAGCTTTTAGAGTTTCCATTGAGAAGTTGGGTATAATTCTAATAGGTCTACCTTTTTATGTTACTTGGCCTTTTTCTCTTTGCAGCTTTTTAATATTCTCCCTTTGTTCTGTGTCTTTAGTGTTTTAATTATTATGTGGTGAAGGGTTTTTCTTTTCTGGTCCTATCTATTTGTTATTCTGTATACTTCTTATACTGTTATACGCATATTCTTCTTTTGGTTACGAAAATTTTCTATGATTTTGTTGAAAATATTTTCTGGGCCTTTGAGCTGGAATTCTTCTTCATATAAATCTATTGTTCTTAGGTTTGGTCTATTAACAGTATCCCAGATTTCCTGGATATTTAGAGTCAGGAATTTTTTAGATTTAACATTTTCTTTGACCAATGTATCTATTTCTTCTATCATATCTTACATGTCTGAGATTCTTTCTCCTATCTGTTGTATTCTGTTGGTGATGCTTGTGTTTGCAGTTCCTGTTCACTTACCTAGATTTTCCATTTCCAGGATTCCCTTAGTTTGTGTTTTCTTTATTGCTTCCATTTTCATTTTCAGATCTTGAACAGTTTTATTGGTTTCCTTCAACTGTTTATTTTTTTCTGTGGCTTTCTTGAAGGGATTTATTATTTTTCCCCAATTTTTTGTTTATATTTTTCTCACTTTCTAAAAGGGATTTACTCACTTTTTCTTTAAAGACCTCTATCATATTCAAAAGTAGATTTTTTATGAACTCAGAAGATTTTAATTACACACACACAAATATATATGTAAGTCACAATAACAAAAAAGAAGAAATAATGAATTCAAGAGGGAGTGGAAGGGACACAGAAGGAGTTTGAGGTTGGAGAGCATAGTATGGAACTTATGAAAATACAGCACTCATATATACAATTCTCAAAAAAATATAAAATAAGACACAATTATACTTACAGAGTAGTACTTCTCTGACCTGTATCGTTGTTGAAAATAGTTTAAACACTACGTGCAAACTAACCCCTCTTCTACCATTTGATTTGGTTGTACCATACCAAAAATACCTAGTCATTTTCCATACTATATTCTCCCCCCTCCTTTTTTTCAAGACAGTGTTTCTCCATGAAACAGTGTCCTGGAACTCACTCTATATAAGCTGGCCTTGAACTCACTGAGATCTGCCTTTCTCTGCCTCCCAAGTGCTGGGATTAAAGGCATACGCTACCACCACCCCAAAAGTAGATATTAAAGGTCTTTTTCTTGTGCTTCAGCTGTGTTGGAACATTCATTTCTTGCTGTGGTAGGATAGCTGGGTTCTGGGGTAACATATTTGCCTTTGCTATTGTTGACTGCATTCTTTCTCTGACATCTAGGCATCTGGGTTTGAGATGATTATAGGTCTGGGTGCTGATTTCTGAGTTTGCCTTTGTTGGATGTGTGTTTTATTCCTTGGTTTCTCTTTTCTCTCTGGTCTTTAGATTTGTGTGGTCTGTGGTTGAGCAAGGGTTCTCTACTCAAGTTGGGGCCTGGACTTCTGGTGGCAGACATGGTGTCTGGTTTAGCAGGGAGTCTCTGCCTGCATTCATCCCCTGTTGTTCTAGCTGGCTTGGCCTGCACTTGAACAAGTGATGTCCACCTGAGTGGGATAAGGCAGAGGGGGTTTGATGGTGGAGGGATGGTGGATGATCTTGTCAATGGGAGCTAAGGGAGTGAGAAAGCTCTGCAGGCGGTGGCCTATCTTACTGTTCTTCTGGCTGGCTTGGCCTGCCCTTGAAGGCCAGAAGAGGGTATCAGATCCCATAGAGCTGGAGCTATAGGCAGTTAGTTATCAGTGATGGGAACCCAGGTTCTCTGGAAGAACAACAAGTATGCTTAATCTTTGAGTCATCTCTCTAGTCCAATATTTATTTACTTATTTATAACTTTTTTGGGGGCACACATGTGCCATGCATACTCATGAAGGTCAGAAGATATTTTCCATTCGTTCTTTCTTTCCACTGTGAGTTTTAGATACTGAACTCCTTGCTCTTACTTGAACTTTTGATGCTCCTGCCTTCACTTTCCAAGTACTGGGATCATCGTGCTCAGTTTATTCAGTTCTGGGAGTAATAACCATGGCTTGGCACAAGCTGGGCAGGTAATCTACCAATTAAGCTATACTGTCACCTCCATTTTTAAGTGCTTGAGGGGACCAGGCTCACTCTAGATAAGGGGCTAAAGAGCAGCGTCTCATCAAATATGGAAGACTCAAAGACTGGAAATGCTGGCATCCTTTTTGGAGGTCATTCCCTCCTCTATAAGCCAGTTATTTACCACGTCCCATCTGGTTTTCATGTAACTGTTGTTCAGGAACCCTGTGCCCTTGGCTCTGTCATTAGAGCACCATAGCACTCTGAGTGTCCTAGCAGTCCGCCAATTCTTCCTCCACCAGTTGGTGACTTCCAGTCTCTCTCCACATCCTTTCTGCTGCAGACCCTCCTCTCTTGTCTCCTGTTTCTCTTAGAATGAGCTTCTGCTGTGCCTATCTCCTGACTGCAATGGCCACAATTACTCCTCCCTTCAGGTTCCCCTCAGACACCACCTCTTCTACAATACTTTTCCCTATTTAAATTGTTTATCCTTTTTTGTCTGTAGTTTTGAGTCAAGATCTTGTTCTGTAGCCCAGCTGACCTCTGTGACACCAAAGCCTGCAGCATCACTGAGTTTTGAAGCACTGTGCTATTGTTAACAGGGCTATGGTCAGAGCCTGGGCTCTGGCAGTCATGATAAGCTAGGTCCAGTCACCCATCCTCAGTGGGCCAGTTAAAGAGTCAAGTAATAGAGAAAGCGGAGAAGGGTAAGAGGCAAGTGGAGCTGAAGAGTCCTGGTCAAGGTGTGGGCCTGCTGGTCAATCCTGTAAGGTGCGCTGACTAGTGAGAAGGATGTGAGGTCACTTCCCAGTAGACAAGTTCCTCCTCCCACTGCTGTCAGGCCATAATCTTCCCCTAGTCCCAACATAAGATGGGACAGTCAGAAGGCTAGTGAGTGAATTCCCTCTTCCTATGAAGAACAAAGAATAATGCCACCTGCCCGCTGAGCACTCAGGTCTGTAGTTCACACTGCTCATGTTCTCCCGCAGCAGGAAGACAACAGGTGGAGGAACAAGTTTGCTCCCAGTCAGTTCTGAGGGAGACAGAGCTCTGCCACAGATCTCGGCCAGGCAGTTTTAGGGCCGGAAAATCCTTCAGATTCTCCTCTGGCTAGATAATGGGTAGGAGGTCATCGCCCACGCTGTTAAATGCTGAAGAAATAATGGGGAGTCATTGCCTGCTCTCCTGACACTTGATGGTTTCTATCCCATTTCCAAACAAGTCAGTGATGCGGAGAGAGGCACAGAGAAACTGTCTCTGTTTCAGTCTTCAGCCCTTGTTGGACCACTCTACAGTGCTTTAGATCAGCCTTTGGTTCGCACAGGACAGAAAAGGAATTCCAGTGTGGTCCCAGAAGGGGATGTGAGAGGTGCCAACATCTTTCATGGTGGTAAATATTACCCAGCGAGCAAACGTTAATACTGTTCAGTGCAATGTTCTTGCACCAGTACTTAATAAAAAGATCACAGCTTGATTCTCAGTCACTAGCATGAGCACAGACATACATGCAGCCAAACATTTCACACACATTAAATGAATCTTTGAAAAAAGACAGCGTTCTCAAACTATTAAACCCCATTCTTCTTCCTTCTTCTTCCCGCCTTCCCTCTTTCCTTCCCCTCCCTCTTCTGTCTTGCTTTCCTCTCTTCCTTCTTGGGTAATCAAATCATTTGTAAGACACAGTTAGGAAATACCAGGAAGCAAAATTAGAAAATCTGGCTTCCAACACTGTGGTCTGGGGGGAGATTTGGGCCCTTTGTGTTCGGTATTCCTGGAAAGGTGTCTAGAAGTGTGGCATAGTATCACAGGCTTTGGGCAGGCAATTGGCCCTGAAACGGGAAGGGGACATTATCGGGCCCTTTAAACTGTAGCAACATTTTTTCTATTAAATCAGTAAATAATTTAAACTCTGAAGGTGATATATAGCTAGTCTTCTTTGTTTTTCTTATACCCTTTAAAAATTCAAGTCAAATCTATTTGTTCCAGGGTGATAGAAGTTAGGCTACAGGTCAGACAGGGGAGGGGCTGGTTTACAGATCTTTATATACTGAGGAAAGTATATAAAGAGTCACCAAAGAGTACTCCAGGGGAATGACAGTCACTCTGTGTTTATAAAGATCACCATGGTCCAGGGGAGTGGATTGGAATGGGACAAGTTCAGGGGCTGTCTGAGGAAGCCCAAGCTGAATCGGAAGCAAGGTTGAGAAAAATATTTTAAAGGAATTGTGACCTTTGGCACCGAGTCATTGGAAGTCAGGGTAGCACGGGAGTTGGCTTGTGATTTTTGCACCTGACACTTGTACATAGGTTGTGCAAAAATGCTGTTCTGTGTCCTGAGAGCATGGCCCATGGATCCTAAGCAAACAGTCGATGTCTTCTCTGTGAGCGTTAGCTTTGTTTCCCATTCCTCTGATAAAGGACCCTGACCAAGGCAACTGTAAGGGAGGAGGGGCTTAGTTGGCCCAGAGCTCTAGGTTACCGTCCATAATTGCAGAGAAGGCAAGGCAGGGACATGAAGCAGCTTGTCACATCCACAGTCGGGAGCAAAGAGAGTGAATGCGCACATGCTTGCGCTCTGCCCACATTCTCCTTTGTATAGTCCAGGACCCAAACCAGGTGAAAGATGCTACCTGCTTTTAGGCCCACATCAATGAGCAGAATCTAGATGATCCCCCACAGACCAACCTGATCCAGATGGTCTCTCACTAAGATTGTCTCCCAGGTGATTCTAGATTGTGTCAAACTGACAAATTAAATTGACCACCACACTGAGTCATTTGAAGGGCAAATCAAAGAGGAGAAAGTCTTTGCTTACTCCTTGCAGCTTTTTCTGAGATTCCCTACATCAAGGGAGGGCAGGAAAGATGGCTCTAGGGTCTAGCCCTGGGAACCTGGCCAGGTCTCTTCTCCAGCACTTGCCTTTGTCTGTATCTGAAGCCCAAGTGTCCTAGTCAGGGTTTTCATTGCTGTGGTGAAACACCAGAACCAAAAGCAACTTGTGGAGGAAAGGGTTCACCTGGCTTACACTTCCACATGGTGGTACAATATTGAAGGAAGTTAGGACAGGAGCTCTAACAGGGCAGGAACCTGGAGACAGGAGCTGTTGCAGAGGCCAGCTTCTTACCAGTGCTTCTTACTGGTTCTTATCGGTGCTGCTTACTGGTTTGTTCCTATGACTTGCTTAGCCTGCTTTCTTATAGAATCCAGGATGATAAGCCCAGGGATGGCACTACCCACTATGGACTGGACCCTCCCCCATCAATCACTAATTAAGAAAATGCCTTACATTAGGATCTTATGGAGGCATCTTCTAAAGTAAGTTTCCTTCCTTTTTGTATCTCGAACTTGTGTGTCAAGTTTACACAAGACCAACCAGCACCCCAGGCCAGTAATCTACTTGTTGTATCAGGTTTTTTTTTTTTTTGTTTTTTTTGTTTTTGGTGCCTCTGTATTTGTTAAGGATGTGTGCACATGTGTGTTTATACATATAGAGGAATCATGCATGTTCCCAAGGATCTACCCTTCTTGCTGTTTGAGACAGGATCTCTCATTGGCCTGTAGCTCTTCTATTAGGCCAGGCTGGCTGGCCAGGGTCCCCAGGATCCATCTTCTCTGGGATTACAAGCAGGAGCCACAAACTCAGCTTTGTTTACTAGGATCCTGGAGACCAAACTCACGTCTTCATGCTCTCCGGTCAAGTTCTTTATTGGTGGAACCATTTCTCAAGCTCCAAGCTCAAGCTTGCCAGAGACATCACTTTTCTTTGTCATGATCCACCTCATTGTGACTCCCAGTTGCCAATCTCCTGGGATGGGACACATATAACTGCTGTAAATGTTTTGACAGCTCTGCCTGCACTAAGGTTCTGCCCTTATCGTGCTCCTAGTCATCTCTCCACCCAGTGACTGCCAATCTGCCCAGTGTCTGAATCTGCCCCATTCTGCCGCGTTTGACCTGGCAGTTTCAATGACATATTCAGTACACACATTCAACATACCAAAAACACTGAAGTATTTGGTAAAGCCAAAAACCCAGTGCCCCGGGCATTGCAGCTTAGCTGACCCAAGTACCTCTATCTGAAGTCTTAGCGATTGCTAGGTAAATGTGGGGAGCAGAGCCTGGCACCCTCCCCTTTCTAGACTCTCAGATCTTGTCCCCAACTCCTGCAGAGCAATCTAGTCTGGGCAAGCCTTTCTCCCTCTTGCTCATTCACCCTGTGTGTTCTGGCATTCCTTAGATCCATAACCAGAAAAACATGTTCCTTTTTGCCCCAGGGAAGGGAGGGCTAAGTCTTCACAGAGGAGGGAAGACATTGGCATCAAAGAGAGGAGGTGAAATGGAAAGCGTCCCTTACTGAAGTGGGGGAGCACTTGTGTCCTTCTACACAGTCCTGAGAGGAAGACTGGCGAGAGGGTGGGAGACCCAAGAACTAGTAGTGGGGCATGCAGTGGGGATGGGCAGCGGCTGAAGGTGGTGTCACTGGGCTTGGGCTTTTCAGCTTTTCTGTGTAGAGCATGAAGTTCAGAATACTTCCAGGTGCCTTGCAGACAGAAGAGACTGAGGGGTGAGTGGGGCTGGGGACTGGGCTCTTAGGGTCTTTGGTCTTGTGATATCCCTCATACTGTTCCAGTTGAGGTGAGGGAAACTGGGGTTCTCCAGTCAAGATAGAGGTACCTGGGAGCCATCCACAGGGGACATGTGCTCCGGAGTCTTGGAAGTCCTGAGGTTGGGTGTGGCTAGGGGTGGTCACAAGCCCATATTTACTATCCAGGCCCTCACTTGTCTTTAGATCCCTGTGTTTGGTTTCTCAGCCTGGGACCTGAGAAGGAGTTCTTCCAAGGGCAGAGACCACTGGAGTTGGAGGGTCCTCAGAGCTTGGCTTATTTACTCTTGGTCCATTTTTTTAAATCTCAGAATACTGCAATTTGGTACTTTTGCTTCCTCTTTCACAGGAATTAGAATAAATTAAGAGATAACCAAAAAAGGAAAAGTAACAGCCAGAGATTGGAAGGGGCCAGAAAAACAAATAGGCAAAGGTCCCTTACAATTTTGTAATTGGTAGTTCCTATCATACGCCTGGGTCACAAAGGGATTAATTTGGTTTATAATGCTCATATAATGTTTAATGTTAGCAAAGGAAGGCTGATTAAATCAAATTTCTGGGAGAGAGAGAGACAGAGAGAAAGAGAGAGAGAGAGAGAGAGAGAGAGAGAGAGAGAGAGCAACCTAAAGCTGCAAGATGGTGAGGATGCAACGCAGAGATTCCCAGACCATCGCGAACTTTCTGAAACTCTGCCCAAGTGCACAGCGAGAAAGCTGAAAGGTAGCAATGGATAAGTTTCCTTTACCATCAAAAAAGTAGACCTTATTCTGTTCCCAGTGTAGCCATCCAGTATCTCACAACCACTGTGGCTCCTGTGGGACCTGATGCCCTTTCTGACCTCCGTGGGCACCTGTGTACATGTGGCATGCATGTAAAATACATATAAATGAAATAAACAAACCAGAAAATATAACAAAGCTAGAACAAATAACCGTTCTTCCTTAATTAATACCTACTTAAAATGTGTTGTGTATGTGTGCTACACACCGTGGCACATGTGCAGGAGTCGGAGAATAACTTTTGAAAGTTGGCTTTCTCCTTCGCCTCCATGTCGGCTCCAGGGACTGAACGTAGGTGGTCAGGCTAGGTGGTAAGCACCTCTCCTTGCCGAGTTTCCTGTCTGGACCTCCCTCCAAAGCCAAGGCAGCTCTAACTACAGAACTGGGAAGGTCTGAATGGATCCTACCTTGAGTGAGTTTGGTAGAAGACAGTGCCTTGCCTTCCTCTGTGGATGCGGGAGAGGGGCCACATGCTCCTGACCCTCTGAAAGGGAAGATGACTGACAAAGCCTACTCTCTGTGGTTTTACACTCTTGTGGATAAATGTGTTCTAAAAATATTAAATGGAAAAATCTGGAAAGAAAGAATGTTTACGTTAAATGATTTTTATTACACAATGTTGTTACAGTCATTCTACCCTAAAACTTACTGTTATTTTGAAAGAGATTATTTATTTTTAATGATGCATATGAACATGTCTCTGAGTGTGTGTGTAAAAACACAGTGTATGTTAGGGTTTAGTGCTATGTACAGCCTCGGCTGTCTCCAGAGGATAAGGAGGAAATAAATGTGATCTCTTTTAAAAAATCATTTATTATTTATTTTGTGTGTGTTTATTGTATCGTGTGTGTTATGTATGTGTGGGAGTGAATGTGCATGTGGAGGTCAGAGGTCGCCTTTTTATACTTGACTAACATTCTTCCCATTTACCCTCTAGTCTTGCCATAGAAGGGTTGGGATTACAGACATGCACCACTAGTCCGTACTTATGTGGGCTCCAGGGCTGGGACTTGGGTTGTCAGGGTTACGAGGTGTGTGCTCCTGGGCCGAGGTGTAGCATGTGGTATGTGGGGCTAGTTCAGCAGAATTCCCTCCAGGGCAGCATCACCCATGCAGAACCGCAAGCTGGCTCTCCGCACTGCAGCCCAGCTGTGGCTCTGTCACCAGGTCCCCCTGGGACCTCGTATTCTGAGCCTGCTTGTCTTCTCTCTGATTCTGTGAATTCTTTGGCCATTTTCTAAGAAATTTCACTTCTTCATTAGGCCAGAATCTGTTACTGTGTCTTGCTATCAGGAAGTTGAAACTGGGAGAATAGGGGATGTAGCTCAGTTGGTGGAATTGTCTAGCACAATGGAACCCGGGTCCCATCTCTATGGTGGAATGTTTGTCTAGCATGGCAACCTGGGTCCCATCTCCAGCGCCTCCTAAACCAGGTGCATGCAATTACCAGTAACCTGGAATTTACTGATTTCATAATGAGTTTGAGGCCAGCCTGGTCTACTGAGACACTGCTTCAGTACCCAGCAGAAACACACCACACCCCAAGCTTGGCCCTGACCATTATCAATGCCTGGGATGGTGAAACGTCCTTCTTCACCAAGTCTAAACTGACGAATCTTTGTGAAGATGACTTGGCAAAAAACAACAGATCTTAAGACTATTGTAAAACAGGTATGGTGGCGTGCGCCTTTAATCCAGCACTTGGGAGGCAGAGGTATGAGGATCTTTGTGAGTCTGGGACTAACCTGATCTGTAGAGTCAGTTCAAGGCCAGTCAAGGCTGTACAGCATGGCCTTTTCTCAAACAAGCAAGACCATTATTCTCTGGTGTGAGGAATGAGCTTGGCAAGGTGAGTATGGCAGGCATTCTGTTACCAAACTGCATGCCTCGCTGAGCTGTTCCTTTAGCACTTAACATATTAGCTAATAATTTATTAACATTTTTTGTACTGGGAATCAAACCATGGCCTCCTACTATAGACAAATACTTTACCATCAAGCTACATTCCCAGCTGTTGCTAAAATGTCTACCTCTCCTCCTGAGGGCCAGCAAGCTAAGTGGGATTCCGCCACGTTCCCCCTGGGGAACCTTATGGAGCAACAGGCGGAGTACAGGCAGGAGGGCAACTCTGGCAGAAGGTCTGCACGCAGCATGGATGATGCCTCACATGGACATTGACATAGTGCCTGCTTCTAGTGCTTCCTCTCCTGTATACATTAGCTCTTCCCCGAGACCCTGAGCCATCAGAGCAGAACCGCACGCATCTGGTTGGGAGGGGTGGCTGGATGCTGAGGCAAGAGTCCCACGATCCCTTTTGTCTCCTCCTCCTAGAAGGGAATTGTGAACAGTCAAACTGGCTGTGATGGTTGCTTTAGAGGAGGCACACCTGAACTGCTGACAATGGTGGAAGTTTGGCTGGGAGAACAGTCCTACGCAACCCCAGCCCATAACTCCGTGTCTCTTCCTCACCAACGGAAGTTTCAGAAGGCACCAGCTGACCCTTTGATGGAGGTCAGGCCAGAGCGCCATTTTCCTTCCTCCTATGCTTGCCAGCACCAGGAAGAGATGCTGTTTCATACACTCCGAATGATCAGCAAATCTGTGACCAATGGTCATGTCTCATGACAGCCTTCTGCTCTTGTAAAAATGCACCACCAACAAAACCGTGCTATCTCCCTTCATGAGGGTTATGGTCTAGGGACGTATCGGGACATTCACATCAGCACCAGATGCTTGCTTGTCCTTTTCTGGCATTGACAGCTGGGCCACGATGACAAATGATGCCCTAGGTGGGGCCTGCCAGGCAGGATTGTTGTTGCCGGTATGCTTTGGGCTAGAATCAATCTCTTGGTTTAGAGGATGCCTCTTGATTTAAAGGGCAAGTGTTTTCATAAGTGGAAGGGTGACCCCGTGTGGCTATTCTGAGCATCCACCACTGTCAATTCCTTGGGCTTTCCCTCTTCAAACTGGGTGTGGACCATCTTGGCTTAATTCTTTTTTTTAATAATTCTTCTTCTTCTTCTTCTTCTTCTTCTTCTTCTTCTTCTTCTTCTTCTTCTTCTTCTTCTTCTTCTTCTTCTTCTTCTTCTTCTTCTTCTTCTTCTTCTTCTTCTTCTTCTTCTTCTTCTTCTCTTTTTTTGGTTTTCGAGACAGGGTTTCTCTGTAGCTTTGGTGCCCTACGGGAACTAGCTCTTGTAGACCAGGCTTATCCATTCTTTGGTCGAGGGGCATTTAGGTTGTTTCCAGGTTCTGGCTATGACAAACAATGTTGCTGTGAACATAGTTGAACACATGTCCTTGTGGCATGATTGAGCATCCTTTAAAAAATATACCCAAAAGTTGTGTTACTGGGTCTTGAGGAAGGTTGTTTCTTAATTTTCTGAGAAATTGCCATACTGACATCCAAAGGGGTTGTACCATCTTGCATTCCCACATGAGTTGCTGAGAAGAAGGTATTTTCTTTTCTGTTTGGATGGAATATTCTATAGATGTCTATTAAGTCCATTTGAGTCATAACATCTATTAGTTCTCTTATTTCTCTGTTCATTTTTTGTCTGACTGACCTGTCCAGTGGTGAGAGAGGAGTGTTTCAGTCTACCACTATTAGTGTGTGGGGTTTAATGTATGATTTAACCTTTAGAAGTGTGTCTTTTACAGATGAGGGTGCCCTTGTATTTGGGACAGAGATGTTCAGTATTGAGATTTCCTCTAGATGGAATTTCCTGTGACTAATAGGAAATGTCCTTCTTTGTCTCTTTTGATTGATTTTAGTTTGAAGTCTCTGTTGTTAGATATTAGGATATCTGCACCCACTTGTTTCTTAGGTTCATTTGATTGGAATATTTTTCCCCAACCTTTACTCTGAGACAGTGTCTGTCTTTGAGGTTGAGATGTGTTTCTTGTATGCAGAAGAAGGATGGATTCTGTTTTTGTATTCCAATCTGTTAGCCTGTGTCTTTTTATAGGTGAGTTGAGTCCATTATTATTAAGGGATATTAATGGCCGGTGATTGCTATCTCCTGTTTATTTAGTTGTCATTGTTGGTGATGTTAATTTGTGCATTTTCTCCTTCTTTGGGATTTGCTGCTGTGAAACCATCAATTGTCTGTGTTTCCTTGGGTTGGAGTTTTCCTTCTAGTATTTTGTGTAGGGCTGGAATTGTGGCTAGGTATTGGTTAAATCTGGTTTTGCCAAGGAATATCTTGTTTGTCCTTCTATGGTAATTGAAAGTTTTACTGGGTATAGTAGTCTGGGTTAGCATCCATGGTCTCTTGATGTCTGCATAATGCTTGACCATGACCTTATGGCTTATGAAGTTGAAGACATGTCCAAAGAGATATTAAAATTGAGTCCTGGATGCTGGGGCTGGAGAGTTGGTTTACTGGTTAGATCGCCAGTTGATCTTGTAGAGAATCTAGGTTCAAAATTCAGGTATAATTCTGATAGATCTGCCTTTATATGTTACTTGGCCTTTTTTCTTTGCAGCTCTTAGTATTCTTTCTTTACTCTGTATGTTTAGTGTTTTGATTATTGTGTGGATTAAAAAAAGGGGGACTTTTTTTTTTTTATCCAGTCTGTTTGGTGTTCTGTAAACTTCTTGTATATTCATAGGCATATCTTTCTTTACATTGGGAATTTTTTTTCAGTGATTTTGTTAAATATATCTTCTGTGCTTTTGAGTTGAACTTCTCCTGCTTCTATACCTTTTATCCTTAGGTTTGGCCTTTCATGGTATCCCATATTTCCTGGATATTTTGGGTTAAGCTTTTGTTAGATTTAATGTTTTCTTTGACTGATGAGTCTGTTTCCTCTATTGTATCTTCAGCGCTTGAGATTCTCTCTTCCATCTTTTGTATTCTGCTGTTTATGCTTGTGTGTGTGGTTCCTGATCATTTTATCATGATTTCTGTTTCTATAATTCCCTCTGCTTGTGTTTTCTTTATTGTCTCTTTCAGTTTTTAAGTCGTGAATCATTTCTTTTATACGTTTGTTTTTTTTTCTTGGTTTTCTTTAAGGGATTTGCTGATGTCTCTGGCTCTGGCTCACTTGCTCAGCAGTTGCTCCCCTGTACCTGTTCCTGTGGAGTTCGCTGTCTCCAGTCTGCTCTTGCCCAGGTTGCTGGCTCAGTTTTGGTCCGCTAATGTCCCTGGTCTGGATCCACTCCTGCTCCCATAGAGCTTGCTGTCTCCCACCACGGTTTAATTCTGGCCACGTCCCTTGTTGCTTCTAGCATCAGAGTGTGGCAGGAGTGGTGGTGTATGAAGTTGAAGACATGTCCAAAGAGATATTAAAATTAAGTCCTGGATGCTGGGGCTGGAGAGTTGGTTTACTGGTTTGAGCACCAGTTGCTCTTGTAGAGAACCTAGGTTCAATCCCTAACACTCACATGCTGCCGCACATCTGTCTCTATGTGATCTGATACCCCCTATTTCCATGGACACCAAGAACACATGTGGTATATAAACGTACTTGCAGGCCAGGCATTCATACAGATAAAATAAATACATAGATTTTTTTTTTCAACACAGGGTTTCTCTGTAGCTTTGGAGCCTGTCCTGGAACTCACAGAGATCTGCCATTTTTTTTTTAAAGATGCTTGTACATCAGAGATACCACAAGTAGCTACTATGGTTGACTGTCCCCACTGAGCCCAGCTTTGCGGTCTCCTCACTGGCACAGCAGATCTGCGAGTGAGGCTCACATTCTTCCAAACCAAGCCATCTGCCTTACTAAACAGCAGGACCACCCATGGCCTGAGTTCCCAAGCCTCAGAATCCTGGGACATAATGCATGGTTGTTCTCAGGAGCTACTTGTGAAGGTTGTTTTGATACAATAATAGAAACTAGACACTTCTGTTGTCAACTCTTGTCTTCTAACATGGACACAAAGATAGAATTAGACATGCCAGAGATTTAGGGGAGGGCTGGCAAGATGGTGCTGAAGACTTTTGCTGTCAAGCCTGACAGTCTGAGTTTGATCCCCAGAACTTTCTCTGCTCATTCTGTTTTTCTCTTTTTTGAGGTGTTTGTCCCCAAATCTCTCCAAAATTTGTATTACAGTGTGTGTGTGTGTGTGTGTGTGTGTGTGTGTGTGTGTGTGCCATGGTATACCCTTGGCAGTCAAAGAACAACTTTCAGTCAATTCTCTCCTTCCACCAAAAAGTCTCTAGGGGTCACATTTAGGTTGCAGGACTTGGTGGCAGGTTCTTATACCTGCTGGACAACATTTTATGATTAATTATTGATCATCAAATTTTGGAAGTGGAAGGATCATTTATAAAATGAAGGAATTATAACAAAAGATGGGTACTGGGGCTATAGCTTGGTGGTAATGAAGCTAGTAAGCTTCAGGCCCCGGCTTCAACCCCTAGTACTGGGGAAAGGGGAAACAAGGCATGATGGTGCAAACCTGAAACTTCAGCATGGAGGCAGGAGGATTATGAGTTTGAGGTCAGCATGGGATACCTAATGAGTTTGAGGTTAGTCTGGAATACAAAACAAGACCTTGTCTCAAATAATAACATAAAACAAGTAACAAAGTAAAACAAAAAAGGGTGATCCAAATCAAAGAGAAAACTGGTCTCCAGGTCTGCCTTGGAGGGAAGAGCACGAGCAGTTTTCAAACAGAAGTTAAGGCCCTTTTGTTGTCTTTCTGTTCCATGTGTTATTTTGCATTAGGAACAGCACCACAAAGACAGCTGTGGCTAGCGCCACACTGGGCACAGAGAGCAATGGACTCCTTATGCCACTCACTTGGTCTGGTTCTTGTTCTGTATTTTTGACATCTATTTTTCTGGAATGTTTCAAGACAAGGATGGTAAATGAAGCTAATGAGGAGATGAAGATGTCAGTGAGAAATCCCAAGTGATCACCTATGAGACACACCTATGGCCATTTCTAAAGAGCTCTGAGTGAGAAGACCCACTCTCAAGGGGGTGTTATTGTCCAACAGGCAGCTCACATACAATGAGTTCCAAGGGAGGAGCTGACTGTGCTTACCCACCCTCACAGCTGCTCCCTGAGTGAGTGTGTCCATCGCTCCAGACACTGCTATCTCTGACTACACACTCCAGTTTCTCCCGCCGTCCCACTTAGACTTCACACAATGACTCTCCAGGAATCCAGCAAGCCTCCAGCATTAGACTGGGACAGTGGAGGCAACCAGCTTTAGAGGTCCCCAAGTGTGCAGATGGCCTCTGTTGAACTACCTACCCGCCTTTACTGGTTCTGTTGCTCCAGGCAACCCTGCCCAATACGGCCTTTTCTTTTACAGAAGTCCTGTCCTAGAGTAGCCAAAAGGGAATTTGTGGACAGAAACATCATCTCTTAGGAAGCCCAAATGGGAGGAGTCCTCAGCAGCCATACCTCAGTACCAAAAAACAAAACAAAACAAAACAAAACAAACATTAAAAAAAATCCTCAGCTCTGAGTTCTCATTCCCATACCCACTGACGTGATGTGTAGGGATTCAGTCCATTTCTTCTCTCTAGGGCTGTTACTTCACTGTGGTGAGTTTTGCTGGTCCATGAGCACATGAGATTCTTGGTTTGGGATCACACCCTCAAGGTTAAAACAGTGCCTGGAGCATGAAAAACAACACATACTGAAAATATGAGTGAAAGTTTGTATTCTGAAGAAGGTCCTGGCGGCCTATGTCTGGGGCAGGTGTCTGTTGCTTTTCCAAGTGACTACAGCAAGAAGTAGGACAGGTAGAACAGCAGACCTTGGCCATCAAGGTCTGTTGAAGGTCAAGGGTACTTCTTAGAGAAGAAAGATGTGAGAAGAAAGGGTCAATGACCCAAAAATATTTATATTTGCCCTTAAAACAAACTGGCAGGCAATTGACTTTTCTGGAAGACTTACATTTAAAACAATTTGAGTTCACTGTGTCAAGTTCATTCTTGTCTGTGCTATGTCTAGTGTTCTGTTCAGCAGAGTGAGTTAAGATGCCATCTACTGAAGAAAGAATTCTCTCTCTCTCTCTCTCTCTCTCTCTCTCTCTCTCTCTCTCTCTCTCCCTCTCTCTCTCTCCAACACTGGCCAATGAGGCATATTTCTAGCTAGCTCTTATATCTTGAATTAACCCATTGTTATTAATATGTGTATTGCCACGAGGCTGTGACCTACCAGGTAAGGTTCTGACTGGCATCTTTCTCCTTTGACTGCTACATGGTGTCTCTCTGACACTGCCTACTTTCTCTATAAATTTCTGTTCGAATTTCCCACCTGGCTTTGCTCTGCTAAGCTATTGGCTGAAACAGCTTTTTAAAAAATTAATGGTAATTAATTAAAACATATTCACAGCATACAGAGGGGAATCCCACATCATCTCCTTTTTTCTGTCTAAATGAAAAGGAAGGTTTTAATTTTAACATAGTAAAATTACATATAACAAAACAGGTATCAAGCATGAATTACAGTTACAATATTTATATTTAATTTATCTTTTATCAAAAGTAAGGAAAACTATAACTGTCTTCAACTCTTCAAAGACCCCAGAAGGATATAATATTGCCTAAGTAAACAGGAAGCACACTGTAAGCAACTTCCAAAGTTCTAGAAATGACAGAGACATCTCACTGCCTGGACAATCATCCAAAGTTTTTATGTAACATTGGAGCATCCATCTTCAGCCTACAGGCCCATAGAATTCAGCAGACTTTTCCATGAAATAGGAAATTTGAAGATCCGTTCTGCCTTGTAATGGCAAAGTTCATCAATTTCTTTCTTCTGTGTCCTGCAGAATGTCTGGCAGTTTCTTCTGTGAAGCAGGAATCCTGAAGGACTTTTTTGGAAAGTTCAGCAGTCATTTTTCTGTGGGTCCTGCATGTACATTTCATACAACATACCATAAAGCAGTCCATGAAAGAGCAGTTTCTTGCCCAAATGGCTAGCAAACTCCATAAAGAGCCTCTTCAATGCCCACCATCCTCTTGAAGTAGATTGGTGCTGCCAGAAACAGACATGCCTCACTATTAAGATAAGCCTAAATTCTTAAAACATTTTAAATGCCATATTCTGTAGGTCTTCGAAGTGTTGAAGATTATCTACCTAACTGAAATATATCTTTATATATCTAGAAAACCTAACTAATGTAATTAAAAGTTTGATTATTATAGATTACTATCTATTAATCTGTATTCCTTAATTATACATTACATTTTTAAATGAGCTGTACAAATATAACACCTTAAGGAAAAGCAGAAATACATATACACAGTGTAACAAAAGCAACCTTAAATTTGTATCAATAGACCAAAATTCATACCAATGCAAAATATTTGTCTCTATATCATATCTACCCCCTTTATAAAAGGAAATTGACTATGACATTAATCAATTCCCTTTAAATGAAAATAAACATTTATAAATAGTTATATTGGGAATTTAGGCATGTTTCTCTCCAAACTGCTCCTTATTGTTTGTTGGGTGAAGTATTTTTAGGGATTCATGGGGACCTTTTGGGGGATCTTGTTCCATCAAACCATATTAGCCTGAAAGGAATCCACAGGTTCTCATATTCTGTGGAAACAGAAGCAGAACCTCTTTTCCAAAACAACATATCCTTAGACCCAAATTTTGAAGTCAAGATATCTTTAAGGTATATATGTTAGTTTAGTTTAGCAGCCTCTAGGATCAAATGTCTCTCTGTAGTCAAAAAATTCAAAGAAAACATAATAATAATATATATAATCCAGACTCTCTGTGCATAGCCCATCTTTATGTGGCTTATTTTTAACTCTCTTTACTCCTTTAATCTATGTCATTCTGTGCTTTTATATTACATTTACTGTTTCTTTAAAGACTTTGTTTTATTTTTTATAACTGTCTATACTCTTTTTCTTCTCTCTCCTAAGCCTACATACATTTATCCAACACTATGACTCATTCAGAGATCTTTTTCTTCTGATTTTGTCTTTATTGCATATCTGTAATCATTTTCTGACTTTTTTTTTTAAAATGCTAAGTGGGTGTGGTTAGGACCAACTCTGCAGCCCTGCATTCTTGTTCTGCCCAGTCCAACAGAGATATATTCACTGTCCCTGTGAGCCATGCACACTATCCCAGCTTTAGGGACACAGCAGGTCTATGTCACCACTAAGCAATTTGTAACTCACTGTTCACAGACCCCATTTAAGTGCAGGACCTCTGGAAAGAGCCAGAGTTTGTTCTGCCAGTACAAACCAGGACGTTGGATCTTAAAGAATCTATGCATTATTTTTTTGCCACTAACACCGAGTCAGGAAGACTTCTGTTAAAGGATCTGTGCCTCTGCTTGCTGCCAGCAAACAGAATCTATCTGAAAAAATGTAGCTACCAAGAAGCTGTGCTTAACTCTGTTCTTTTGTGTCTAGAATTCCTTCTTAAGCTCTCTTAGTTTTTATGTGAATGTAGTCAGCGCCATGTTGGGTGCCATTTTGTATGCAGAGGCTGCTCGTTAGTTTCCCAGGCACTCAGACCCGAATAATCACCCAGAAACTGTATTGATTACAACACTGTTCAGCCAACGACTAGGCATATTTCCAGCTAGCTCTTACATCTTGAATTAACCCATTGTTATTAATCTGTGTATTGACACAAGGGTAAGGTTCTGGCTTGCATCTTTCTCCTTTGGCAGCTACATGGCATCTCCTGTTTTTCTCCTTCTTAAAAGGATGCAGTTTATCTGTGATTACCTCATGTGTGTGTCTCTGTGTTGGGATATGTGTACCTGTGTGCAGTTCCTGTGGAGACCAGAGAGGGCATCAGCTCCCCTGGAGTTGCTGGTGATTGTGAGCAGGAATCTTGCAAGAGTTTCTTCTCTCCTCTACTATGTGTGTTTTAGGGACTGGACTGAGACTATCAGGCACGATGGTGGATACTTGACTCTATTCCTAGAGATAGGAGCTGCGGTCAGTTGTGGTCGGAGACTTAGAATTCAGTCCCCGCCTTCAGTGTTTCCATCTGCCCTGAAGCCTCACCTGGATCACAGGCTTCTGTGAACTTGCACATTTTAGCAGCCACTCTACCTTCGTGCTCCAGCCTCGGCTGATGAACTTCAGTCACTGGCTGTCTTAGGTCTTCCAAAAATTCCTTTGATACCCTGTCTATTACAGGCCTTTTCCCTTTCTAGTTTCTTCCCTCATACTATGAAGATGAAATGTCTGAAGGGGGGATCAAAGTATGTGCTTAGAGCTTTTATCTCCTCAGCTCCCAGTTTCCTCTTCTTTCTCTTTCTCTCTTTTTCCGCCTTTCCATGGGTCAAGTGTTCCTACTGCTTTCCCAGTGTTCCAGAAACACGTGCTTTGGGGTGTGCTTTATAGTACCAGGGTCTCAGAGCTCCTCTTAAATTCCCAGTGTTCCAGAAACATGTGCTTTGGGGTGTGCTTTATAGGACCAGGGTCTCAGAGCTCCTCTTAAATTCCCAGTGTTCCAGAAACACGTGCTTTGGGGTGTGCTTTATAGTACCAGGGTCTCAGAGCTCCTCTTAAATTGCAGTTTACTGACTTGGAAAAATAGTGGCAGCAGCAGAGGATGAGAAGAAGAAAGAGGAAAACACATGCATGCACGCACACACACACATGCACACACACACACGCATGCACAGATGCACTCACACAGTTACAAAAACAAGTCTTGTGAAATTAATACAAACTCAGTATCTTCGCATTAGAAGTTATTTTATTCCATAAAATATGATATATTTTTCAAGTGAGTTTCAAAAATGGCCAATTTTACATTAATTGTATACTGGTTTTCCATTCCCATGGGATGGTATAGGATTAGAGACTTGTAAAGACCTTGTCTTAGGGTCACTATTGTTATGATGAAGCATCACGGCCAAAGCAACCTGGAGAGGAAAAGGTTTATTGGGCTTATGTGCAACATTTCTGTCCATCACTGAAGGGTGTTGGGACAAGAGCTCAAACAGGGCAGAAACCTGGAGGCAGGAGCTGAGGCAGAGGCCATGGAGAAGTGCTGCTTGCTGGCTTGATCATCGTGGCTTGTTCAGCCTGTTTCTTAAGAAACCAGGATCACCAGCCCGGGATAGCCCTGCTAACAATGGGCTGGGCCCTCCCCATCAATCACTGATGAAGAAAATGCCTACAGGCTTGCCTGCAGCCCAATTTTAAGGAGGTATTTTCTCAATTGAGATTCCGTTTTTTTCAGATGACTCTAGCCTGTGTCAAGTTATAAAAGTAGCCCGCGCAGCTCTGAATGGAAAAGTGCAAGGGACCCAACATGTAAGGCAATAAGAATCAATTTTCTTTAGTGGTTTTTGGTGGCTTCTTTTAGTGATTTAAGAATCAGTGGTTCTTAAATAGGGGGCTACTTCTCCCTTTTGGAGACCCTGGGCAATGTCAGAGCCTTTCTGCAGCCACAGCTCAGGGTGCTCTAGGGGCATGCATGAGAGGCCGGAGATTACTGCCAAACAAACCACAGCACACAATCAAAGATGCCCACATAGGGGCTGGAGAGATGGCTCAGAGGTTAAGCTGCTACTCTCACAGAAGACTGGGGTTCAGTTCTTAACACCCACGTGGTGGCTCACAACTGTTAACAACTTCACTTCAGTTTATTGGGATCTGATGTCCTCTTCTGACCTCTGCAGACACTGCGTGCACTTACATTCCTGCAGACAAGGCACTCATACACATGAAATAAAGATATTTAAATCTTTAGGGAAATTCCCAGAGTGCGGAGGCTGGAAAGCTTGTTTCTGCTGGGGATGTGGTTCAGTTAGCAGGATGTTTGCCTAGCTTACAAAAGCCCCCCGGTTCTAGCATCAGCTTTATATGATCAGGTTTGGTGGCACACACCTGTATATCACTGGGAAGGTGGGCACAGGAGGAGCAGAAATTAAAAGTCATTCTTGGCTACATGGAGAGTTCTAGGCTAGCCCAAGATGCAGAAATCCTGTCTCAAAAATATTTTTTAATTAACAATGTATATATGCGTAGTAGTACTAAGCTATGCATTTAGAGTTAAGGTGGAAGCTATCACTTGATGTGCCTTTCATTGCTGGGAGCCAGCCTCCGCAGAGAAGAGGGTCTCGCATCTGGGATGTCAGGAAGGTGAAGTGAGCACATGAACACAGGGTTCTGTTGCACGCTGACAGGCCATCAGCTGCGGCAGTTTCCTCTTCTAACCTGAGCTGCAGACCTCAGTCTTGTATTGTGAATTTTCCACAAGGAAGATGATTCTTTATTCTTGCCATAGGTTAATCATTACCTGGGCAGAGCAGTTCACAGGACGTACAAAGATTCCTGAAATCAGAGCATCATCATTTGTCATGACACCCTCAGTTCCCAAGCCCCGTGCCAGCCACTACATTCTTAATTCTTAGCTGAGTTAATCATAAAACAATTTCTGAGGCTTTTACCTCAGAGGCTAACTACTTGCAATTACAGAAGCATAGCTGAGTGGGTTTTACTCCATTGTCGTACCTTTCCCATTGTTTGTCCTCACAATTCCAATTTTGATTTATAAGGCCATAGGCAGTCAGCCCTAAAAGCCCTAGGTTCCTCAGAAACTTTATTCATCATAGCCAAGTTCCTTTCTGTTTCAGTATAGCTCTTTTGCCAAGTTTTATAACCAGGTAAATAACAATTTCTGCATTTTTCCCAAATTTCCCCAATTCTTTCATTAGTCAGGTTTCCCCCCATGACCTTCTTTACAGCTTCAATGCCTGCCCGCTCTATCAGATCAGGAAGACTCATATTATCATACAGCACATCCATATTTTCAGAAGCCACTGGTGTGGAAGGAGAAAAACAACATGAAGAACAAGTGTACCAGAATTGCTATAACCCGAATTACCTGTAACATTGCCAAATGTGTGTGCAGACGCCATAGAAGCAGTTCTCTGGGCACGTACGTGTTTTCTCCATGGCCCTCAAGTAACACGTTCCTTTAGCTGCCACTGGATTGCCTGCAGGAAATTGCTTCCTGCTTCTCAGGAGCCACACTTGGAGGGGGCTATGCTTTCCCATCTCCAGCATTTAATCGCAATTAAAACAGAGCCCAGGTCTTTATTTACTAAGGAATATTCTATTTACAAGTGATCTTTATGCCATTTCATTGGAGAAAGCTCTTCTATGCTCAGTCAAGGGGACTTCATTGTTAAGACTGATACAAGGGATAAGACATGCTACAAGCCCCAGGAGACCCAGTCCAATCACTGTGCAGGAGACTTTAAACCAAAGATAAGAGCAAGAGACCAACTGTTTGGAGGGCATGAGCCAGGCATGAAAACTTTGAAGAGAAGCCCTCACCTACACGATGGGGAGGTCAGGCCACGGACACCATCCTGGCTGAGCAGGACTCAGGAGGCGGTGTCTTCAGAGCCCCAGAGCCGGGTTTCATCCGTGCAGCATCATCGTGTAGATCACTCCAGTACTGCATCCCCTTTCCAGCTGGGATAACTTAGCATCCTGGCCTTCGGAGGCATAGAGGGAAGACTGGATAAGGAAGGGAAAGTCATGCCAGCGGCAAGAGAGGTACGACATTCTCTTGCTCAACACAGAATGTAAGTATTAAGCCAGCAAAAGGATGCTTGGTGCATGACTGCATTTGCTTATGGTGAACCTTATGGGTTGCTTTGTTGTCTACAGAATCAAGAGCTTGAGTCCACGAACTTACAACTTCCCGTTTGCCATTACAGATGTCTTTTGTTCTGTTGAAGTGTCTTTGATCTCTGGTCTGTGCATACTGTAGTGTGGATTATGGCTTCACCGCTCTGATGCATTTCTAGTGGCTATGCTGGTATTTCCCAGTTTTAGAGCATTGAAAGATGTCTCTAAGTGAAATGGAAAAGATGAAGGATGCACCTCTTTAGAGTGTATGATGGGGCATAAGCTACATCAACAAAACAATATATTTCTGTTTTCTGATTTGCAGGGAGAACTCTGCACGCATGAGGATGAGGAAAGAGGAGGGAAGGACAAGCCTTTGGAGGCTGTGTCCTGATGTCCCAGAGATTGCCTCCCAGAGAAGCTTGTTAATGAGTGGGGTGCATGAAATGAAACACGGGACACAGGAAACTGCATTTCAATGGAAGCCTGGCTTTATAAGGGTCTGAAGGCCAGGCCTGGATAGAAGTAGACGATTGCAGGCAGAACCCAGCGAGAATCAGCTGATCCGGTTAAGTGCATGGTTCCAGGGCAGTAGGTATCCATATTACGGTTATCCACCCCTCCCCGTGAGTGTGGTTGTGTAAGCATTGGTGTGCATTCACAGAGACCAGAGGATGTCGGGGTCCCCACTGTCACTCTTCAGCTTACGTCTTACCACCGAGTCTTTCACTGAGTCTAGAGCTAGGGTGGCAATCAACCTTCTGTCTCCACTCTGCTTCCCTACCACCACTGTTCTTTTCATGTGTTGTAGCTGAAAAAGAAGGCGATACTGACATTGGATACTGACATTGGATTGGTAGAGGGCAGGGAGAGGGAAACCAGGATACAGCTGCATCGGGAGAGGCATTGGGACAGGAACTTAGAGCTGGTTGTAACTGTAAAGCCGGAAGTCCTTGGGAGCTCAGGCGTTCTGTGGGAAGAACTTGGCTTCACAGAGGATTCAGAGATGGCCTGAGCCCAAAGGATAGGGAAGTGTTATAGCTTGGGGCTATACCAGTGATTAACTAGAGGCGGCATGCCCACCTGCTCCATTTGGGAAAGATGTACCGGAAGAACCTCAAATAATATAGCTGGATTCATTCTGACCTTGTCTTTGGTTCATCTTCCTTTGTCATGGAAAAAGTTCTCTCAAACATGAGTAATTTCTCCATGGAATATAGCAATGGGATTACTTGTGCACATATTTATTCATGTCTGTCAACTGCATGTCACCCGAGACTAGTCAGAATCATCAAGTAAAGATGAGCGTCAGAGGTGCAGAGCCCACCCCAGTACTAGAAAACAATGAAGCACATGAGTCCAGGAAGGGCGTTTGCTCATTCTGATTGGGGAATGCAGCAGACATCCCAATGATTGTACAGACAGTCTCTCTCAAGTGTCTACATCTTCTACGAATCATTCCTCTTTCCTATTAAGGAAGAAAATACGAACATTAAAATGTCATAAATCACATAGGAAAATTCTACACATGTATAAAAGCAGCATTGTCCCAGGTTCAATTCCCAGCATCAAGCAAAACAAAACAAACCCAAAAAGTCATCTGTATCAGCTGGATGAGGTGTGTGGGGCACAGGCTTCTAATTCCAGCAACAGGGAAGCCGAGAGGGCGGGATTGCTGCATATGCAAGCCCAGCCTGGTCTACATAGCGGGTTCAGGACAGTAAGAACAACACAGACAGAACTTGTTTAGGACTCCACACAGCAGGTGGTACAGTGCTGCTGTGATAGCCTCCTCTGCAACTCTTGTCATTAGGAGTACGCCTTGGGAAATGTTGACCCACAGTGAACCTGCGTTCGGCAGATGCTTGCGTCCATTTCTCTTCCCGTAGAAACAATTTCCCCTGAGTACAGGCCTCTTTTTTAGTCATTAAAAGACTCAGATCTTTCCACAGCATATTTTCATCTTCATTTATGTGTGAGGTAGGCTTTGGTGAGTATGTAATTCCAGATTCTCGTGCCTGTCTAGCTTTAAGAAGTGGAAGATGCAGAAACATGTCACCACACCTGAAGTTAGGGACCTGACTTGGCCATGGAAGCCACATGCCTCTGCACAAGTCACTTCCCCTTGAACGTTCTTTTCTCACAGTTTTCTGGGGACATGGATTTTTACTATGCTCCTCACCTGTCTCCCAAACTCTATTTCCAATGAGCTTCATCAAGCAAAAACTGACTGACTTTTACTTTCGATGAAGTTGATTTAAAAATTTGTTCAAAACAAAGAAGGAGAAACTGGGATACAAACATTTAGAGATTTCATGGTCAGGGGTTCCCGTAGCTGATTTGTCTGTTGGTGACCACTTTCCCTTTATAACAACAGGGAAACATGGGTCACTGTTAACCAGGTCAACTCCTTGGGAGTGGGCAGTTATGGATGATGCTTGGGATGGGGGCTTTCTTGCTGCATTTGAGCTGAACAAAGAAGGATGGTGACATTTCTGTCCTGTAGTGGACTTCCTTCTGAAACTTAGAGTATGAAATGTGGGCTGTGGTGGGGTGGCTGAGTGGCTAGAAGCTTAGTCTGATGAATAGTATGCACAGCATAGAACATCCTCTTCAGGGATGTAGAAAGGCTGTTGTTCACCTAAGAAGGTGTTTATTGGTATCTGTCTGAAGTGTTGAGGGCCTCCCACAGGCTAGCCTCCCACTGTTTCCCCATGGGTTTCCAGGTTTAAGTCCCACTGTGACTCTCCAGGTCCCCATTTCTTGACATATTTCTTTCAAGTCTGACATTTTCTTCTCGAGAGCCATTAACTCTTACCATATAACTTCTGAATGCCTTCAATGTCGTCTTCTGTAAGTCCGAAGTCTTCTGTGTGACCATTTTCATAGGTAGGGTACATCACAGACCCAGGAACAGAAGAGTGACTCAGACCCAGAGAGTGGCCAAATTCGTGGGTGGCAGCATACAGGAAGTTCACGCCTGCAGCCAGAGAAGTGTACATAGTAAATATTAAAATAACTGTATAAAGGCCTGCAATTGTCACATCATAATGGAAGCAGGAGCCACCCCACCCCAGCATTCCTTAGCAACTGGCTTCTACTCTGGAACCGCTGACTTCCGGTTGCTGTGGTAAAACATCGTGCCCGAAAGCAACTTAAGGAAGAAAGAGTCCTGAAGAATCCACAAAGTCAGGGATAGAAACCGCAGGTGACAGAAAAAGGAATCTGCAGGTCAGAGTGCATCTATACATAGGAAGAACACACACACACACAGGGACAGAGAGGGAGAAAGGGTCAGAGTGGGAAGGAGAGAAAGACAGAGAGAACAAGCACAAGGTGAGGGCGCTCCATCAAAGCCCGCCTTCAGTGGCATGCTTCCCTAGAATGTTCCCGAACAACACCACCTACTGGACAGCAAGTGTTCAAATACTGGTGCCCTCAGGGACATTTCAGGTTCACACCAGAACAATAGTGAGAGCCTGAAGGAGTTCTTTAGAGAAGTGACCTAAGTTTAGGAACCTAATCCAGCCTCCCAGACAAGGAGCCAATGGGAGAGCAGAAGAAAGGCTACGGCAATTTATAAGGAAATCAGAATTCAAGGGAAGAATAATATGCTTTGCCAGAAGGCAAGAAGGGGAACTGGGAAAAGGTCAAAGATGCAGTCCCTTCAAATCTTTGTGTGTTGAGGCTTTTCTGGAGAAGGCATAACAAATGTGTTCTTGGGAGCCTGAGGTATGGGCACTGTGTTCACCACCTCAGGTTATCAAGGATGAATTAATTAATCCACTGCATATTATTACTGTTGGTTTTGCTTTTGTCGTCAGTTAGAAGCTGTTCTGTGTGGTCCCCAATGCTGAGAGAGCTAACTCATTGTTGTCGTCAGCTTTAGTTCTCGATAGCTTTGGCCAGGAGAGTGCAGTTAGTTGCTCTGGCTGCCCTCAGTTTACCCTTTAGGTTTATGACTAGTTTAGTGCCCAAGTCTTCTTCTGGTTAACTTTTTTATTATCTTATCATATTTCTTTATTTTTATTTAATGTGTGTGCGTGTGCATGAGCATGCATGTGTGTGCGTGCGTGTGTGCATGTGCACGTATGTGTGTGCATGCGTGTGTGCACATGTGCATGTGTTGTGTTTGTGTGTGTGCATGCGTGTGTGCATGAGTACATGTGTGTGTACATGTGCATGTGTTGTATGTGTGTGCATGTGTGTACATGCGTGTGTGTGCTCCCACAGCACACGTATGGAGGCCAGAGGACAATTTGTGAGAGTCAGTTCTCTCCCACTATGGGTTTCCACATACATCAGACACACACAAATTAAAAAAGAAGATATTAAATGAGATAAAACATTTAAAGCATGCACTACAGGAGTTGGCCCTTAAGGTGTCTCTAATTGTTATAATTAAAGCAATGATCAAAGTAAAATTGGGTGCAGGTCTGGGCTTTCTAGAAAGGATATGCAGTAGAAGAGACATAGGCCACTCTACCTGCACCATCACCATCCGTCCACTGTTCATCCCCATCAAAGTGGGCATCTCCTCCCAGGCCTGGCCCAGGCGCAAAGGCATGACCTAGAGTGTTTCCGGGCCCATCAAATGGGAAGCTGTCTCCGTGATCTGCAAGACAATGCCATGATTTCTGTTAACAGCCCAGGTTTTCTCCAGTTGTCTCATCTCTTCAGATCATACGGTTATGAAGGTTGGAGAGAGAAGCTGGTTTAGTTAGTTAAGCTCCTGGCACCAAGAGCCAATTTCACACACACAGGATGAGCTGTGAATCTGGTCCAGGTGTCTGTTATTAGATCCACTGCTCAGTACTGGTGACCACCATCTGTGGAAGGCTCACTGGAGTCAAGATCTTAAAACAGTGTGAATGTATGTGTGTGTGTATTTGTGTGTGTGTGATGCTGAGAACTGAAACCAAGGCCTCTCATACGTTAAACATGTTTCACCAATGACAGCCCTCTATAGTGCTCTTGGAAGGGTTTAAATCTTGAAAAGAGAACACTGACATAAATAGCAAAAGGCAGAACAGCACACAGACTTAGCCTGCAGAGCCATCCTTACCTCCCGTTGCGAAGCCAATCATGATGTCCGCAGGCCCCCACCTCACCCTCCTGAAGTTCAGTGGGATCTGCTTACTCCACATTCTGAGAGCCCTTGCCACAATTTGATCCACCGTGAGCTGTGGTAGGTCTGAAGGATAGGACATGATTCTGGCAGCACACAAGAAGACAGAGTTTGAGTTCTCAGGGAAAGGGTTTTATTGCCTCCATCAGAATGAGCCGAAGCGAGCCTCACCTGAAGGTGACTTTTCTGGACTGCCATTTTGGACTGCCTGGCATTAGTGAGTATTTCGCAACATCTGGCATGCCACACCTGGGTTTCTGCATTATTTCCATGGTACGGGGGGACAGCTTTCCAGTCATGGGCAGGCCAAAGAATTTCTGCATTTCCTTGAGTTTGACCTCTAGGCTGTTGCCTTCTTTTCTTTTCGAGTCATGAAGGTAGAATTTCCTAAGATAATTCTGGTAGATAGAGAGTAAAGGATCTTTTATTTGAAAATATGCATCTCTTTTACCCGCTGTTGTTGTGGATTTGAATAGTTCTTTGAAGACAGAGTCATTGTAGAGTTATGGAATAAAGTGAGTGTTTCCCAGTGAGGGAAATGGAATATTGACAAAAAAAAAAAAAACAAAAAAAACAAAAAACACTGCCTGCTGTTGCATAAGATGAAGAGAGGAATCCTTAGGGTCAGTGTATTCTCAATACACACCACCCACTTTCTATAGCTTGAACTAATTTTTAGAGGAGCAGGAAGTATCAGCATGACTTTGGGGAACACACCAAAGGCTCAGTTAGAGAAGAGCTTGTCTCAAAAACTTGAGAGCCCGAGTTTGATCCCTAGGCTTTGTGAAAAACTGGGTGCTTCTTTAACTCCAGTGCCAAGGAGGAAGAGGTAGGAAGATGATTAAAGACTCCACTATCAACTTCTAGCCTATACACACACACATACACACACACTCTTGCACTGTCTCTCACACGCACATGCATGCACACACACATATACATACACACAAATATATATACACATACACACATATACATACACACAAATGTATACACATACACACAAATATATACACACATACACACTCTTGCACTGTCTCTCTCACACACATGCATGCACACACATATACATACACACAAATATGCACACACATACATACACACATATACACACATGCATACAGAGAGCGAGCGAGCACTGGAGCACAAAGTTAAGACTATTAGGTATCATAGACCTTATGGGGAGATCTAAGTTTCCTTAGCCTCCTAAGGGCTGCTGCCATTTGGCTATTTACATTTCAGTAGTGAAGAAGCAATCATGTGATTGTTGTTTAACTAGTCTGAGTTAGTCATTCGGGAAGAAAGCACAGTTAACAGCATCCAAGTCTTTGTTCAGGTCCACAAGCTGAGTTGGTGGCAGATCTGTTTAGAATCTCCTTATCTGCAGTTCCTTTTCCCCTTTCCTCTTCCTCCCTTTGGACTCTTTTGCAGGTTAGCACACCCACTGGGAGGTGGTGGGATAAACCAGACACCCTCCCATACCTTCCCATAACAACATCTGAGAGTCTCCAGGTGTCCTGTGATGCAGTGGGAGACCTTCAGCCGACAGTGGAGAGGAAGAGCTGACAGCAGCTCACACAGGCACTGAAGACCCTTCCTAGGGGCAGCTGCACATTTGCTCCACATTTATTTCAACAAAACCTCATAACCACCCTGTAAAGCAGAGCTGGAACATTCACCTCTGATTTATATAAAGACACATGCTTAGAGAGGAGAAACAGCTGGCAGTGACCAACCAGGTGTTTGCCATCCACTTTGAGAGAAACTTCTTTAGGAAAAGCTACAGGCTCAGGGAGGGTGCAGCTGGAGGCTCAGGGTGGGTGCAGAAGGAGGCAGAAGGCTCAGGGAGGGTGCAGCAGGTGGTTCAGGGAGGGTGCCTGCTAGTGACTTGCTGTTAGTATCAGAGCAGTGGATATCCGTTTAGAAACCTCCCACAACTATGCATTTTACTGAAGTAAACTGGCCAACATTGTGCCCTCCTACTTGCTGCCAGTGACAGTGTCTCATTCAATACAACACATTCTTATTGTGCACTTACAATGAGCATGAACATGTTCTTTAAGACAAATAACAGACATGAGTCCCTTCAGGAGCGGTGGACTTCATGACAACACTCTCTGGAGGACAGGTCTGCACTCTTTTTTCTACTTTGGTTATTGATTTGAGATAGAATCTTGTTCTGTAGTACAGGCTATCGTGGAACTCACTGTGTAGCTCAGGCTGGCCTCAAATACATAACAATCTCCCTTCTATTGGACAATCTGTGTGCTAAGCAACAGGCCTAAACATGCCTGTAAGGGCATCCTGGAAAAAACTGGATCAAAACCCCTAAAATGCTATTTGGTAATGTGAGGGCAGCCATGATGATCTAAGTCCGGGCAGACAGGAAGTTCTTTACTTCCTCCACCTTTATCACCTGGGACTCTGGCCATCGACGAGTTTAAATGGAGTCTGGAGTCTCAATAATTTATCCTGAGACAAAGCCTGACAGGCCGAGATTATCCAAGATTATCCGACCCTCACCCAAGAGGAATTTCAAAGGAAATTCCTGGCATTCCAAGCCCTCTAGATAGAAACACCAGCCAGCACTTCACCAGGACAGCCCTAGACAAATGTCAGCCAATCAGGGGTCCTGAACCTCAGAGACCCCTCACCCCCACCTTTACTACTATAAAAACCCAATTCTAATCGAGCTCGGGGCTCTCCGGATATTCTAATACGTTGGACTTGCAGAGAGACCGAGTTTGCAAACTTGATTAAAATAAAGGCTCTTTGCTTTTATATATGGGACTCAGTCTTCTTTGTTGGCTTTTGTGGGGGCCCACGGATTTGATCATAACAGTAAGGGAAAAGCCAGTTAAATATTGGTGATTTCATGTGGTTGAGTCTAGTATATCAGTTAGGTCAAACTGAATGTGAAATATAATTCTATTTTCTTACATTTAAAGCTTACCAATCATTATCTGATTTTACCAAATGACATTTTATTCTTACTAATTACTGTACTTCTCAGTAATATATTTGAAGAAACACAATTTCTGAGCTAGCAAAGCTTCTCCTGGTGCCTGCCACGATTGGCAGAAGAATATGCATCAGGTGACTTTGAGTTCTCAGTACAGTGCTGGTGATCAAACGACATGCTGGACCCAGAGTTCCTTATGGTCTGCCCCACCAAGGGAGTTCCTATGGTCATGTCATTTGTCTGGTAGACTAATCCTGTGGGCATAACACAGATGCTGTTAGAATGTCTGTTGCACATGCAAGAAAGGCATACCTCTACTGGTGCTTTCTGACTGTCGATCTCTTCACTGTGAGGCCAGTATAGTTTATGAAAATAATTTCAAGTCGCAGTAAATAATAATACTAATACGTCCATTTCCCGAGCATGAATTATATTTCAAGTACTGTATTAAGAAGCTTATCCAGCTCCTCTTGCTGACAGTGTTGTTATACTCCTCCAGCTTCTGAATTGGAAAATTTAAGGTCAGAAATGAAATGACATTCTGAAGTCCACTTAGATTGCAGATTTAGAAGCTGGCACCCAATCAGAGTTCTGGGAGGCCCTGGAAGCCAGCTTGCATGACTCCTCACAGAAAACTACTCTGTTTTCTAGCTAGGAACGCTACACACGAATATCCACAGTCACACTAACACCAACCAGGAACGTTACAGAGTACACAGGAATATCCACGGTCACACTAACACCTACCAGGAGCGTCACAGTACACACGAATATTCACAGTCACACTAACGCCAACAAGGAGCATTACACACTACACAGGAATATCCATGGTCACTCTAACACCAACCAGGAGCGTTACACAGTACACAGGAACATCTACAGTCACACTAACACCAAAGGACAGATCATTCAGAAACACCCTTGCATGCTGACAGCAAGGCCAGAGAACCCGGGAGAGAGGACAGATACCTGGGCCTGTTCCCACTGCAGTGTGCTTACATCCCCAGCCTCCCGGGACAGTGGCAGGGCCAGGTGGCCTGGCAGCAGGCACACAGTCCAGAACAGGGCGAGCTGCATAGCTGGCATCAAAAGGCAATTGTTCTCCGATCTCCCAGTCGCTTTGATGTTTTCTGACAGGGGCCGGAGAAATTTATACGACTTCTTAACCCTGAGTGTTTAAACAGGTGACTCATCTGCATCCTTTCTTTCTTTTTAGAATGGATGTGTCATTTTCACTAGCAACAATGGTGAAGGATTATGTCCTTATGTTGGCAGGAGGAACACATGGCATTTATCTCTTAGAGGACCTCTCAGCCCTGCCGCCGTGTACAAACCCTGCCGCCGTGTACTGAATCCCCCAAAACCGTGTTTTATTTGTTGGAATCAAAAGACTACTTTCCCAAGTCTTCTCATCGACAAAGTCGTTCTGGGTTCATCATTGTATTCTGCATCTCACAAGAATTCTCCTAAAAATTTGTAATGTGCAGAGCCGCATGTAAATTACACTTAACTTCACTGAACACATACTGTGATAAAATCAATGTCAAGAAAGAATACCACACCAAGCACCATGAAACATGCCTGTCCAGAATTCAGGAGGCTGCTTCAACAAGAGCATTGCAGGTTTGAGGCCACATAGTGGTTACATAGCGAGACCATTGTCTACATAGTGAGACAATGATTAAACTAAGACGGAAAGAAGAAAAAACAGAAGGAAGTAAGGAAGGGAGAGAGGACAGAAGGAAGGAAAGAGGGGAAGGAAGGGTTGGAAGGAAGAATGGAAGGAGGGAAGGAAAGAAGGAAAGAGGGAAACGAGGATGGAAGGGGAAGTGGGCTTTGCTGGTATCCTATAATTCTTTGTGAAGGAGGGAGGCAGGTTCTGTGTCAATGGCTGCCGTGGTGTTAGCATTTAGCCTTTCCTCTAACAGCCAGCCATCTCAGTCACTCCATGAGAAGCCCCTGTCAGCGCTCCTTTAATCAGTGGCCTCTTTTCTTAATGCTATTTCTAATTTCCTTCAGCTGAGCACCCCCTTGAAATCTCCAGGGAGAGCCATGTATAACTTCTGTCTGTATAATACATGAGTATTTAGAGGTGTGACCTGTATCAGGTAACCATAATGCTATGAGATGGTCATTGATCCTTGTTTTGGAGTAAAATCATAGATCTTTTCTTATCTCAAAGAATAAGACTGCAAAAAGAAGATCTAACAAAAGGCTAATATTTAAATTATATAAAGAACTCTTAAAACCTAGCAGCAAGAACACAACTGATTTTTAAAAATGTACCAAGGACCCAAACAGATAATTCACCAAAAGAGAATCACAGATGCTAAATATGAAAAGATGCTCCCCATTGCAGCTATCAGGGAAATGTGAGTTAAAATAAAAGCAAACCAATTAAAACCCATTAAAATGATTGAAATCCAGAACACGGGAAACACTAAGGCAAGACGTGCTGAGAATACAAAGGGTCCAGCCACTTAGGAATACGGTTTGGCATATCCAAAACTAAACCACCTTTGACCATATGATCCAGTACGTGTACTCTTTCCCAGTCAAAGAGGAAATGAAAATCTATGCCCTTATAAAACTGCAAATACATGCTTACAGCACTTTTATCCATACTGTTCAAAACTTGGGAACACTCAAGATGTCTTTTTTCAGTGGAGGAACGGCTGGATAGACTATGGTAAGCCACACAAAGGGATATTATTCAGCACCAAAAATAAAAGATCTACCAACGATGAAAAGACATGACAGAGGCTTAAATGAGGAAGCCATCAGAAAAGGTGTGGATTGCGTTGGGGTGGGCTACTCAGTCCAGGGGTTGTAACCCACCCCGCAATCAAGTTACTCCAGGGTCTCGGAGGGGCGCTACCTGGAAGGGAATGAGCTAAGACAGAAGAAGGAGGCCAAGCAGTTTTGTCAAAGCCTCCGTTTATTAGGGATGGGTTACAGTTTATATATGGTAAGGAATGGGGGGTAGGGTACGGGATCTCGCAGGCCGCGTGGTTCCGGTCACGTAGCTAGGTTACTTTCGGACGGTTAGGACAGAAGTCACAAGTTGCCACACCTGGTTCCCTGGATAGCTGGAATGTGAGGCAGGTTCCGCTAATTGATAAGTTAATTGGGTGTGGGGTTCTCTGCAGACCCCCTAGGGTGATGGTTCCTGTAATGATTGTTAGAGGGGAAATGGCTCCTGACAAAAAGGGTTCAGTCTGATTCCAACAGATGCCATTCAATAAAAGGAGGCAGCAGGCAGATCAGTGCTTACAGAGATGGGGTGAAAGATTGAGCTCAGAGGATTTTTTTTTTTGATTTTTATTGAATTCTACATTTTTCTCTGCTCCCCTCCCTGCCTCGCCCCTCCACTTCAACCCTCTCCCAAGGTCCCCATGCTCCCAATTTACTCAGGAGATCTCATCTTTTTCTACTTCCCATATTAGATCCATGTATGTCTCTCTTAGGGTCCTCATTGTTGTCTAGGTTTTCTGGGATTGTGATTTGCTGCTGAAAAATTTCATGCCAAATTTAATGATATTTCTCCAGAGAAGCACATTTCTCTAACAAATGTGCTTCTCGGTCTCCTGAACACAGATTACATGGAGCTGCTTAGTGAGATTGCCAAGGAGCAAGGTTTTAACAGAATATATTCGGAGACAGAGGAGCTGAGTGACAATGGGCAGAGTCTGTCCCGCAGAACTGTCCACTAGTCCAAATTCCACATCATGGCTCAGGCGTGTCCTGTGCCAGTGCACAGAGTGACTGCCCACGGTACTCGGCAGTACTAAAGCTAATACCAGGGAGAAAGCAGGCTTGCACAGCTTAGGGACTCCTGTAGTACATGAGAAGTTCCACTTGCACCTCTTCTGGAGTAGACATTTACTGTGATGTGTGTCTGTGTGTTCAAATCTCATCCTTCAGATTGAGTTGCCTCCCGGAAGTAGTTATTAAGTTCTTTTTAACGGCTTCAACGTTGCATTGGTAAGTTATAAACTCTGTAGCTCCCACTTTCTAGGACGGGCACATAGTGAGAAGAATCTGCATATTTGACTCCGACAATGAAGACATCAAACCACTGCTGGTAACGTCTCCTAGTGCTTAGAACTCTTTGAGCAAGACTTTCTGAAGTGGGACTTATGGAGACCCATGAGAACTGCAGTGTGGATTTGCACTGAATGCCTCTGCTAATATTTAGGGAGCATGGTTATTCTGCTATGTGTTTCAAACCATGGAATAAAGAACTGTTATTTAAAAAGAAAGAAAGAATAAGTAAATAAATAAACCAATTTATTTATTAGAGCAAAGCAAACAGAACGACACCCTGGGAGCTGGTCAGTGCAGGACTGAAGACGAAAGAATCGGAGGAGGTCTGAGCTTAGTGAAGGGGCCACTGTTAAGACAAGGGACAGCCATTGCCAGGGAAAGCTGTGCCTAAACCATTGGGATCAATATTGGTTATTGAACTTGAGGGTTCAGCTGGGAAAACATGTCTAGAACTCATGAGAGTGACGCAGTGTGCAGTCACAGGCTGTAAGTGACTCACTGTTAAAGGAGGAAACTAGATGCCTGTGTGCGTGTGTGTGTGCATGCACGTGTGTGCGTGTGTGTTGGAGTGTATAGAATAGATATAATGTAAATTTTGCCATTTCAACCATAAATTTTTAAAGTCTTATTTTTTTTTATATGTATGAATGATTTGCCTGCTTGTGTGTCTGAACACTGTGTGTGAGGCCAGAAATAGGTGTTGGATCTCCTGGAACTGGAGTTACAGATGGTTGTGAGTCATTGTGTGGGAGCAGTGACCTGAACCTTGATCCACTGCAAGAGCAGCCAGAGCTCTTAAACACTGAGCTGTCTCTCTAGCTCAATTTTCACCTTTAAAAAATGACACTATTTTTATGTAGTAGTTGTTTCTCCCATGTAGGTAGGCCCTGGGGACTGAACTCAGGTAGTCAGGTTGGCAGTAAGCATCCTTACCCACTGAGCCATCTCGCCTGCCCTATGTTTACCATTTCTGAATGTCCAGTTCAACGGCACTAACGCGTTACCATGTTCTCCAGCTGTCAGGGGATTTGCTTCTAATACTTTCCATCACCTCAGATTGCTGTCTTCTCTCCTATTCTCTTAGAAATCCATTCTGCTTCCTGTCTCTACGATTCTGACTATTCCAGGAGTTCCATCTAAATCCCGCCATTATAACAACTACCCTTTGGTGTGTTTGCTTACGTCCCTTCCCTGACACTTTCAATATTTACTGATTTACTGTTGTAGCCTGTATTAGCCCACTATTCTCTTGTCAATAGATAAATAATACTCTAGCATTTGGATATAACAAATTTTGTTTATCCATTAATTCCCAAGCAGACATTTGGGCAACTTGTGCAATGATCACTGGTGTATCCCAACCAAGCACCAGGGCAAGCTATGGGTATGCAGTCAAAGAGAAGGAGGAGGGAAAGAACTAACAAGGGAGATCAAGATCACGAAGGAGAAATCTACAGAGACCACTGAATGAAGCTCGTGGGAACTCACGAGCTCTGGATGGACAGTTGGGGAGCCTCCACGGGTCTGAACTAGGCCCTCCATATGTGGCAGTCAGTTGAAAAGCTTGGGCTATCTGAGGGGCCCTTGCAGTAGGACCCGGATATATCCCTGGTGCAGGAGCTAACTGGTTAGAGCCCACTCCCTATGAGGGGATGCTGTACTCAGACTTCATGCAGAGGGGGTGGCTAGGTCCTGCCCTGAATAATATGCCAAACTGTGTGGACTCTCGTAGGAGCCTTACCTTACTTGGAAGGAGTGGATGAGGAAATAGGGGGGAGGAGGGAGGAAGAACCTTGGTTGGAATGTAGAATGAATTAAAAAATAAAAACCTCTGGTTCCAACTACTTTGTGTATGCAATCAAGAATGACTTTTATGGGTCTTAACAGTAAATTTACATTTGATCCATTTTTGAGGAACTGCCAAACTCTTATTTACAAAAAAGGTCGCTATTTTCTATTCTTTTTCTCCTAGACAGGCTCTCTTTTATAAAGACTGGAATTCACAGGCTGGGCTAGGCTGACTGGTGTTGATCCCACCAGTAGAAATTAAGACCACTACCACAGCTTAAAGCCAAATCTAAAGCAAGCTGTAATTAAATACTGCCCAGGTGGGTGGGCTCTGGCCAGGTCCACACCTGGGTTCCCAGGAAATGGCTCACAGTTTGCAGGGGCTTAAAAAGGCAAAATCTATAATTCACCGTATTTCCCATCAGGTCCAATTCGGGGCAAGCATGCATCCTGACGTATTTCCTGCCCTTGAACCTCGTGACCACCTGTGATCAAGCCCATCCGGTGAAGATGGGGCAACCAAACTTGTTTAGGGGGGTGAAAACACACGGCTTGTTGTCTCATAGCAACAGCCTCCAGCATTCCAGGACTATTTACCCCTGGGCAAGGGGCTTGCAGAGTAGAGGCATTTTTTTATTGTTGTTTTGTTTTATGAATCTCTAAGGCATAGTAATTAAAATTTAAATATGTAACTTTGGCTCTTCCACTGGCTAGTGAGCTCCAAGGACCTTGTTCTTCAGGCTGGGAGCTCAAGTGTGTGTGTGTGTGTGTGTTTACACAATTGTGGGCATGTGAATGTAGATCTTCAAGTTTATGTAGTAAGTAAGCACTTCCCAATTTCTCAGTCATAGTCTCTTCCATGTCTGTTGTCCTTTGTCATAGTGTAAGCTTCTGTTTTGTTAATCAGTCAGATTCCCCTGGTTATTACGTTACAAGGGAGTCACTCATAATCTCTTGGAAATGTAGATTCCTTACCTGAAAAACAAAGGCAGATTTTTTTTTCCTTAGGGCTAATAAGGAGACTAAGTTTATAAAAAACTGAGCCATGTTCTGGGAACCTAGTAAGAATTCAGTAAAGGCTAGCCATGGGATTCTGGGAGCTGTGTGTGTGTGTGTGTGTGTGTGTGTGTGTGTGCTTCCCAGCATATACACCACATACATGTAGTACCTCAAGAAGAAAGGGTGCTGGGCCCCTGGGACTGGAGTTACAGCTTAGTTGCTATGTGGGTGCCAGTAATCAAATTCAGGCCTTTGAGAAGGATAGCCAGTACTCTTAACTGTGAGCCGTCTCCACTATTCTGGGAGTTGTGTGTTGTAATGTTCTTGTTTCTTTCACAGCTTTGAATCTAGTGTGGAAATATGACAAATATAGAAGAAAAATAAAAGGTTGAAATGACCGTGTCGCAACAATCTTTATGGAAACTGTTAATGCTAATGTCCTGTGACATCAGGAAGTAACCGCTCTACAGTGCGATGTGTACTGAGAGTTAGCAGAGGGGTCTGAAGCACGATTCATAAAAACTCAGAGATAGTGGATTCAACCTGAAGACCAGAAAAGAGAAGCAACCAGCCTGCCTCCAGGAAACCTCAGAATGAGCCTGAGCCTGAGAGCTGTCTCCTCCTGTTTTATATTCCTCCCTAGTGCTGGGATTAAGGGTGTGTACCACTACCAACTGGTTTCTATGGCAATCTAGT
The DNA here is from genome assembly GCF_014885135.2 of Alexandromys fortis. Classification (NCBI taxonomy): domain Eukaryota; kingdom Metazoa; phylum Chordata; class Mammalia; order Rodentia; family Cricetidae; genus Alexandromys; species Alexandromys fortis. The sequence goes on along the minus strand of NW_026068013.1, from coordinate 155,374 downwards.
GTGCCTACTGGGATTAAAGGTGTGTGTGCCATTGCTGCCTGGTCGGTAAGACTGGCCAGCCGGTAAGACAGGCTGTTTTACTTTTCTGATCTTCAGGCAAGCTTTATTTATTAAAATACAAATGAAATGCCAGTACAGGAGTCTGTTGGCTATTCACTCTGCAATCAAGGAGAGCACAATCCTTATCAGGAAACTGTCTGGGTGTACAGCGTGGAAAATGAAACACAGAGGAGATCAAGAAGACTGAAACCAGGTAAGCCAGATGTTAGGACAAGTGATACAAGCCAAGTTCTAAATGCCTAGAAAAGTCCCCCATCAGAAGGCTTGAGAAGGGACAGAAAGGCAGAAGGATTCCTCTGGACTCAGTGACTCTTCCACTGTGTTCGGGTGAGAGACACCGGGCTAAGTGGCTACACAGAAGCTCCTGGAGAAAGAGGTGTGAGCTCCGAGGCTCATGCAGACAGTGAATTCCAGAATGGGAAACTGCAGGAGAAAGAAACAGGAAGGGGAAGTGAGAGGAAACTGAGGGAAAGGATGGTTTGCATGACCACAGCCCCAGCTCAGAATTCCTCTGCCATGCTGCTTTCTCCAGAGGAAGAAGGCAGAACAAGGCTGCTCACCATTCTACGTCTCCTTCCCACCGGACCCTAACCTGCCAAGGATTCAGACCTTTCATAACCAAGCACAGCTCCACTCCAGGGGGGTGGGGCAGAACAACCTTGGAGTGGCCATAACCCTTTTCCTGTCAGTTCAGGGTTTGCAGGTTCCTCCAGGAAGAAGGGGACTTCCCTTGTCCCAGCCCAAACTCTGAAGTGGGACACAACTTGGTATGTCTGGCCCCTTCCACATGGACTCAGAAGAAGTAGCCCTGTGGGACAGGATGAATTTTATTAGAAAATTATGAGCAGTGGAACATAAGTGATGACCCCACAAGGGAACCAATTTAAAAATTCATGATCAATGCTCTGTTCTAGGTAAATGAACATTTCAATGATTAGATTTGTGTCCTGCTTTTGCCTTGATTTTCCTACTTCTGTTTGCACATGCCTTTAAATTCCAGCACTCAGGAGGCAGATCTCTATTTCGCTTATTTTACACACACACACACACACACACACACACACACACACCAGTATATATGTGTATGTATGCTTATTTATTTGACTCAGGGACTCATACATGCTCAAAAAGTGTTCTACCAATGAGCTACTTCCCTTGGCCGAGCTAATTAAAAAAAGTTTAAAGTTTGGCTTTTTAACACATAAAAATCTTCAGATTTACTCTTGTGTCAAATTGTTTGGTTCAGTTAAATTCACCTATAAGTATTAAATCCCTTTGAGAGAGTAGAGCTATGTGTGCAAGAAGTCCCCTGCTACCCGTGAATGTAATAGCTGGTGGGTTTTGGTTATTTCCAATGGATTACTGATGTAGAAATTCCCCTCTGTATGCTGTGGATATATTTTATTACTATTGGTTAATAAAGAAGCTACTTTAGCCTATGGTAGGGCAGAATAATAAAGCCAGGCAGAAAATCTCAACAGAGATATATAGAGAGAGTAGGCAGAGTCAAGGAGAAGCCACATAACTGCCACAGGAGAAAGAAACCAGAACCTTACTGATAGACCATAGCATCATGGCGATACACAGGCTAATATAAATGGCTTAATTTAAATTGTAAGAGTTTTTTTTTTTTTTTTTTTTGAGGTTGAACGTTTATTCAGGGCATTATGGAGGAGGAAGGGTGAAGGGGGGGACAGGGAGAGAGAGAGAG
>NW_026068013.1:64247-153534 GCF_014885135.2 Alexandromys fortis | reverse complement strand
AGAAAGATGGAAAAAAGGAAGGGTTTTTTTTTTTTTTTTTTTTTTTTTTTTTATAAGAAGCCTGAGCTAAGATGCCAAGCAGTGTTGTAATTAATATAGTTTCTGTGTGATTATTCAGGTCTGGGTGGCTGGAATGTACATGCAATCTCCACCTACAAAATGGTGCCCACATTTTGGGGCATGGATTCACATAAAGTCTAAAGACTTAAGAAAAAAAGAGTCCTTCTAGACCCACAAAATGGGAGTCAAGTGCAGCTTCTTAGTAGCCACATTTTTAGTCCAGCTTATTTATTGATTTATTTTAGCTCTGTTTGCTGGTTGCAAGCGGAGGTGTGGCTCCTTTAAGAGGCAGCTTCCTGGTTCATACTGGTGACATGAATGGCTCTGGCTCTTTGTGGGGGTCCAGCAATGGAGCACTTAAATGGGATTTGTTAGCAGAGTGCTACAAATTGCTTAATGGTGACATATACCCACTGCATTCCTGGAGCAGGGGTGGTAAGCATGGCTCACAGAGGCGGCAGAGCCAACCAGCAAAGCTACAGTGTTGGTCCTAGCCATGTTTGCTTAGCATTAAAAAAATGTGCTCCTGGTCCAAAAATGATTATATTTATGCAATAAAGACAGATTCAGATAAAAAGACCTCTAAATGGGTCACAGTGTTTTGTATAAATGTACATGGGCTTAAGAGAGAGACAGAAGAAAGAGTACAGATAGTTATAGATTAAAGAAGTAAAGATAATAAAAACTAAAAGTAATAGAGTAAAAAAAGCCAGGTAAAAATAAAAATACACAAAGACTCTGAATTATGCATATTATTGTATTTTCTTTGAAATTTTTGACTGTAAAAGAGCTAAGTACAGAAAGACATTTCATTGTAATGATAAACAAACATATATTTTAACAGTATCTTGACTTTAAAATTTGAGTATATGGTTATGTTACTTTGGAAAAGAGGTTCTACTTTTGTTTCCACAGAAGATGAGAACCTGTGCATTCCTTTTCCAGGCTAATGTGGTTTGATGAAACAAGACCCCCGAAAGGTCTATATGAACCTAAAAATACTTTGCCCAACAAACAACAGGAAGCAGTTTGGAGAAAACTATGCTCAAATTCCCAAAATGATTGTTTATAAATATTTGTTTTCATTTAAAAGGGGTTCATTATAAGTTGTTAAATGGTCACAGTTTATCTCTTTCTTAAAAAGGCTGGGGGAGATAAGGTATAAAAATGAATACTTTGTATTGGTATGGATCTTAATCTATTGATACTAATTTAAGGTTGATTTGTTACACTGTGTATATGTATCTCTGCTCTTGTTTAAGGTATTGTATTTGTGCAGCTCGTTTAAAACTGTAATGTATAAATAAGAAATACAGATTAATAGATAGTCATCTATAATGTAGTTATGTTAGTTAAGCTTTCCAGATGTACAGAGATCTATTTCAGATGGATAGGTATTCTTCAAACCTTTTAAAGACCTACAGAATATGGCATTTAAAAGGCTTCAAGAACTTAGACTTTTCTCTAGAGTGAGTCAGAGAGGTTGATGGGCATTAAAGAAACTCATTTTGGATTTTGCCTTCAATGTGACAAGGCTAGCCATTCAGGTAAGAAATTGCTCTTGCCTGGACTACTTGATGATATGCTGTATAAACTTGAACATGCAGGATCTATACAAAAATGATTGCTGAGCTTTCCAAAAGATAGGATGGTCCTTTAGGGTTCCTGCTTCATTAAAGAGTCTGCCAGGCATTCTACAGGACAAAGAAGAAAGTGACTGACAAACTGCCAATATGTTTAAAACGGTCTTTCAAATTTCCTGCTTCATGGAAAAGTCTGCCAGATATTATGGGCCTGTAAGCTGAAGAAGGATGCTCCAATGTTATAAAAGAATTTTAAGTGACTGTCCAGGCAGTGAGATATCTCTTTTAATTCTAGAGTTTTGGAAGTTGATTACAGTGCACTTCCTGTTTACTTAGGTAATATTACATCATTTTGGGGTCTTTGATGGAGTTGAAGACAGTTATGGCTACAGTTTTTCTTAGTTATAATAAAAGATAAATTAGACATAAAACTTTAGACTCACAAAGATAAGATAGATGTAGAATATTTTCCTTAATTTTTGCCTAATACAAATGGACTAAATATTGTAGCTTTAATTCTTGCTTGATAGCTGGTATATATAATTTTACTCTGTTAAAGTTAAAACATTCTTTTTAATTTAGACAGAAAAGGGGAGATGATGTGGGATTCCCCTCTGTATGCTGTTAATATATTTTATTACAATTGGTTAATAAAGAAACTCTTTGGCCTATGGCAGGGCAGAATAAAGTCAGGCAGGAAATCTGAACATATATATATATATATATATATATATATATATATATATATAGAGAGAGAGAGAGAGAGAGAGAGAGAGAGAGAGAGAGAGAAGGAGGAGGAGGAATCAAGGAGATATCACGTAGCTGCCTCAGGAGAAAGAAGCCGGAACCTTACTAGTAAGCCACAGCCTCATGGCGATATACAGGTTAAGAGAAATGGGTTAATTTAAGTTGTAAGAGTTGTTTAATAAGAAGTCCAAGCTAATATACCAAGCACTGTTGTAAGTAATATAGTTTCTGTTTAATTATTAAGGTCTGGATAGCCGGGAATAAATGCATAGTCTTTATTTACAGGTTACTTTTGGCCTCTAAAATTTTATATGTATGTGTGTATGTTTCTGTGTGAATATATTACCTGAGTATCAGTGCCCAGGGAGGCCAGAAGGATCCCCAGGAACTGGAGTTACAGGTAGGGCTTGTGAGCCACCTGATGTGATCTTGAAGAGCAATCAGCACTCCTCACTGAGCTACCTTTCCAGCTCCATGCTCTTGGTTTTCCCCTTTCCTGGTGTAAATCATGGCTAGGTTAGTTAGCGCCACTTCATGGTTGCACGTGTGTGTCTGTTAAATAACAGACTGAATCCTTTGACTACTAGGATTTTCTCTTCCCCTTTTCTGCCCCTCTTCCCCCTCCTCTTTCTTCTTCTTCCTCTTCCTCCTGCCCCTCCGTGGTCCCCCTCTGACAGGGTTTGGCTGTGCAGTCCATGTGTGCTGACCCCTCGTCCTTCAGCCTCCTAACTGTGGGTGTTACAGGCTTGAACCACCATATCTGGCTTCTTTATGTTTTTCCTCGACTTCTTTGATTTGAAGAAGCCGCATTTGGTGGTAGAGCAAGAACAATCCCCTGCTTATCACATTCCTTCAGGGGAGTCACAGAACTGTCTTGTTCCAGTCATTCTGTTCAGAGGATTTTCTACGGGGCTTTGCACAGAGGGGTTCCCTCTGGTGACTGTGAAACTGCCCTGCTTCTTCTTTCCCGAGAAGCACGCTGCTGCCTGGACTTCCCCACCTCCATGTTCCGCCCTCGTCCACACTGGCCCACACTGGCCTGAAGTGACGTTATGGATCTGTACACTAGCAAGGCTCATTGTGTAGGCACAGGACTTTTCTTTAGGGCTGGAGTTTGGTGACGACTCGGGAGAAGACAGACCCAAGTCCCTTGAGGGAGTGCCCAGGTCTAACCCTCGTTTGTGCTGTTAACCCAGCTCTGCCAAGATTCACGCTATCTGAAGGACTGTAGCAGCGATCCAGTGTTCAGCCTGGGACCTGCTTTGGGCCACTAGAAACAGGTTAACACGGAAGGGCTTGGATTTCTCCGTCTCAGGCCCCTGGATCCAGGCTGCTCTCCCCAACCAAGGAAAGCAGCATTTAGTTGTCTCAAAGTTAAATTTACTCATTCCAGCCTTTTCTCATGGATTTCTATAAATTACAAGATGGCTATAGGTGCAGTGGACAGGAAATTAGATGTCCATCCCATTTGTCAAAGCTGTAAATTTCTGTTCCGCAATTCATAAATGTAATTTTCAAAATATAGGGGATTTATACTGTGGTGTAATTAGTCCATATGCTTGGTAGCACTTGGTGTGGGCCTGCAGTGAAGCTGTCCCATCATGGCAGGAACGCATGGGAGAGAAAACTGCTGTCACCATGAGTCAGGAAGCAGAGGAGGTGAAACCGTAGCTAGAGAAGTGTCCATCTAATGTGCAAGGCTGGGATATGCCTTGATCTAAATCAGCAGTAAAAAGCACCCGATTGTGTCTCCCGTTCCTCCCTCAAGGGGGTCAGAGTTCATGCAGAGGGAACATGTGAATAACCCGCGCCCTGGCACATTCTAATGTGCTTTGTGGAAAGCTGGGAAGTTGCCTCGGACACTCAAGGCGCTCAGCCAAGGTATACCTTAAGGTTTCAGGCAAGGCTCATTAAAGAGACTGGGTATTTTAAGAGGAATTCCCAGCAGGGTGGTGAACTCAGCCTGAGCGGAAGGAGGAAACGAGGCAGAAAATCAGCACCAAAGAATAAAGGCTGAAGTGTCAGAGTAAATAACTGAGGAGCAGAGCCCAGGGAAAGAATAGGGTATCAGGTACTGCAGTATGGCCGCATGCTTCTCAGACAGTTCTCGAAGAACCAGATGACTCACGGGCAAAGACGTTACCTGTGTACGGTGCCAACGCTGAGGGCAGAGCGGGAGCAGGCTCTTGGCCCCACTGTGCGTTCCTCACTGCTTAGTTTTGCCTTGCTTGTCGCCGAACCCCATGCCTCTCATGCTTCTTCCCACACTGCGTCCATCTGGGAGCTCCCTTTCTGTTCACCAGTGACAGCAGGTTCCAGTGCAGAGCCGAGAGCCAGGGAGTGCACAGAGCAAAACACTGCTCTTCCTTCAGCGTCCCGTGAAGGCATCTGCCACGTGCGTCTCTTCTGAGCATAAAGGAACTCACATGATCTCAGGGGTTCCTAGAGTGTTGGACCTAGGTCCCACTGCCACCTGTCTCTTTTTAGCTCTGATAGCTTAAGTTTACTTAGCTTGAAAATGGAGAAAGAGTAACACTCATCTCACAGCCTGCTCAACAATGTCTGCCACACAATGAATGCTCTATAAAAAGGACCATTTAATAAAACTCAATGACAATTATCACACGCTGTGGGTGGAAATGTACAATAGTATAATTACAATCACTTTGAGAGTAGTTTAGTGGTACATATGAAAACTCAACCCATGCATAGATTATGACCCAAGAATTCCATTCTTAGGTATGTTCCCAGATAAAGATTCTTTCAGATGCATAAGTGAATGGACAGCAAACTCATACATAGAAATGTGTCCAAAAGCTAAGCTCAGGCTAATGTTATTTATCACTTCATTAGTGCCTTGAGATATTCCAAGAATAGGCAAGTTGCTATTTCATATGAACATATGATGTTCCCGACTATGAACAAAGTGAGAGGGATTTCCATGGTCTGTGTTCTCTTGAGAATTTCTCATTGACTCCTGTTCTTCTGTCTTTTGATTTCTCCTTCAACTCTTGCCGAAACAATGACATTGTACAAGAGAAGTTTAATCTATCCTCAAACACCTTAGATGACAATTGGATTAGAGGAAGGAATAGATTGAGATCAGATTACAAGGAAGACGTGTGCACTTGAAAAGCAGCTAATTTGTCCCTAAAAGTCATTTGCTAGTTTCAAACTAGAATTTATTTCCCACAAGGTTTCCAGTTCTGCTCCTGTTTCAATTCTGAGAGTCTAGGTAAAGAGAACAGAGCTGGGATTTACAATTTGGGGGACAAAAAGATCCTTTGATCGGACCACAGTATCAAGTCACATTGAATGTTTAGTCATGCTAAAGATGTGCTTGGCAGGCGTGAAACAGCCTGAGGGTGCTGAATCTTCCTTTGTTCAGGCCTGTTGGGGGAAGTGCAGAGTATCCTTTCCCTTAGACTCTCCTCGTTCTTGGACTGGTACTTAGAAACTATGCCTCACTGGGCAGTACTGTAAGTTTCTCTCCAATAATACTTCACTGGGTATTTCAGCTGTGAATATTCACACAGACCCTTTGATACCATTATAGAAAATGATGGAAACAGAAATAAGGACAAAACATGGACGTGTCTAAATGAAAACACCCTGGAGACCATCTAAGAGCTCATAAACATGTATTCAGAATTCTAAATAAAACTCTGAATATTTGGTTTAGCATCCACTTCATGACATAGACGGCTACACTGTCCTTGATGCTTCCCCAGCTAACTCAGGACTGCCATTTTGGATAAGGTTAAGTGGAAGATCACCTGCGCCAACCACAGAACATTTCAAGGGAGCCACTAGGGAAGCACTCCCAGGAGAATCTAGGCATCTTTCCTTTCTGGTACTTTGAGGGCTTTGCCAGTCTTCACGGAGGTCACCAGAGACAGGATGTTTGTTACTGGATGGCAGTTTTCCACTTAGTTTCCCTGGGTTTTCAGAGCTTGGATCCTGATTCCATGGATACCATCTAGGAAGGTACAGGTCCCTACTTGAAAAGGCAAGCTGTATAGATGTTCACATATAGTGTAGTCGTCTGTATGTACTTAAAATATAGAATGCGATGAAGATGTGTAGGTAGCAGAATGGTATAACTTCAGAGGATAAAGATGTATACTCAATATAGAGGCAACTGTTTCTCACTGTATTTTATCCTTGTTTGGCAAGTCTGAGGGTAAGAAGCCCTAAGATACAGGAATATCACTGTATGTGTTCTAAGTTACTTCTTGCCTCTAATAGGGTAAGGGCCATAAGTAATTACACAAAGACTCTCAATCTTTAGAGTTATAGCTGAGAGCCAGGACGCCTCAGATCCAACAAAGGAACGATGACAATTTGATAGAAATTTTTAGGGGCTGGCCACAGTCAGTATATTTTCTAGTTTTTGATTTAATCTGAAATTTAAAGAAGAAAAATTCTAGGTTACCAATTATCAATTCATGTACTGCTGTTACATGTCACCAGATCTTGTGAGATCTCAAGTGAAATCCAAATTCTCCACAGTATCTCAGAACAAAATTAGCTAATTATCTTATGAATGACAACTAGTAAACCTTTCAGAATATGAGGAACTGCTCTCAGAACTTTTTATAATCTGAGTCATATTTTAAGTCTCTAAATGTCCCCAGGCGGTCAAGAGCTATTTTTAATTATCTTGCAAGGGAGGAAATAAAGAAATCAGAGAACTTGAACAACATCACACAGCAGAAAACAAGTCCTTGATTTTTGAGTGCAGCCAGCCTGTCCCCAGAGCACATGCGTCCTTGCTTCCAGGAGCATCCCTGTACACAGGGCAGCATCTGCAGGCTTCCTCTCCTGGGTACTGCTGTGCAGAAGGAAAGTGTCCGTCTCCTGCTCAGCACCAGCTCTCTTCAGTGCCATGTTTCATTGCTCTGTGCTTCTCGCCACAGCTCCCAAGTTGCAGGAATTTCATGGATCACCGCATCGCTTTGATCCCCTTGCTTATTTGCGTTTTTATAATACACCAACTTTATCAAGACAGAATTTATAAACACGTAATTCACTCATTTAAAATGTACAATTCGGCAGCTTTTGCATCATCACAGAGTTGTACGACTATCACCACCATCAGTTCTAGAACATTCCCAGTGATACCTGTCCCCTGCAGCTTGGCGTCCTGCTGCCTGACAAGCACTCACATATTTTCTGTCTCTATGGATTTTTCTATCATCAGCATTTCACATAAACACAATCATGCAATATGTGATCTTTTGTGTCTACCTTCTTACTTAGCATGATGTTTCCAAATTCATACACATTACAGCGTGTTTCAGCACTCCATTCCTTTTATGGTTTTCTAAACATTCCATTATTCATACCTGCACCATGTGATGGACATATTTCCACTTTAGACTGTTGTGAATAATGCTGCCATGAACAGCTGTGTTCAAGATTTTGCGTTTTAATTTCTCATAGGTATATACACAGTTGTGTAGTTGCTGGGTTTCTGTTTAACACTGTGAGGACCTGACACACTACTTTGCTGTTTGCTTGTTTTTTAAAAAATTTATTTTCTTTTTATTTATATGTATGTGTGTCAATATGCACACATATGTTCATGTACCCAAGAAGGCCACAGAGAGTATCAGAGCCCTAAGCTAGAGCTAACAGATGGTAGTAAGTTGTCCAGATGGGTTCTGGAAGTTGAACTCAGGTCCTCTGCAAGAACAGCAAGCATTCTTAACCTTTGAGCCATCCCTCTAACCTCCAGGTTTTTGCTTATTGATAATAAGATGTTTGCAATAAAAATGAACAGTTCTGTTTCTTAATAAGAGCACCTCGGACTTAGCAAAGACACCATATGTTGTCCTCAACAGTTAACATCTGGTTGGCTATGCACTATGACTTTTAGTAATAGGAACCTAATGGAATGCTTGCGTAACTGTCATTAAATCTTTTAATGAATACATGAATCAAGTTTAATAAATGATGCTAACAACAGCTTACAGCTGTTATAACTGTAGGTCTTCTAAGCAACCTATAAAGTAAAATATCACTCAGTTTTAGAACTCCTAAAATGTAGATTTTCTCTAGACCAGTTCTAGAATTCTAGAGGCTAAAGTTTTAAAAACTATAAGACTGATAATCATAATTATGTCTGCGTTGTGAACTGGGTAGAGTTGAGAAGAAAAGGTTTAGTTTGGATAAAAAAGATAATAAAAACAAAACAACAAACAAACTCACTAACTAGAAGGACAGAAACTTCCCTATGTAGAAAACTATTCAGAAGAAACAGGTGGATCAAAGATGTCTCCCCCTGGGGCGGAGGCGCTACCAGGAAGAAGGAAATCGGTCAGATTGCGCTGTTTTCCTGGCTCCGTGTGCTTATGATACTACTGTTTACATTTCTACAGGTACACAGAATTTGTTGTTAAATAAAGCGTGATAAGGGCAAGTAAATGTTAACAGAAAAGAGAAATGAGGAACTGTTCTAATACAATATTTTTTTATTGGGTTTTGTTAAAAAGGTTCCCTGTTGCCGAGTGTCCAGCTGTTGGTAAGCATGAAAATTAATTTGAATGTTTGTGTACCAACCCAACTCCAGAGACCAGTGAGGGGACCAGCGAACAACCCAAACCAAGAAACAGGCCTGGTGCTGCGTTTTTGGTAGTGACATCTTCAACACGTAAATAGGCACATTTATACTCATCATAGTAGTGGACAATGGCCCTTTTTAAAGGATAATTATATTTTGTGTGGTAATGACCTTTCTTAATGAAAGAATTGTGTGTGTGCGTATGCAGTCTTTTTCCTATAAATAGAAATCAAACAGATCAATTTTCTTTAACACAGTAGGTTAAAAAAAAAAGAATGTTTAACCAAAGGGTGTATTATTTGATTCTGAGTAAAGGTGGCTTAATTTCTCATCAGGATTTAAATTGGAAATGAATAATTAGGAAAAGCAATAGAATTGTTATTGTTTTCAAGGAACTTTAAATCACCCTTAGGGCTGAAGGCTGGGCAAGAGTGTCCAGGCTCTCTGCTTAATCCATAATGTCCGGTCATCAGTTGCTCACAGTGATCTCCGTTCCTGTGAGGAGACTAACCCTGCAGATTTAGCAACCAATCCAGGAGCTGGATTTTACCACACTAACCACATCTTCCTTCTCCGTGTCATACTTGAACGTTTTGGGTCCTGAAAAGAAGTAAATGTAGCCTAGAAGAGATAAGGTTGAAATCATGGTTACTGGAGATGGTTTGTGGGTCTCTGGTGGGAGGATTACAACTGCGGCTCTGAGGGGGTACCAGTGGGGAGCTGGGCTCTATCACACGGCAGAGCTTGTCTCCTGAACAGCTCCAGCAACCTGACACCCCAACCTCTCAGGCCATTCCTCATTCCGTCCTGTGCTCCATCAGGGTAAGGTCTTCACTTAGGGTATGAGATAAATCACCCTCATCATGTTTTATGATTTTGCTTCATCATTTTGCCTTTGTGTAGCCTGTCAAATGTCTAACTGGCCTTCAGGACCAGCAAAAGGCTCATCATGATATAGCCAACTGCCACATTTGTCCCCGCTGTCTTAGGTCACTTCTGAACGTCATTGTGAAGTCTAGGAACACCAGTCAATACTACAGCACAGACTGTCTTGTTTCCCAGTAATTCCATCTGCGCTACATGGATAGGCATTTCTTAAGGAGGCTCAACATTCCATGAGAATAAAGATCATATTCACAATCTCCTTACAATTTCTGAACATTGTCTGTTTCTGTGCTACATACTTAGGAAGAACATGATGGAAAGGAAGTAACTAGATTGATTTGATTTGTATATAATAGTTCATCTGACTTCCTTACTATGTGTGAGATTTCAGGAGTTGGGTAGTGGAAAGGTAATATCAGGAAGGAAGAGACTGGACTCTAGCTACACTGTGGTACTGTTGGCTTTGGAGAAAGGGTCTCACTATGTAGTTGACCTCAAACTCTTCATCTACCTGCTTCAGCCTCCCGAATGCTGGGATTACAGGCCAGAGCTGCACTTCTTGTGTTTCCATATGAGAAAGGGTCTCACACATCCCAGGCTTTCCTTGGACTTGCTATGTAGCGGGGAAGACTTGGAACTTCCCTTCCCCAAGTGCTGGGATTACAAGTCACATGCCTAGTTTATGTCAGCTGGAAACTGAACCCAGGGCTGTGCACAGGGTCAGGGGCAGGGTCAGCTACATTTCCCAACTTAACACTACACTTTTAAACATATCTATTAGTAAAGGGAGAGCCATCATTTTATTTTTGTTTACTTATTTTTTAATAGAGGACTTTAAGAAAATCCCCCTCTTGGTATATAATTTTTTTATTTGAATTCATGAAATGACTTAGGACCCAAGTAAGAACCAGTGACTCCCATTGGAATCTATTTGCTATAAGTTAAAGCAGAACCCAGATTGCTTGTTGTAGTTTCCCAGGGACCACTGATATGGGGACACTTACCGTTTAACTCCACAGCGGCATCTACGTGGCCGCTCACTCCCGAAAACTCCTCTTCGGTGTTCTTTGGATAGTCTTTCTCCATTTTCTTTTTTCTTTCATCATAGCTAGAGGAGATATTATTTCACAAATAAGTTACTGTTGGTTACAGGTGACATTAAGGTGGCCAGGAACATTATCAACCAGCTCTGATTTTGAATGTGTTTGAGATCTCTCTCTGTCTCTTTTGGATGAACAAATGAATGTGTGAATGATTAGAACCAAGGAAATACGTAACAACTGAGCCCCCAAGTCTTAAAAAGATGGCTTCTGTTGAGTTTGTTCTTTGAGGATTTCAAATATGCACATTTTCCATCTGGATCCTGGAGCCTGCACTTCGCTCACCCCTTCCCATGCTTCCACATTACCCTACCCTGGAGAACTAGTGGCCACTGATTCTGAGGGACAGGCAGCCATTGTATTTAGTTGTATACTCACTGAAGAGCCCACCAGGCTCTAAGACAGTTCCACACGATTACCACACATGTGACTCTCTCTCTTTCGGATCACGTCACTTGAATCTCACTGCTCTTTCCTGGAAAGAGAGTAGGATTCTAGCTCTGAAACGGTTATCTGGTCTCTATGAGACCTAAGCTGTAAAGGCCATGGCTGTGAGTCAGCCGCACTGTATGAGCTCAGTCTCGGTGAGACTCCATTTCAAGCAGGAGAAAGTCCCTTCCTTACGAGCACAGAGCCCGAGCTGGGGCATTCCCATGTACATACCTCACCAGATAAAGTTTTTCCTTGGGCTACTGGGTAGTTTCCTATGGTAGGTTATGCCCACTATCCCGTGAAATGTACCTCTGCCTTCATGGGACAGGGGAAAACAGCTGCCAAAATCTGAGGAGAAACTAAGCCTTCACAAGGAAGTGTTCACGGCAGTGAGACTGAGCTGTGCTGCTCTCTGAAGTGCTATGGGCAGGGGGCGAGGCTAACACTCCCAGCGTATCAACAGACTATGATGTACTAGTATGCCGCTGAGACAGCTGATGTAGACGCAGGACAAGGTTCTGCATCACTGACACAGAGTAATGAAGAATGTTATCATCAAGTGACTGTTTGCTGTCGATTTCCATCATTGTTCACAGAGAAGGAAGCCATCACTTAGAAAGGCCGAAATAGTATAAGGTGGGAATAGAAGACGCCTCTGGCCAACCACCTTCCCAGTGTTGACAGGCTCCCCCTTTATGGCATGGTGATGTTCTTAATTTGTTGTGAAACTGTGGTGATGGTCTTGCTCTTTGTGGACAGATGTTTGGGGATTCCAGTGACAGAGCAGAGAGCATTGTGCCTAGGTAGATGGCTTTGGGTTTGGATTTTTGACCCTTATCGTCTATACAAGCTGTAATTGAGGGAATACGAGACTATGCTTTGAGCTGTAAGCCTTTGGCTGGAAAAGAGTCACCATAAGGATAAGACAGTTCACATGCATGAACTCAGTCCCCTCTGCCACGCTCCCTTCCTCAGATGGGATCCACGACAAGCTCTAGCCACAGTCACTGTGGTTTATTTTGATCCCAAGACTCTGACTTCTTCCAAGAGGTCTAGCAGACTCTAATTTGATCTGGGATCCTATGCCTTCAATGAATTTAAGTCTTAATTTCTCTTTCTTTTGTCTTTCATATTTTTTAGTTTCATGTTTAGTTTTCAATCTTTAAACCTATGTCAGCAGATCACATTTTGTACTAGGAAAGGGTCAAGCGGGGTGGACAGAGGGTGGGAAGTGGTGGAGTTGCTCCTGAGAGCCAGGTCAGGGACTTTGCAGACAGGATTACAGAAGAACTTAGGTGTAGCACAAGATGCACAGGCTTTCTGACTCAGTAAATTATGGTGAGATAAACGGAAGAAAGAGTATATCTGGACTCAAAGGATATGTGATACAGCTTTTGACACACTGCTTCCTAGCTGTGTTAGCTTAACATTTACCTTTACATTTTATTTATTTTTAGTGTGTGTGCATGCATATGTACGTGTGTATGTGTGTGTGTGTCTGTGTGTGTGTGTGTATGTGTATGGGTGTGTATGTGTGTGAGTATGTGTAGATTAGAGGCCACCTTGAGGGGCTCTGTTTTCTCCCTCTACCATGTAGGTCTCTGGGAGTGAATGAGGGTCGTCAGGCACATGCCTTAACTGCTCTGCCATTTTGCTGACCACTAGTTGTGATAGGTTGAAACTCTCATTTAAACTCTAACAGAGATGCAAGTTTTTAAACTGTAAACAAAGGCAATAGCACGTTCTTCTCAAGACTGTTGAGAAAGCACATGGAAGAGATAGAAGGAGGAAAACCTGAGATACTCTATAGTTCCTGCCATATGATAAGCCAACAAAATGACTATTAGCTAAATTTGAATATTTATAGTAAACATTTCTATTGATAATCTGCTATGTGCTATGATATGTTAAAACTACTGCTCTATTTTCTCATGTCTAAAGTCCTGTCTATGAAACTCGGATACCAAATTATAAATAATTCTCTGCAAGTATGATTATTTCAATCATGAACATTTGCCCGTCATTTAATGTGGATCAAAGGGCATAGCCATGAATCATTGCCAATGACTTAGTGATATCACAGTGCAGAGATATCAAATGTGTATTCTCAGATGGACCTTCATCTCCACATTTGTAACTGAAGACAAATGTTGGCAAAGAGCCAGGACATAACGCTGTACTTACAACATAGGCCTGTGGAGCGCTCCTGTTGGTGGCTTTGTTCTTCTGAGATAGGACTCCCCAGGCTCACCTTGAACTGGCCACTTCCTGCCTCCACCTCCCCAGTACTGAGGCCTGTGTCACAACATTCCACTATTTCTGGTATGTCTACAGCCAGTTTCTTTATGCTTTAATATACTCTCCAAGAGCCACATGTGCCACATAATATTCAATTGAAGGAATTGATCATATTTTATCTACCAGTTCAGCACTTGAAGGTAATTTGGGTTGTTCTCTCACTTGATTATTATGAGATGTTGCCATGACTACTTGTTATAGATTCTATTTCTTTTAGGAACGTGTCTGTGAGTATGCGTTGGGTCTGATTAGTTCTATTGATGTTTCTCTGGTACGGCAGACAGTCTTCCATTGCGGCCCCCCTCACTCCCTGTCCTATCAGCAGCTGTATGAAGGTCATGTCTTACTGCATTCACACAATGCTTGATAGGATTTGGCTTTTAGATTAGAGCTTCTAGTATGTATGAAGTGACATCTTTGGTTCACCTTTATCCAATGATGGGTGCCAGCCATCTGTCCATGTGTTACTTTTTTGAGAAATGTCTAGTTAGGCCCCCTTGTCTTATTTTAACTGGATTGTGTGCCTTTCTAGTAATTGAACTAGATGACACAAGTCACTTACCAGACCTGTGACTTACATTTACACTCCTTATGATTTATCATACTTTCTTTTAATGTCCTTTGAGCAGAAAACTTAATTTAATGAGGTCCAGTTTGTCTGATTTCTTTTTGTGTGTGTTTTGTATCTAAGCAGCCAAAGTCAAATCCAAAGTAATGGAGCTTCTATTTTTTCTCTAAAAGTTTTTCTCATTTTAGCATTTATATGGAAGGTATTTAGCCACTTTTGACTTAATTTTATTCATGCTGCGAAGAGTCTATTCCCATGCTTCTGCGTGTGGCTCTTTATTTGGACCAAAGAATTCGTTGAGAAGTATTGCCACCCAACTGAATGTCCTTAGCAGCTTATGAGCCGACTTACCATAGCCATATGGTCAAATTCTAGGCTCCAAATTTTATCCTGTCGATGTATATGTCTGTTCTTATGACTCACACTTCTCTAACTGAGGCTTCTTTGTGGTGGGTTTTGAAACCAGCAAGAATGGGCCCTATGCAAATTCTTCTCGTTCCTCTTCTTTCTCCAATGGCTTAGCTATTCGGGGGGGGGGGGGCTGTGGAATTCCCCGTGAAGTTCAGCTTGCCACTTTCTACAAAGAAGCAAGCGACGCGCTGATACTGTGCTCAAGCTGAAGATCACGAGGGCTTGCGGCTCACGGGCAGGAACACTTGAACACTTTTCCATTTGGAGCTTGTGTGTGATTGCTTTCATGGATAGCTCAGCATTTAGACTGCATGATCTTCAATAGCTCCTTAGCTTATTTTTAAAAAATATTTTGTGTCTTCAATGCTATATTATGTAGTTATTTTATATCCTTTTCATCCTCGCAAACTTGTTGAATGCATTTGTTAGTTTTAATGGTTTTGTTTTGAGTCTTAATTATGTTTTTCTATTAAAAGATAGTATCCTGCACAGAGAGAAATAGTTTACCTTTCTCCTCTGGCTTTCTCTCACTTGCTCTTGCCTCATTGCCCTGCTTGGCACTTCCTGAAGACACCAAAGGAGCAGGAAAGTGGGGATTTCATTTTGCCCCTGCTCTTAGTGGGGATAGCCACTAGTCGTCATTGCTGAGTCTCATTCTAACTGTGAGGAAGTTTCTCTCTCTTCTGTTTCTATTACTGTCATGCTTCCTTTTCATCATAAAATGATGCTTGATTTCACCAAGCACCCTTTCTGCATCTAGGGAGACAATCACATGCTTTTTCGTATACTAAGCCGCATAAAACATAGTGCTATTTGATTTCTGGATATTAACATATTCTTGCATTCCTATAAAAATCCCTTCTTCATCTTTGTGTGTAATTATTTTTAAACACTGTCTGGGTTCCTAGGCAGTATTTTTGGAGCACCTTTGGATTCATATGCAAATAAAATTATTTCTTTATTTCGTCATGACACCTTTGCCCAGTTTCTGTGTGAAGACTTGATGGCTTATACAGCCAACTGGTGTGGTGCTCTCTTCTATGTTTTGGAGAAGCTTGTGAAAATTTGGTATTAATTTTTCTTTAAATATTTTGGAGAAAATCACTGGTGAATAAACCCTTCCAGAGAATTTCTAATGTTAGAAAATTATTGTCAGTATTATTTCAATTTTAAATATCTAAGGTAAATTTTTTATAAGAATTTGTGACTATTTTAAAAATTTATTTAATTTTAATCGAGCATTGTGTGTGCATGCGTGTGTATGCATGTGTGTACATGCAGATGTGTGCATTATAGGTACTAAAGTACATTTTTAAGGAACAGTTGATCAGCAGAAAAACTGTCAGCTGTTTTTATAAAGTCAAAGAAACTTGGTCAAGCGCACGCACGTGGCAGTATGTCCACATTCACACGATATATGTAGATCTTCTGTGACAGCAAGCACCAGGCCTGGCTAGTGACCTCTTACATGCAGAGGCAAGCGTGAGCAAAATGAACAGGGTGTATGTGGTGAGCAGAACAGGAGATTCAAAATTATCAGTAATTCAAAAATATGGACAGTTTTACTATAGTTGCTTTCAACTAAACGTTTTCCTACTTAATAACATACTAGTTGGGCGTGGCGGCACATGCTTGTAGTCCTAGCAGTCAGGAGGCTGAGGCAGAAGGATTGCTGAGTGTTTGAGGCTAATGTGATCTGCATAGAGAGATACTGTCTAAAAAACACGACCTCCTATAAACAGAAAAACAAAATTCCATGTCCATAAACCACTTATTAGAAAGTAAAGCTACAAAAACATTGAAATCAATAAGTATAAAAATGATAGCTGTGTATTAACAGAACAATTGTAAGGACAAAAGCCATTTACCCCCAAAGAAGGAACAAATTATAGGGTTCAAGATTCACTCCATCAGTGGGATATGAGTATTTGTGTCTGTAGTCATGACACTGCCTCTGTAGTAAAAAGCAATGGTCGATAGCATGAAACGGGAGAATGGATTGTAAGTTTTCTGTATTCAATAGGGAGGGAAGAAAGCAGAGGACAGCACACCCGAACGGGGACTGTCTGATGTGTCTAACTCCAGAGGACAGCACACCCGAATGGGGACTGTCTGGCTGAAAACTCCAATCATAGAATGTCCTCTCTGGTGTTTCCCTTAAAGTGTGAGGGTTGAACTCACGTGATAGGCAAATGAGCTACTGAGCTACACCCCAGCTCAAAATGCCATTTCATATAGGAAATTATTTGCTGTGCTTGAGTCACAAGGCAATGGTTTGAATCAATATCCAATGATTGAAAAGTTACAAAGTCTCCTCTTAGATAAGATCAGACAAAATTCTCTATATTTAGAGATATGCTCAAATAACTTTCAAGTAACCATCATAATTAAATTTTCTTAATAAACGAAGCAAATTTCCTTTGACAATCCACGGGACACAATACTGGAATCTGGCAGGACCTAATCCCAACAGCCTGAACTCAACAGACAGCTAACTGTCTCTGTGTTGAACAACACATTAGAAGTCAAAACTAAAAATGAAACAAAAGTTTATATAACTTTTAAGTTAGACTAACAGTTAACAGATATTGTGGTAGTCTTTAGCTATTACAAAGGAACCAGGGGTTAGAGAGATGGCTCAGTGGTTAAGAGCTCTGGCTTCCCATCTACAGGACCTGGGTTCCATTCCCAGTACCCGCATAGTGGTCCACAACCACCTGTAACTCCAGTCGGAGGAGATCCTCTTCTGGCTTTCACAGACACTGCATGCATGTGGTACACAGACATACAAGCAGGCAAAACAACCGTATATAAAAATATAAATAAATAAATCTCAAAAAAAGAAAAAAGAAGGAAGTGGCTGGGAATGGCGGCCAACACCTGCAGTGTCCAGCTCAGCAGCTTGCCCCCCAATGGCACGCTGAGCTCCATCGGTAGGACCCGTATGTGAGAAGGAGAAAGCTGCTCCTGCAAGCTGTCCTCTGATTTGAACAAGCACGCTATGGCATGCAGGCCTTCCCGCCAACAAGTAAATAGATGAAAAACAAACAAACAAATAAATCTGTTGCTGGTAGACAGCACGTAATGAAATCTTATTTATCTTTAAATCTAATCTGATAATCACTGCTATGCTATGTATTATTGATGATAGTGAAGAAGTTAGATTTACACCTGCTCTCTCGTCTTCCATTTTCCATACATCACACATCCCTCCTTGCTGTTTTCTTTGTATTAGCGAAAATTTTCTAAAGCAGCATTTTAACTTATTATTTTCTTAAATTATTTCATTAGTGGTTACTCCTGGGTTTGCCTTGTGTATCTTTTTGCCATTGAGTTTCTGAGTTTTTTTGTTTGTTTGTTTGTTTTGACAGAGTTTCATGTGGGCCAGGCTGGCCTCAAATTTATTACACAGCTGTGGGTGACCTTACACACTGGTCCTCTTGCCCCCACTTTCTAAGAGCTGGGATTGCAGGCACACTGCATGATACCTTGTTCCATATGTAGGTTCATGTCAAAAGCTTAGCTTCTGGGGCTGCGGAGGTGGCTCACTTGGCAAAATATTTGCTATGCAAGCCTGGGCATTCAAGTTCACTGCACAGCACTCATTCAAAAAGCTGGGCATGGTGGCACGAGGTAACTATCCCAGTGCTGGGAAGGTAGAGACAGAGCGTCCCTGGGCTCGGTGGCCAGCAAACCTGGCCTACTTAGCAAGTCCCAGCCCAGTAAGACTTAAGAAAATAAAAAGGTAGCTAGTATGAACAAGACCCCAGGCTGTCCTCCGGTGTCCACATGCACACCGTGTCCCTGTGCTGGAGCAAACGCACACACATGTATACATATGCACTCAAGGCTCAAAGTATCTTAGCTCCAGTAAGACAGAGATTTACTCTAAAGTGCTCTATTTTCTTCCTATGATTTCACAACACATATTGCAGGCTGTAACTAATTTTTATAACCACAATTTTGTATAATTGCATATTTTTCAATGATGCTCAGGGATAAGAATGCAAGTATTTATCTGCATTTTTTGTTATACTAGCCTTCCTGTCTCATCAACACTCTCTGTGAGTGTGTGGTATCACTTGGTGTCAGTTCCATTGCTCAAAACAGCTTTCTTCCACACAAGCAGTGATAATTCTATGTGTGCTAGCATGTGTATATGTTAATTAAACTGATTTCCAAGTCAGTTAAGAGAAGACAGAAGAGGAAGCACATTAATATTATTCTGTTGATTCATAATTACATTTTCTGTGCTGTGTGAATGTGTACTTGTGTGAGTGTGTATGTATTATTTAGGATCGCTTGCCTTCAGCATAAATAACTTCAATTATTTCTTGTAAGGCAAGTCAGCAAGTCACAAATTCTCTCAGGCTTTGTTTCCTTGAGAATATTCTGTTTCTTTGTATGGATTTATTTTCCATCCAAATCTTTTTTAAAGAGGCTTTCACTAAGCAGCTCTGGCTGACCTTGAACTCACAGAGATCCTTCTGCCTTTGCCTCCACACACTGGGACTAAAGGCATGCACCAGCTTGCTCAGCCTCCCTTTGTATTTAAATGATAGCTTTGAAGCATGAGTTATTTCTTTGAACACTTTGAATAGGCTTTCTGTGGTTTGTGGTCTCGCTCCTTTGACTTCCAGGCATTCACAGTGCTGATAGAATGATTTTTCTATGTCACAAAACGCATCTAGATAACCTCTTACTTAAGGTATTTGACTATGCCCCACCCTTCTACAGAGTTGACATGGATCATTGTGGAAAGTCAAGGCTCCAACTGTTTTCCCTGCTTGTCTTGGACAGTGTCCCTCCTACCGTGTGGAATGAGTCACCTGTGGTTCCCCCCTCGCAGCCTATTCTTGTCTCAGTGCCTTACCATCAGCTGCTCTCTGCCTGGAAGCCACCAGCTTCCCCCACTCCTGCCTGGGAAACTCCCACGCAGCTCTCACAGAGGGTGCAGCCATCACTTCCTCCAGGGACTCTTTCCTGATACCTTTGCTAGACCACCTGCTTCCTTTTTGATCTGGCTCTCTGAAAGCCACGCTGTCTCCCATGAGAGTGCTTTTGCACTTGAACTTCTGTTAATTATTTATCTATAGATCTGTAGGATGATTTATGAGCACGTATCAGGTGACAGGCATCACACTTTTTTTTTTATCTTTCAGTTCAGTAACTCCGAAGTGAGTACAGTTTCTGGCTCTGTTCTGTAAAAAAAGACAGGGAGAGCCAGCCTGATCATTGCTGGTCAGCTCCCGTGTTCCTGCTCACACCTCGGGTTTGCTACCCTGCGGCTTAAACTAATGACCTCAGCGTTGCTGGGACAGTGTTGCATATTGAGATTAGGGCCTCACACTTGCTAGGGGAGTGCAGGGCACTGCTAGAACTCAAGGCTCAAAGTTGGCTCGGTAGTGCGTCACTGCTGAGTTCTGTCCTCAGTCCTGAGTTTAACCCGCGTAGCTGGAAACTGTGCCTTCCTTGGAGTATCAAGATTCCGGTAGTGAGTCTAGGATGTACTCATACCTCATAGCTAGGCTTAATGAAGTGTGGTCGTGATGACCACACGTGGTTGTTTTAAGACATTCATAAGTAACTAATTTTACTTAACTGTTCTCACTTTTCCCACTTACTATTTATTTCTCTATGGTAACTGAACAGAAAACCTTTAAATGAAAATATCTTCCAGGATTTGAGGGGCATCCAGAAAGGAGATGTGGGAAACGTGTCTTTTACGGCAGCGAGGAACCAGCCTACCGTATTGCCAGCCTGTGTCTGTACTGCCAGTGTGAAGGGAAAGAGGGCGGGATCTGTGGATGTGCAAATCACCCTACATAAACTGAGAAATCACTGATCATAACCAAGAATTATGGAGACAAGGGCACTTGCACCCCATGAGGACCCTAGACACCTCCATCCTCTTGCCATTGGTGGATAAAGGAGAAGACTGAAGGGAGAAGTCAGCCATCGACAACGGAAGAAAGAGAAACATCTGTCTGGCCCGCAGGGGCTGTTAGAAAGTGGAAGGGAAGGAGTAAAGGTAGCGCGGCGTGTGAGAAACAGCCCTGCGTAGCCAAGCTTACTAAGTTATTAATTTAATATGTTCTATTATTGGCACACACATTCTTGAGATGTGATCTGGTGACGTCAGGGTGCCAACTTAGTCAAGTGCTCTTTGAGATTTCCCCTGAATTCTGTGTGTGCCACTTCCTGTAAATTACTGCTGTGTGATAAGCCAAGGCCTGAACTGAGCAGCCCCAGCTAACCCTCAGTGGTGGAAATTCTTCAACCATTTTCTTGTGCACTTCGTTCACTAAATCAAACCCAAATCCTGAGAGCTCATGGAGTCTTTTCCCCACTAAGAGGCTTAATTTAATTTTAATTTTGTTTGTATCACAGCCTGCTTTAACATGGAGACTGAGACGGAGCTTGGCAAGTAACTAAGGCAAGTAAGCTCTTACCCATGGTCTGTGGGGATTGGAGAGATCTTGCTCCATGCCTTAAAGCAAGTGGCCTTCTGGGTATTTTAGTGTGGCCACATGCTTGGCTTGAAACTTCATTTGTTTCTTTTGCCTTCTTTTTCAAATTTTTCTTTTTACAAGAAGTATTGAATATGCTCCTACCTACAAGCCATCTCAAATTCTGAGGCAACCACAGGAATGGAAGCCATGTGTTTAGAATTTGGTTAGCTCAGTGTGTGAAGTCACTTCCTGCTGAGCCTGGTAACCTGAGCCCAGTCCCCAGGACACCATGGCGGAAGGAAAGAACTGACCTCCACATGTGCACCGTGGCATGTGCCCTACCCCCTGTAGAAAATAAATAAAAATGTAACAAGATAAAACATATGGGGACAGAATATCTGAAGATGCTTGGGTCCTGGTGACCACAGAGTTCCAGCTGGGGTTCTGCTCAAGCTGTTTGATGTATATTAAAAAAGCCTTAGGTATCAGAATCCCAGTGATTTTGGGGAGGGGGCATCCCGGTCACCTGCAGCTGACCTCACTTTCTAAGCAACGGAAGGGCTAGCGTGACAACTGTGCTGTGGGCACGAGGCTTTGCAAGGCTTTACCAACAGGGCTGCCAGTCGTTTTTTTCATTCTGGACTTAGTACACACAGCAGAGCATAAATCAGCGGATTCCTGCCGTGCATACATGTGTCTGTGCTTTGGCAACGGCAGTAATTACAGTCTAACGCCAGGCCTGCCACAGTTTAACAGGAACTTTCTTTGATCTCCTCGTTGACTTCCTTGCTGCTCAGAGGGATACCAAGGTTAAATTAATCATTTGTTAATGACCACAGATGTAAAAGTGACTGCCTATAAGTTATTATGGGGGTTTACTATCGCTATGATTTTCACTCCCCGCTCTCCAGATCCTGTCCCAGTGTCTGAACACACAGCAACGTCATGCCACCTAACTCCGTGGAAGGTGTCTTCCTTCCCTAAGAGGCAAAATGGGCTCATTAACATTTAAGTTAGTGTCCCAGATCAACTTGGTAAGGGGTTCTCCTAATCTAGATTACTGAACACTCTTGGCTTGCTAGACAGCTCAGCAGATAGAAGCACCTGCTGCCAAGCCTGACACTAGAGTTAAATCCCTGGGACTCCCATGGTGGAAGGGGAGATGTGAACTGGAGAGCTGTCCTCTGATCCGTCCACAGTGCCATAGCATGTGCACCTCCTGAGAAACATAAATAGATAATAACACACGGAGACACTTCCTTCATAGACAGTCATGGAAATCCAGCTCGAAGGTGCGCTGCTGTTTCCGCTGATGGCACTGGAGATCATGAAACCAGAGATGCCCCCCCCCCCCCCCCGCAATCCCTACCTCAGAGACTCTGAGACTTCTGCCCTCAACACCCTCCATTCAGCGTCCTTCACCCAGTATTGTGGTGGGCCACAAACACGAAGACAGACTGCGTTAGTGCAGGTGAGCCCTTCAGTGAGGTCAGGCCCTGAGCACTGAGGAACGTGTACTCCCCATTCCCGCTCATACAGGCATCTATCCATCTACTCGCCGGCCTTGTCAGCTCAGAGCTGGTGGTAGAGAAAGCTTGTGGAACACACTCTAATGTGAAGACACTGATGTGTCCTTTGATGGATTTCAGGAGTATGTTTCAGATGGGAGGTTCTGAGAAAACAGGAGCTGGCATAGTGGTGTACGCTGGACCTGCAGCCACAGTTCTCTCAGGAAGTATACAGTGATTTGAGCAACACTTCCAGGGCTCCCTGTTGACGAGAGGAGTCAGTAGGGTCCTCTACTGTTTGGGTTTTCATAAAATAATAATAATAAAATCCTCCTGAAATATGTGTTCACTAATTGCACTACTTTCTTTTATCCAAATTAAGAAGGAAAGTGTCAGTCAGGTGAGAAAAGATAAGAAAGAGGTTACTTTCTGTCAACTTCTTTTGAAAATGGTTGTTTAAGTGAGATAACATAAAATCATGCCAGGCACAGAGGCATACACCTCTAATCCCAGCACTTGGGAGTCAGGGGCCAGAGGATCACTGAATTGGAGGCCAGCTTGGTTTATAGAGTGAGTTCCAGGACAGCCAGGGCTGCACACAGAAACCCTGTCTCGAGAAAGAAAGCAAACTAAAATGATAGATAGATGATAGATAGATAGATAGATAGATAGATAGATAGATAGATAGATAGGGATAGATGATAGTTGAATGGACGGACGGATGGATGGATGGACGGATGGATATGGATAGATGATAGATGAATGGATGGATGGATGGATGGATGGATGGATGGATGGATGGATATGGATAGGAAAGCTGGGTGCTCTCCTTTCCTGATTTCCTTTAGAGCCCCACCATGGACACATGGTGTTTGTCACAGCTACCTGCTTAGAACCTGTTTTCACTTCTTGTTTGATGTTCATGGAAATGAGCAACAGCAAGGTGGGAATGGAAGCAGGGATGGTAGTGGGGGTGCTGAGGTGGTCTTTGTGGGTGCTTGGCAAAGAGCCTTAATCAGTTCCCAGAACCTTAGTCGGTAGCTGTGGTGTGGCCCCATGTGCATTGACTGGATGCTGGGTCTGACCTTAGGCAGATCTGCTCACTGTGACCTTTGAAGGACAGCCATGAAGATTATACACGGCTTCCCTCATGTGAGAAGTCTTTATGTTCTAATTTGGGTAGAAGACTTCTCTGAAGCCTTTCCTTTAAGAAGAGCTCTCTTCCAAAGAGCACCACACTGTGACCACCTCTGTTGTGACCACCTCTATTTCTGCTTCAAATCATAAAGATTTCTATGATCGTATGTAATGGTGGAATCAGGCATTTCTACATGGTAGTGATGAACCTGGAGACCTCAGTTCCACTCTTTCAGCTCACTGGGGCCAAGTTAATGAATTCACTAAATATTACAAGGCTGGTCCTAAAGACAATCAGATGGTTGCCTATTGCTCTGTATCTTAAAGACCGCCCTTGGCCAAGAAGTCAAACAGCATGCTGTCAAGTTGCCTGTCTGAGTTTTTGCAAAAGATTTTTTTCCTTCCCATCAGTTACATCTGAAGAAATGAAGGGGTAAAACCATACCTGTAGTATTCCTCTCCCACAAAGAAGAGGGTCTTCTGGGGTTTCCTGAGGTAGACCGCAGCATCTATTCGCTGCACACGCCTTGGCAGCCCGAAGTCATAAATTGTCCGGGGAGGACCTTGCATCTGGAATCCTCGTGTGATCCAATAGTGCGGACCTGGAAGCAAAGGGTGGAGTCTGCAGAGATTCTGCTGCACTCACACTGTGTTCTGGATCATAAGTGGGCCGGGTACATGTGGATATAGATATCTCCTTTCTCTAGACTTCAGACTTCCCCGAGGCAAGGCTACATTTATACCTTGAGAAATCTGTGTCTTCTTACACTTAGCACCTTTGTGTTTTCAGTACATTTTTTTAAAATAAATTTCCCTCACCTTCATGTACCCATGAAGAACAGGAGAGAAGTGACATCCAATAAAGTTTTTCACTTAAGTTGACAACAGTCTTCTGTGTCAACAAAGCCACAGTCAGTGTGTTCCCGGTGACTTTGCTTGACCATCTACTGCTGAGACATTGTTCAAGATTGGTCTTATTCCAATCACTTTGCAGATGAGAAATAAAATCTCATGGAATCTGGATAATATCTCAACGTTATTCAAATAAAGAAGGGTTGAAGCCAGAGATTGGAAGCCTGTGGGTTTGTCTCCTGAAATCACAGGAGTTCGTGTCCCACCAGCTGCTCTAAGCTTGACTTTGTAGCAAGGATTTCAAGGAATGTTAAAGGATCTCACTACAGTGTACCATGTTGTTCTAAACCGGGAGGCCAGGGCCTGGTTGATCATGTAGCATGGTGCTGACTAAGCCCAAGGACTGGTGCTGAGGTGGTGCAGTAGGTCCTTCTGTCTATGTGGGTTTTTTGGTTAACGAATAAAGAAACTGCCTTGGCCTGTTGATAGGGCAGAACTTGGTAGGCAGGGAAAACAACTGAATGCTGGGAGAAGGAAGGCAGAGAGAGAGAGAGAGAGAGAGAGAGAGAGAGAGAGAGAGAGAGAGAGAGAGAGAGAGAGAGGTCATGGATGGAGCCACTGCCACTGGAGACAGAAGCACTAAAACTTTGCTGGTAGGCCAAGACCTCATGGGGATGCACAGATTAATACAGATGGGTTAGTTTAGGATATGAGTTTATCCAAAAATACACTTAAGCTATTGGCCAAACAGTATTGCAAATAATATGGTTTTCTGAGTGGTCATTTCTGTTCTGGGCAACTGGGACAAACAAGCGGCCTGCTGCAATAGATTGGCGTAACCCGAAATAATCACACAGAAAGAAACCATATTAATTAAATCACTGCTTGGCCCATTAGTTTTAATATCTTATTGGCTAACTCTTACATATTAATTTAACCCATTGCTATTAATCTGTGCATCACCACAAGGTCGTGGTCTACCAGCAAAGTTTCAGCAGTCTGTCTCCAGCTTCTCTCTAACTCCATCTTCCTCCTCCCATGCTATAGGTCAAGGCAGTTTCTTTAATGATTAACCAATAAAAGCAACACATAGATAGAAGGACCTCCCACACTGGGGTCTGCTGATAGTCACTGCCATTCCTGCCATGGCTACAACAGTGTGAGTGACATTTAATGCCCGGCCTAAGAAGGAGCAACTGAAACCTGCCCAAGAGCACCGAGTCACACAGGCACGGCACTAAGGCCTTGGCATTTCTCTGCAGATACCTTTGAAGAAGAAAGCAAGGCCTCGCTCAGGCACTTCATAAGCTGCATCCACGTTGGACATGAGCTGGGGGAAGGAGCTGGTGATGGTGTTGGGCCGAATTCCTGCTGCCAAGTGCACCTGTCTTCTCCAGAAAATCCTATTGGGTGGGCCAGAAGAAATCAACATCAAGGATTGGTTGAGATCTTAGACTGCAGAGACTGAAATGGCACTAAAGCCATTGGCAGAGAACACTGTGAAGTCCCCATCGCCCTTTGCCATGATTTAAAGTATAACATACTATATTACTTCTACTACTGCTACTATCACTATTATTATTTTTGAAACAGGGGCTCATGAATCCCACCCAGGCTGGTCTCAAACTCATCAAGGATGACTTTGAATTTCCGGTGCTTGAGTTTCCACCTCCTGTGTGCTGAGTTCCTAAGGTTTGCTATCATGTCTGGTTTTCATCTTTTAACCTTTTAAACAATTTCTTCTTCTTTCTAATTGTATTAGGACCTCTGAGACTTCACTTCACTTATGTGAGGGTGTTCAGATCATAGATGTTAGACCATGGGTATTCATGGAACCCATACCCTTTACCCCCAAAGATCATTACACACCAATTTCTCTTTCATATTCCATTCTGGTGTTTCCACAACTAAAATCTCCATAATAAACTGGAAAATGAACAAATGACTGGGAAAACCTAAAGACTACTTTTCATCGGAAGCAATGGGACTCAGACGGCAACTGCTGTGCATAGAGAGCAGTGCTAAGTGTAGCTTAGGGCTCTCCCGGGTGTCAGAACTGGCTACTGCAGATACTGTGAGGACTAACCTGGAGCACAGTAGCCATTCTGATTCTAATATCTGTGCCCTCGGCGACACAGGATTCGAATGTCTGGTGACAATGTTGGTTATCACAGCCAAGGCTGGGGAGTGCTCTCAGAATTTGGAGTAGCTAACGGAAGAGACAGCATGGCTCACAGTATCAGTGGCTCCAAAGACAGGAAATACTATTTCAATAGTTCCGTTACAATGTGCACATTCCGCACGATGCTATAGTCTATATAGTGCTATCTATTAAATGTAAATTATCACAAAAGCTCTTCATTAACCAGTGGATGAAGAAAACTTATGTTTGGTAGATAAGAAAGCAATAGAACATCAATTCAGCATATTAAAGCAAAAGATGAATTAAAATTGAATAAAGAATTTCTTCAATCTAGAGACTTGTTGGCAAAAGACAGGTTAGGACACACAGGAACTATGTAATGCAGCAGACAGATGTCAACATCCGTAATCTAATCTTTGATAAGGAAGGAACAATAGTAGAACGTGATATCACCAACCAGCTGATATTTATTACTGCACTATTTATCTCTGTGTACCTGGTGGTTGCCGTAATCAAGATCCAATGAACATTTGTCAGCTGATGCCAGAGGGTTGAGCAGAATATAATTGATCAATGAATTTTATAGCTTATGAAATGTACATTTCCTGTTAGTAGAACTCTAATTAATTAAATATGGTATTAACCTACTGCTAGCCTCCTTCCTGGCCTTTTCTCTGTGCCTGTTCTGGAACACCGGGACAGGCAGGATCACGTCTCGCTCATATTTTTATCCTGGGGCATCTCATCCTTGTTGGCTGACCCTTTTTTTCTCCCTGGGAATTGTATTCTGGATCTTGCTAAGTCACAGAACTACCTTCTAGGCTGAATGTTTTTTTCTTAAAATTTCTGCCATGTATGGCCCATTTTATTTCCGAGAAAGATATAAGCAACCCAGGTATATAGGCATATAAAATAGCTATACAAATTAATCATTTACTGATGATAAATCATAAAGAATTTATCTTAATTTTTGGCATACACATAAATTTTTGTTTTATCACTAATTAATGATCAAGACAGATTTGCTGTCCAATTGAAATGCTTGCTTGCCTAACATAGAACATCCCAAAGATACACTGGCTTGATATTTCCTTCCATAGAAGGGATGACTTTAGGAACATGATAAAAATCATTGCTTTCCATACAGTATTATAAAAGCAGAAAATGTTGTATGTATCACAATAACACATAATTTCAACAGTCTGAAACCGGAGTGAGGTACTGTGCTGTGTCCATCAGCATCGCGTGCTGAGATACCACGCTCAGTGTAAACTATGTATATTGTGGGTACAGAACCAAGGCTGGGGTGATTACACAATGTAATATGGATGAGGGCTGCTGGACACACCTGGGATTCATTATACATTTCATTTTTTCTAAATTTTTGGTCATTGTTCAGGAAGTCTGTACTGTTGCCCCCCTCATGGAGTTGGAACACTGTGACCATCCTTGTCAAACCTGCCTAGACAGGCCCATGTTCTTCCCTTTCAGAAGTCATGGGAGCCCAGCACAGCTGCACCCATCTCTTGTCTCTCACCTACATTAGCCCCACACCCTCCTGAGTCTGCTTCTCTGGTATCCTTATCTGGGAAGAGGAGGAAGAGGTGCCTTCCCCTCTTTCAGATGCTCTTTTGGGGTCAGGAGGTGTGGTAAAAAGAGAGGAACAGTACACAGAAGACATGCAGACATGGCCTGCTAGCATCCTTGGGAACAAATCAGAAAAAGTTAGGTAACTAAGTAACCTCAGAGGAGGTAGGTGATGGCTGAAAATCTCTAGTCGCAATAACAAAGTGCAGTAGGGGACTTAGCTGAGCAGGAGGGGAATAAAGTGAAGACTCCATCCTGGAGGCGTGGTGAGCCTTGGGGAGCTCATTCCTACTCCTTGCTAGACTGGAGCCATGGCCTAAATCTGCCCTGTACTTCCAGTAACAGATACTCAAAAGAGCAAAATCCAAGGAGAAGGGAGGTAAAAATTGTGGACCGGCAGAGGAAAGGGAGGCACTAGGGAAACACTCTTCTTGGCATTCAACAAGAGTGGTTGAATGATGCCATTTTAAAATGGTGGTCTAGCCACTCTTGGAAGCACACATCCTTGGGACCCAGAGAACCCTGGCCTGCTGGATACCTCTAGACATCCAGGAAGACAGTTTTAGTGAGAGCAAATGACATCCAGTCTGGTCAGAGCTGAGGTGTGACCAATACTCACAGCCCATCGTGGGAAGGAGTGCCCAGGGACGGGACCAGAATTCTCAGACCTGCGGAAGGCTGCCCAGAAGCATAAACAGCATCTGCCATCAGACCTGGGGAGCCCAAGAGCTGGGATGGTTTTTAGGGTATCCCATTGTATTTCTGTACCTCGTTTCCTTTTCTTTCCACCCCTAGCCAGGGCTGCCTCATCTTCCCCTTCTAGTTCTCCTTCGGTCTCTTCTCTACTGCTGGCCCCACCCTGCTTTTTTCCTACCTACTCTCTAATTGGTTTCTTGGTACACACAGTATTATTAGTGCTCCTTTGCTTCCTGAAATGACTGGCGTTGAAGGAGCAACTGCATCTTAATTGACCTTTACTGCATTTTCAAAGTCAGGTTACCTTTTGATAATGATTGTTTTGCAGACAGAAGCTCACCCCCAAAGCAGTCCTGGGATTGAGCCTGATGTGCAAAGTGCATGGGCGGAAGGTCTAGACGCTAAGCTAGACACCCCGTCTAGGAGAGAAAAGTGATAGCTTCACCCCTGTTACAATGAGCCCCTCTTAAACATTGCAAACATGTCCCCAAAAAGAATAAGGGGGTCTTAAAAAAGAAAGTGCTCTATGAACCTGAAGGCACTTATGATTATTTATATAAAATTTTTAAAGACATGTTTTATTCTACAACGTTTTAATTATTAATTGACCCTATGCAAAATTTGAAAGGTTTACATGGTCTGAAGAGAAGGGTATTACTATGGAAGTTTTCAGCACAGTGTTTACCAGTAGTTTCCTTCAAAATTTGTTCCTGAAAACTTTGAGTTACATACCAGCACATCTGTGGGAGAGAAGGGATTCATTTTGGGGTTTATTAGTCATTTGCTTCAGAGGCCCCCCAGTCAACCATGCATTCATTGTTTAGTTCACGGAAGCTGTGAGTGGACTTATAACTGCAGGCGTGGGAGTGGCGTGGGTTATGAAGTCAGGAGTTTGCTTCGGAGGTCCAACAGTCTACTCCCATGAGAGGAGCAGGGCATGCAGCCTCATAAGCCATGACTCATGAAGAGAAGGCAGGGCCCATCCTCAGTCAGGAGAGAGAGCTCGGCAGTGACAGAGTCAGTGGGCTTGGCTCACCAACTGTCTTTTTGTCTGGATTCCTAAGACATCAAATCTAGTCTAAGCTAGCTCCCCACCACCTGCTTTCCTCCATCCCTCACCCCTACCCACAGCTCTTCTGTACACATCCTCAGTCCTGCACAAACCCTTATGCCTGCACATGGCTCTCCTCCTGAACACAGCCTTACCTCTGCACACACCCTCACCACTGCACACACCCTCACCCCTGCACACGGCTCTCCTCCTGTACATATCCTTACCGCACACTTGTGCACACGCCCTCACCCCTGCACACACCCTCACTTCTGTACACGGCTCTCCTCCTGCACACACCCTCACCACTGCACACACCCTCACCACTGCACACGGCTCTCCTCCTGTACATATCCTCACCCCTGCACACTCGTGCACACACCCTCACCCCGCACACACCCTCACTTCTGTACACAGCTCTCCTCCTGTACACATCCTCACCTCTGCACACACCCTCACTTCTGTACACAGCTCTCCTCCTGTACACATCCTCACCCCTGCACACGGCTCTCTTCCTGCACATATCCTCACCCCTGCACATACTTTCAGTTCTGCACACAGCTCTCCTCCTGCACATGCCCTCACCCCTGCACACTCATCCACACGTGCTCACCCCGCACACACCCTCACTTCTGTACACGACTCTCCTCCTGTACACATCCTCACCCTTGCACATTCCTGCACACATCCTCACCTCTGCACACAGCTCTCCTGCTGTACACATCCCCACTCTTGCTCATGGCTCTCCTCCTGAGCACGTCCTCATTCCTGCACACGGTTCTGCCTTCTGAGCTGTCTTGTAATGATGAAAAAATAAATTGGGACAGTTTTCAGTATTCTAGGTTGGTCTCAAAATACATTATATATAGCCAAGGATAACCTTGAATTTCTGATCATCCTGTCTCTACCTCCTGGGCTGGGGTTACAGGTGTTTACCATCCTGCCTAGTTTACAAGGTACCAGGGATTAAATCCAGGGCCCTGTGTATGGTATGAAAACACTCTACAGCCTGAGCTATGTCCCTGCCCTTGCAATGCTTTTTGAATGTTTTTTCTTATGAGCTGTGCCAAGGCAGACCTACTTCTGCAATGTTTGACAGTATGATAGTACTTCATACCCAAGTACTCAATTGGACACCTTTCCCAATAAAGACAAAGTTACATACATGTTCCTGGGGTCCTCTCTATATTTTATTACTATTAAATTTCCTCTTCAGTAAAGGAAAGAATATGGGTGAATGTTGCTATGTTTTTGTTTTCCTTCATGGAGTCACGGAGACCTCCTGAGGGCAATTGTGAAACTCTCTCAGTGGTCAGAGTGAGGGGACAGAAGACATCTATGAAGACAGCCGACTGACACTGAAAACCCTGGAGGCCTTGAAAATGGGGCATTTAGGAAGAGCTTTTCATTAGAAATACCCACCTGTGTGTGTAGCATTTGATCGCCCATGCATGCATGCGTCCACCCACCTACCATCTTCCCGTTCATGCATGTTCATTTACCAGTCTGCTCGTCTGTCCAACTAGCTAATTGTCATTCACAGATTGTTCCTCTCACTAAACACATACCAACGAACAGTAGCCCACTACACCTGGACTGATGCCTAGGAGACAAACTGCTGTCTTTGGGGATTCTAATCTTTATCATGAAAGCAGTTAGAACAAAGATGGCACTAATAGGAACACACTCAGCGAAACATCCAGACCTCAGCCAGTCTCCATTCACAGCGGCTGTGCATCCCAGACCCCACTGCCTGGCCTGCTTCCCATCAATGTAGCAAGTCTGTGCCATCTTCAGTCAGTGAGACAATGACATTGGTTGGCGTGGCTGAGGCCGGGGATGTCTTGGGCTCACCTGTCCTTGAAGAGCAGAAGCTCCTTCCCCAGCATTGTCACAGCGTCGAAGGATGAGCTGGAGTCGCAGAGGTCGGGAAGGGATGGCTTGTGAGGCGGGATATGGGGCATAGTGGGCTTTCCTGGGAATGTCTTCCGGGGTCCTAGGATTCAAAGTGTAAAACGATGCCAGCAACTCAGAGCATGTCTACTTCTACTCTTGAGAACTCTAGAATACCATAAGGAAATGGCTGCCAATGGCAGGCAGACCTGGGTTTGAGTCTCAGCATCTCTACCTGTTAGTTGTGTGACATAAAACAATTTAACTTCCTACAGCCTTGGTTACATCAGTTGTAAATTGGGAGTGCTACCAGCAGAACCTACCTACGAACATTTTGTAAACCTTAAGTAATACCTGAAAATATCAGCAGCTGAGGACTCCTGGAAAGCCAGTTTGCCATGGGCGTGGACTTTGGTGTCTTTGCTCCGGTACACAGTGGTACAATTTGGACTTAGTGCGTTATAAAAACCAAAGATGGCACGGAGTTGGTAGCAGGGTTTGGCAGCCCGTGTGTGTATGGGAGGAGTTGGGGCGGTATGGGAAGTGACTAGGATCAAAAAGCATTGTACACTTATGTGAAATTCTTAGAGAATTAATGAAAATAGTCCATAAGAAGAGGTTGCTATTTTTTACTGTTAGGCACAACCAAATAGTAGCTAAAGATATCTTAAGATCCCTGCTACCTTTTACCTTCAATGAAATTAGAGTTTATACAACCTTGTCATGAAAAGGACATAAATGACAAGTGTAAGCCGGTCTCATACTCAACAGATTTTCTATATGGTTGAGTGATAGAGTTATTAGCATCATTATTGCTATTTTTAGGGAGCTAAGACCCCTTGTCTGTCAATGTGTGTCTGTGTGTGTGTGTTTGTATAAACTATAAACTATAATCACCACCTTCCATCTTCCAATGCATAATTTTTTGCTTTGGAAAATAGGAAATGGACCATTTTCCTTGGCTTTTTAGAGCCAGGATACTTTGGAGGAAAGACAAGACAGCAGTGCTTTCTCTGGTGCACACACTCTTTATAGGCAGATGTGGCTCTAGCTTCATCTCTGTTGATGTAGCTAAGTCCTGGGAAATTGCACTTTCTTTAACCAGGGGTGAGAGGTAGTGAAGAAATCATACCGTATAGTGCTTGAATTCCTTTCACGTCATCCTTGGGGAGATGGAACCTATAGGGGTTCTGGTACTTGTAAGTTGGGTACATAAGTGCTGACGGGTCTGTGGAGTGGCCCAGGCCTAGAGCATGGCCAAATTCGTGAGCAGCAACGGTGAATAAATTGAACCCTAAACAAAGAGAGAGAGAGAGAGAGAGAGAGAGAGAGAGAGAGAGAGAGAGAGAGAGAGCATCAACACAGTTGTGTTTCCTCAGCTTGTCTCCCAGGAGACCTTGTGCCACAGCACAGCCATCTCTCCTTTCATAACGGGACTCAAAGGTTGGGAGACTAGTCTAGCACTTGGCTTTCCTGTCTTTAGTCTCTTTTGGTTCCTTCACCCTTTGCGGGAAGGGGGGAGGAGGGAAATGTAAAACAATTCATTCTCCCATTGCCAGCGATGTGTGATAGTGGATAACAAAGGGTCTGGCAGCTAGGAGCAGTGATGAAATTTGCAGTAGTGTCCAACGTTGGATCCTAAGTCCTAGAGTCACCTTCTGCTACAACCTACCCCCTTTTATACTATAAATTGGTTATATGAAAAAAAAAATCACTGGATAGAAATGGAATGTAGTACAATGCAATCAAATTATCTTCTGCTATAGGGAAATCGGGCTCACACACCAAGCTGAGTTCAGTTATAGGAAGGTTAGCTTCCGGCTCTAAAATGAGTCTGTTTTCACACAGCTCAGTGCTATACACAGTTAACATTTCAGTTAGTGCTTGAGGAAACTAGATTCACAGAGTCAAAATAATTTACCCATGGTTACAGTCAACAATCGGTGGAACCAGGAATTGAGATTTTAATTTACTTGGCATCAAAGCAGGATTTCTAATAAGTATTCTAAGTGTGTGGGGTGTACCAGCTTCTTCTTTCATCGTGTTTCACACTCAGACGACCTGCATGGCATGCTGGGAACTTTATACCCCCTCCCCCATCACACTCCTCAGGAGAGTACTAATTCATTTCGTGGGGTCATTCTTAAATATAGTTCATTTCCACATACAGGTAAAAAGCCATATGTCTTATACATCTGAACGAGAAGTAAGCTATGCACTGGGATGGGATTGGCTCTGTGGATTAAATGCCAAGAAACAGAGAGCAGGCAAATCTATAGCATCATAGTGGGAGGGTCTTCCCCTGTAGGTTCCCTTCTGGATTTTTGGCTTACTTGTTTTTCCTACCCAGCCCCCTAGTTAAAGGGTAGCTTGGGACGTTGAACCTCAAGGTTTCATGATGGAGCCCAGAAGAAGGTACAATAGTTTCCAGGTTATGGTGAATTGTGCATATATACCATTCATCCCCATAGTCCACTTCTCAGCATTGTCGAAGTGCGTGTCTCCTCCCAAGCCTTCTCCAGGTGCAAATGCATGGGCCAGAGTCCCTCGAGGCCCATCAAATGGGTAGGAATCCCCGTGATCTAAGTGGGAAACATCAATCAGATCAGGCATAGTAATTCTGGGCAGAAGGTGATCAACATTCTCAGTAGCGTTGGCCCTTAAATGAGCTTTTCAATATTTATCTTTGAAAGACCTTTTTAAATTATGTGTGTACTCCCTGTGGGAGTATGTGCTCATGTGTGCAGTGCCCGAGGAGGCCAGAAGAGGGCGTAGTTGTAGCACAAGTGCTCTTAACTGCCACGTCATTTCCCTGGCATTAATATTCATTCTTAAGTATAGAAAAGGTCAAGGGTCATGGAATTGAGAAATAGAAAGATTATTTTGTACTTCAAAGATGCATTGCAAACAGGCAATCTTTGTGGTAATGGTTTTCATCACAACACACAGCATATGGTAGATGGTCACACAACACAGATTACAGAAGGAGAAAGAACTGAGGGACATTTGGTAGCAGCCAGGCCCACTGACTGATTACAATATAAACCTGTCAGCAAAGTCCAATTCCTCTGAAAGGGTTTAGTAAACTGAAAGTGTGCTTTCTGTTTGCATGGCATAACATAATTTAACTGCAAAAAGTCAAAAGAAAATGTCTTTGTAATTTTGATAGCTGTACATGTAAAGTCTATGAAAGAAAAGGTGGTCGGGGAAATCCCTTGGCGCTTTGTTCTGCCATCTGTAGTTAGCAGCATCATGACTCGACAGAAACCATCTGATGGATGGACAGAGGCTACTGCTCTTGAATTCTCAGAATTTTGGTGGCAGTGCTCTATTTTTCGTTTACTTAAAAATTGGTATTTGTATTTCATTTTATTAATTTGTTAGTTTTAATGTATTTACTTTGTATGTGTGAGAGAGTGGCTGTACTCACTGTTATGTGGAGATCAGAGGACAACACAGGGAGCAGGTCCTCTCCTCTCACCAGGCAGGTTTCTGGGATTGACCTGGGCTACCAGGCTTGACAGCAAGGGCTTTGCTGGCCCGGTCACCTCACCTGCCCTGTTTATCGTTTTTAAAGCCCCACCCCCGGATTCAGTATGCTATTTCTCAGGTCTCATTTGATGCAGTTCCATCAGGTCTGTGTGTTCTGAGAAGTGGATGGGAGGCTGCCTGGTTTCTAGGCAGCCTTTGTGCTAGGGGACAGAAGACCAGCTTGAATGACAAAGAATCACAAATCAATTCCATGTACCCTGAACTTACTCTGACTCCCAATGTCCTGCCATTTCACCAAGTGCCCTTGATGCCTGGCAGGAACAGGACCCGCCAAGGGCTCATTCCACTCAAGGCCATTTCATGGCTCCCTTGGCCTCCCTCCCCTCCCTCCTAAGCACATTCCCTGTAGCAACACCAGACTGGAATAAGCTCAGGGCGCAGACTGTCTTGGGCACTTAGCAGCATTATCTGGGCAGGGGAAGAGGGGTGACATTCATCTTCACTGCTGTAAGTGGAGGAGGGAGTGTCTTAGGGGCATCCTGTTTCTTCTGTTTCCTGCAAGGGTTTCTCTGCAGAGGAGAAAATGGAGTAGCAGGCAGGTAGAGGCAAACGTGCATGCACTTCCCAAGAGTAGTGTTTAAGCAGGGTGGGCCCCGAATGCTACCTCTGTACCTCTGTAACTATCGCGGGGGTGGCGATCACAGGGTCCCTGGGGAGTTGACTTCCTTAGAGGGGACTCCACTACGAAACCAGGTGATAGTGATAAACATTGTTATGGGCAACACTGGACTCGTCTGGCCCCCTAGTCAGGAGGAAACTAAAGCTGATAGAACTGTCCTCTCCTGGGGTGGAGCCACAGTGAAAGAGTAGTCAGGGAGTCGACAGCGTTGAGACTGCTCTATCCTGCCTTCTGAAGGGATGCTCATCTTTGCCCCTGCCTTTGCCCGTCCCAGTGCTATGGGATGAAGCCCTGTGCTGATCAAGCTGTAAGTCTGTCAAAGGAGCAAGTTTGGGGCAATAGAACCCAAGAAATAGTACAGTACCTCCAGTTTCAAAAGATATCATGATATCTGCTTCCCCAGAGTTTATCCTAACGAAGTTCAGAGGGACGGCGGTGCTCCAGGCACGCAGGGCCATCTCCACGGCCTTGTCCACCTCAGCAGGACTCATGGAAGGTGTGTACTTAGAGACTCTGGACAAAGGGAAAGCAGATGTGTGTGCTTCAGTGACCGCTCCCAAACAGACAGGCAGAGGGAATGCCCAGGCTGCTCACAGACCACAGGCCCGGGTCTCCATGGCACAGACCACAGGCCTGGGTCTCCATGGCATAGACCACAGGCCTGGGTCTCCATGGCATAGATTGTTCACAGACCACACGTCTGGGTCTCCATGGCATAGACCACAGGCCTGGGTCTCCATAGCATAGACTGTTCACAGACCACAGGCCCGGGTCTCCATGGCATAGACCACAGGCCCGGGTCTCCATGGCATAGATTGTTCACAGAGCACAGGCTCGGGTCTCCGTGGCATAGACCACACATCCGGGTCTCCATGGCACAGACCACAGGCCTGGGTCTCCATGGCAAATTTGTTTTTTGTTTTATTTTTCCCTAATCAGTAGTTCTTGCCCCGCTTTGTAACATCCTGGATTGTCTGTTGTCAAACAGGACACTACAGAGAGACCTAGAAGGCAGTGACATCCAGCCCTGGACTTTTGAACGGTTAGTTCTTGTTGTTATTTATTTGAGGGTTTGCTACCTCAATTCTTTATCAAAGGTCAATGGAATTTCCCCAGGGTTGGGGAGTGGCCTGTAAGTGTGTGTGTGTGTGTTGTGTGTGTGTGAGAGGGAGAGAGAGAGAGAGAGAGAGAGAGAGAGAGAGAGAGAGAGAGAGAGAGAGAGAGAGAGAAAGAGAGAGAGAAAGAGAGAGAGAAAGAGAGACAGAGACAGAGAGAGACAGAGATAGAGACAGACAGACAGACACAGGAGAGACAGAGGGGCACAGTTTCTTTTAAATTTTTTAAAATTTGCTTTTAAAAAGGTTTGTTTTTATTGTATGTGTATAGGTGTTTTGCTTGCATGTATTGTCTGTGCATAATGTGTGCAATGCTCATGATAGCCAGCAGAGGGCATCGATCTCTAGGGAACTGGAGTTACAGAGGGCTGTGAGTCGCCTTGTGGGTACTGAGGATTGGACCTGGATCTTCTGCAGGTGCTTTTAACTGCTGACATCTCTCCAGTCCTTTGTGTGCTTTCGTTGAAAGGATTTGTTAGCCTAGAACAGAATGCTCACTGGGGTGAGAAGAGGCCTGAGCTCTGTGGGGAGACTCTAGGAGAGCATAGTGGTTTTTCTGGATACAAGTGCAGAGTTGCTGGATCCCAGGGTTCCCTCTGTGCTGAAGCCCAGAGATTGGGGTTCTGCCAGCAGTGAAATGGGGGAGAGAATTTCACCTGGGACTCTGGACTGGGGCTGGAATAATGGCTATAAAACAAGGAGGCAGATGTTCAGCAGCCGACTTTGGAGGTAGATCTGAGGCCACAGCCTTTTCTCTAGCTTTGACTCGTGTCTAACACAGACAGACACATTTGCCAAACGCAGGTACTTGGCAAATGGGAAAACAAAGGCTAGCTGTGTAGGATATCCTGGGACTCTCAAACTTTAGGGTCCATGACAACAGTCTAGCAAGTTTGTTGAATGTACTGGCTTAGTTTTGAAATCTGTACTTTAGCAAGTTTCTTAGATCGCTCTCATACAGGTGATATGATCTGAGCTAGCACACAAGACCAAAATCCTAGGGTACTCAAAATAAAGACCAAGAGAGAAGATGGAAAAGTTTGGGACCATTTAATGATTTCAAAATACTCACACCCCTCTGTCATACAGTCCTACGATTTAGACCCAGGCTAGACAATACCTCGTCATTCACTCTCGATACAGGCGGAGCAACTGTATCCTTGAGTTGATGGTGTAGCTGAGACAGCCAAGAGAAGGATGGGGAAAAGAATAACATGAGAGAAAGGGAAGTAGAGAAAACCCTGACCTGGGGTCTACGTATTGAAAACCATGAGCTGATGGCATGAAGGCAGTGTTCTTTGGAGACGAGCTCCGTGCCAGACAGGGCTCTCAGCACTTTTTAACGCGGTGTGTTATCTCGTCCTCTCAGGCCCAG
Organism: Alexandromys fortis; assembly: GCF_014885135.2. Lineage (NCBI taxonomy): Eukaryota > Metazoa > Chordata > Mammalia > Rodentia > Cricetidae > Alexandromys > Alexandromys fortis. The sequence continues at coordinate 114,905 of NW_026068013.1, read as the reverse complement.
GGCAGTCGGTAATGATGATGATCAAGGCCTGCACTTTGTGGTTAGGGGGAGCCCAGTCCTGCTCTGTCTGCTTTCCAGGCTGTGCCCAGGAGCACTCTGTGTGCTTCCTGCCTTCCTTGTGCACCAGCTATGTTACTTACGAGATGCTATTCCGACATTCACGACCCTCCTGTTAACTGTGCATAGCAACATCCTAAAATTCTAGGACACAGTTGAAAGAATTATGAAAAGATGTCATGAATTTATCTTTTTTTTTCCCCTCTAAGAACTTAAACTGTAGTTGTTTCTCAGACTGTGGTGAACTTTTCTTAGGCTACCCCATTGCTTTGATTTCTTTGTCCTGAGTGGCACCTTGTGGACGGGGCCTCTAATAGCAGGTAATAAAAGGCCCCACCAACTTCTTTTCTTGTGTGGGATCACCAGGTTTGTCAGAAGGGTTTAACAATCTCCTTCACCAGGGAACATATGACTCTGGCCAGCACGGCTTGCTGGTTTCTGTATTGTAAATAGTGCCCGACCGTCAGGGATACCACATTGGCAACAGTCAAGAGGCCACTGTGGAATGAGGAGATTAGTCAGGTAAAATAGACATGGATAAGCTTGTGAATCTGGGTGGGGGGAAAACGGAAAAGTAGGAAGTAATATGTTTTGGTTAGCTCTGTTTTAAAATACACTCTAATTGTAAAGTTACATCATTGTGTATCAAGAAGCCCAGGAAGCTCTTGGGAACATAACGATAAACCCCAGAATCCCTGCCATTGCAGCTGGCTCCTGCTGTAGCAAGGAAACTGTTCTCTTCCAACCTGCTTAAGTTTGCAGCAACGCAACTCTGCTCATCTCCAGGTCTCATCCAAGTGTGCTGGTCCTGGCAATGTAACGGGATCCGGATCCTGGAGCCCACAGAATCCAGATCCGGGCCTTCCCCAAAGCTAGCTTACTGTTCAGCTGCCTCCCCAGCCTCAGTTCTACCACTCCCTTGCCGTGCCCTCTCCTGCACTTCAGTAGTGTGCTTGGGCACTGGGACTGGCAACACGGCGGTCCATCTCGCTCAGCTTGGTTGGTAGGTACAAAAATCTGGCAAAGAACCACCCAACGATAAACCCACTGAGGCCCAAGCCTGACAGCGTCACCGACCTCCTTCAGACTCACTGAGGCTGTGGAGTGGGCACCCTGGGTGATGTATTTTAGACTGGGCTATCCTGTAAGTGAGCCCTGGAGTGGATCAAAGAAGCTAGAGCAGGAAATTTGCTCTCTCTACTGAGAGCCCAGGGAGGAAGAACCAAAGCTCCTGTTGGGTGGCTTCCTCGGTCAAACAGGAAGATGTCAGATGATGAGGCAATGCCAGGCAGGCACCATGGGTAAACGGGACTTGAAGGTGCAACTGGCTTCAAATCAGGGTCAGGAGCCACTTCTGTATGACTGGCCAGCCATATAGCTCCCCCTCTGCTGCCCCAGAGCCCACTGAGGGCCTGTGAGGACAACTCTTTCTCTCTGTTCATGTCTGTCTCCCCCTAAAGACCAGAAAGGAGAAGGATGATCCGTGCGTCTTTACATTCCACAAACTGAGTGCCTATAGTAGCCAAAATCATCAGCAAGTGATTTGTGGAATCGGGAATGAATTTTATTAATGAGTCTTTGGCAGTGTATGTGTGGGAAAGGGTGGGGTGAGGGAAGAGGCCAAACTCCAGTGTTGTTTCTCACGAGACAGCCATGCGTTTCTGAGGTGGTGTCTCATTTGGCTTCTAGTCTCTCATTTGATTGAGTAGTCGAGCCCAGCTGGCCAGATTAAAAGGTTATCAGTCCTACCCAAGGGCTACTTTCATCGTAGCTGGTCAGGTCTGTAATGGAGAGATGGACAGCTATCCTGAGATTAGATTTTCGAGAAGACAGCTGGAGAGATTCTACTCTTTCTCATGGCTGTTGTGGGTTCTGCCTTCCCCACAGATCAAGAGCAAGAGAGTTTGGGAAGAAAAGGAGAGGGTGAGGCGCATCTTTCTCTTTGAATTGGGAAAGACTCAATCTCATTACCTGTATGTCAAAATATTTTTTTTCCATTTGGGTTCACCTGGGAAGAGGCGGTAGTTGGCCACATCAGGGACGCCACAGCGAGGCCTCTTGATCACATTCATCGTAGTCAGGTCCAACTTCCCAGTGACTTGGAGGCCAAAGAAAGATTGCAGCTCCTTAATCTTCCTGACCATGGGGTTGCCTTGTCTCGCCACCATCTCACCGGCCTGGGGGCCTCCTTTGTGTGTGTAATACTTGTCAAGGTAGTCCTGGAAGGGAGAGCAGGCTGACACATGGGCGGTGTGGTTGGTGAGCGCCCCTACACACCCCTACTCAGCTAGGGCAGGGCGCAATATTCCTCATATAAATAGGGTATGTATTCTTATTTTAAAACCTTTGACGTATTTGCATAGATGAAACATATTTGTCAAAACTTATTAATGATTTACTTTTGAGTACTGAGGCTTGTAGACCGTTATCCGCCCCTACAGTTTTTGTGTATGTGTGTGGTATACACATGTGTGTGCAGGCGTACTTGCTTGTATGGGCTATGTGGAAACCATAGGTTGATGTTGGTATGTCATTCTTAATCATGTAATGTAGAACACATAATGTGTAATGTGAAATAAGTAGGTTTTTTTTTTTCCCCAAGAGACACAAAGAAGCCACTGTATGGACTGGAGATCTTACCTAGTTTTGGTGGGTTGTGGGTGACCTTTCTTTTTATAGGGTGGTTTCCTGAAACAGGTTCACTACCCTCTGAGGCAAGAAAATGAGCCATAAATTATTAGGCTTCTTGCATATGAGACTCAGGGAACATTATGGAGCAGGGGGTCGGAAGACTGGAGGAGACGGAGTCCCAGGAGGAGTAAGGTGCAGCAGAGTCCTTTGGAAGTGATGGAACCCCTGCCTGTAACAGCTGTGACTACACAGAACCAAGCCAGTCAACACTGCAGCAGGGATGCAGGAGAAGCACACGAGTCCCTGACAGCTGCTGAGAGAAGGGGGTCACTTTCCTTAGAGGCAAGCCTCTTTGTAGGCTGACATGTTCCAGTGGTGGCCCACGCCTCTGTGCATGTGAGCAGTACCAGCTGGACTCCGAGGGCAACAAAAAGGAGACAGAGGAAAAAAAAAACAGGGCATGAAGTTGGGAGGGAGATTGGGAAGAATCCAGGAGTTGGGGAGGAGCAGTGATGAATATGATCAAAATACATCACACACGTGTATGAAATCCTCAAAGAGTAAAAAAAAAACATTAGCTCCTCCCTGCATGACCAAGTTTCACCCACACAGACTTCAAGCCCCTTAGGATCCTTTGATCACCCTGCTGTGTGGATATTCCCCTGGGAGCAGGGCAACCTGAACTGCACAAGACCGCACAAATGCATAGTGGAGGCCCATGTTTGGTTCAGGAATTTTCCCTGCCCACTGTGGCCAGAGAGTTAGAATCCTACATTTAAGTTTAGTTGATTATTTATTGTATGCAAATTTTTATATTTTATAAATTTATAAAAATTCTATAAATAAATAAAAACATTTATCTCTACATTAACCATAGATTTAATTATTTATAAATTATGCCTAGTATACTAACATACACTAGATATATTTAAATGTTGCAAGCAAGCGGAATACGTTTGTTTTTAGGGTGTGAACCTGGAGACACTAGCGTGCTGTGCAATTGCCCTACTGCTGGGCCGGATCCCACCTACAACGGGCGATTTGTTAGAAAGATTATCATATATCCATGTGAACCAAAACTAAGTCTACATTAAGATCATATCTTTAAAAAATATTTACTGGCATAGAGAATGTTCTCAATGGAACAACAACACACATAATAAAAGGGATGAGAAATCTGTGTCGGAGTCCAGCAGTTTCGGAAGTAAAGAACGTGTATACGGTAAGCAACGAAGGGAGGCCACGAGGCCTGAGCGCCAATGCCGTCGTCTGTGCACGCGGCATCTGCAGGCGACTCTGCCTTTCTCTTTCGTGCTCCACACGTTTTCTGTGGTGACGTAGGACGTTGTTACAGTTCATGTTCCATTTCCTCTCTCCCGTCCCCAGAGGAGGTGACTTTGCTGGGGAACAGCCCTTGGGAAGTTTGGCTAAGGAGCTGGAGGACGGTTCAGCAGCTAAGAGTGTTGCTGCTGCTCTGCCAGAGGACCCGAGTTTGGTTCCTGGCACCCACTTTGGGTGGTTCGCAACTGTACCGCCAGCTCCAGGAGATCTGACTTTCTCTTTGGGTCTTTGTGAGCACACGTGTGTGGCACACATGCATCCAAACACACACAAATAAAAATAGATCTGAAACATTTTTTAAAATTTTAGGCTTTCAACTCGGATGAGGAACACTGACATTCAGGGGGATTATGATTCGGGCTCCATCTGCGCTCAGGGCTTTTATGTTTCTCTTTTCCTTTCTTTCCCTCTTTCTTTCTGAGGCTGAAGCTGCATTGAGGACTCTGGTTTACGGCAGCTTGAGGTGATGTCTCAGTTATGTTCCTTGGAGAACAGGGAACTACGTCTAATTCCTGATGCTCAATATTTCTGCGATGGTTTCAGTTTCAAGGATTTCCCCCATCCCCCTTGTTTAAGAATGTGCTAGACTCGGCCTTCTGATGTCTGCTTTATGAGATGTGATCTTAGAAGGGGGGTATTTGTGGTAAATTCGGCAAACCCGGCATTTACTGCTGTTAAAGTGCCATTGTCTCAAACAAGGACACAGGGACCAGGGAGAGGGTACTAAAGACTCAACAGTAGAGAGAAATAACACAGCTGTACAAACACTGGGCAACCCCCTAAAACCCCTGAAAATTTTACATGCTAGCAGGATCATCTGGGGCAGGGGTAAAGGGTGCCCTGGGACTCCCACCCGAGCATAGGAGGGGAGCCAGCATTCTTAGAGGTGTGGTCCCTGGCCTGTTGCCTCCTGGGACAGCCCCATACCTGGAAAGGTATGTGATGTGGGATTCCCCTCTGTATGCTGCGAATACCATCAGTGAATAAAGAAACTGCCGTGGCCTGTTGATAGAGCAGAACTTAGCTAGGCAGGGAAAACTAAAGGGAATGCTGGGAGAAAAAAGACAGAGTAGAGATAAGCAATGTAGCCCCGCTGGAACTGGACAGAACCTTACCTGGTAAGCCACAGCCACGCAGCAATACACAGATTACTAGAAATGGACCAAGCAGTGATTTAATTAATATAGTCTCTGTGTGATTATTTTGGGTCTGAGCTGCTGAGCCGTCAGGAACAAACAAGTGACCCCCCTTCAACAGGTATGGGCAGTGATTCAGAGGGACACTTTTTAAAAAAGAGAAAGTAGGTTGGGGTGGGGAATGTTGACAGGATCTGGGTGGATTTGGAGGGTGGGATGAAGGTGGTTGAAATATATTGTTTGCATGTATGAAATTCTCAAAGAATAAATAGAAAGTTAAAAACCCCAAAACCTCAAAACCAAAAGCAGGCCCATGCTTGCCTTGGCCACAGCCTCACCCTCAGTAAGAACGAGTTAATTTTAAAGCTACAGACAAAAGGATTAGCAGTGTCTACATGCTACTGATGGAACTCGGGGATTCTCCTTTTTCGATTGTGGTTTTTATGTTTTCTCCTATGAGCCTACACAATGCTTGTAATGTTTTTCTTTTCCTTTAAATTTTCCGCAGGTTGTCAAACCTACAGCTTTAAAAGTTTAAGGCTGAACTTAATAGATGGGATCAGAGCAGTCAGTTTTAATGAAATAAACTCAGAAGTTATTCCTACTTAATAAAAGAACAAAGCCATGTCACTGCAATGACGTTAAGGAGATGGTGACTTAGTGATTCCTGAGGCAATGCATTAGGGATACCGATATGGAGGACTCTCGTTCGTTCTGAGCTAGGGTGAGGCTGGTGCCAGAGCTGTTGACAGACTTTGGCACTCTTTCTGCAGTCAAGATGTTCCATTTGGCACTGAGAGGTACACTTGGAACTGTCCCGTTTTATAGGCCACCACTTTGATGCTGTCCTTCGGTCACAGGTTTCCAGACTTACTCACCTGCACCGCCCACACGGTTGAAATCACTAAGTTTCAGCCTTCACTCCAGCTGTCCTCTGCCTGTTTCTTGTCTAGTGTTTGACAAATAAAGGTAGCCGGGGATAAGAGGGTCTGTTTCTGCTGGCTCCCTGCCAACATCTTAAAACTCAAGTCTGGTTTGAGGAGCAGCCAGAGTATGCTTTCTTCTTCTATCTCTCAGAGTCATCGAAAGAGGTTTGTAAGGACCTTGACGCTATCTGAATGCAGGCTGTACAGAACAGGCCAGGGCAATTCTTTGAATTCCTCCCACTTTAGCTTTCTGGCCAGCTTCAGCCTTCCTATCTCTCTTACCTACTGAGACGGTACCAATGTATTTCTTTACCATGTGGATGTCGAGAGCGGAGCTCCGCCATCTCTTTCGTCCCTATTTGTAACTCTTTAAAGTTATGAAAATAGTTTCAAAGCCAAAATGTTTTTATGGCATAATATTCAGCAAGAAAAATAGAAGCCAAAATTTAAAGATAATGGCAATTAGAAAAATCTTTGCCACAGAAAAGAAAGTGGTACAAATGGCTCCAGAATCTCAAATCCTCTTTTGGATGGTTTAATTTTCCATAAGCATGTGGTAAGCACTGTTTAGAGACCCTCCAGAAGCTCTTTAGATGTCATGTCAACAGCACCAGGTAGTTCCCACGTTCTGATAGGCTTGGCTAGTGTGTTTTGACTTTATGAAGGTACAAGGGGGATATGCCCTCTGAGTACAAACCACACTACAAAGTTTCCCTCTTGGTCTTTCCCTAGACCGGAAGTGTGGATCCCGAGCCTCAGCCATGACCACAGCTCGCAGCCACACAGTAGCCAGGCCAACGCCGGCTAACCGCAGTGTGCTGTGCGCCGCACAAGAGCTTTGGGTAAGCTGTGGAACCTTATCAAGACACAGCACCAGTCTACACCAAGAAACATCTACACTGTTTGAAAAAGCAAGCCATGAAGTAGTCACTCTCCCACACTTCCTCCCCCACTGTGTGTATGCTGGGGAGTGAACGAAGGACCTCGGGCAAGATAGGCAAATGCTCAACTACTGAACTGTATCCCTAGCTCTGCCCACCCATGTTACATCTACTGCCCCATCCTATCATTTCAAAGCCCTAATGCAGATCAACAAAGCAGAACTTAAGGATTTATAAATAAATGAAGTAAGGACTGTTTAAGATCTCAAGTGCAGATGTTTGTCTGTGGGTTTGGGGACACAGATGTCTGGGTTGTTATTTCGTAGCTAGTGGTTTCTGAGGAAAAGAGCAGAGTGGAAGATGCCTTCTAGTTACCCATGTTTTTCATGGTCTCTGAGCTCTGCCACACAGTGATTACACCCCACACTCCTCTACACTGGACTCCTGCACTTAAGGATGCTTTTGCCAGCTTGCCCTGTCTCCAGGATTTTCCAGGACAAGCTCATTCTACATCTGAGGCTCATCCCAGATGTGGCTGTCTGAAAAGTTCCCCAGATGGCCCACAGTCCCAGTCAGCCAGTCTCTTTCCGGTGTCTCTTCCTACTTTCTGAAATAAGCTTGTGCACTTGAGAGACACGTTTGCTTTCTCACTTTACCCTCCCCCCGGTCCCGCCATCCTCCCATCAGCACCGTGAGAGAAGAGACAGACTTATCTTCTCAGCCGCACTTTGGCGCTCATACTGCCCAGAGGCCATCAGTAACAATAGACACTGCTTGTTTGCATTTGGGATTCTGTGAGCTCCCAAGGCTGGTGGATATTTCTGTAAGCTACATGATCGTATATAAATTGTTTCTAGTTTCTGGGTTTAGCATGAAAGATCTGCCCTCATCTTTGTGTACTCTCAAAGAAAATGCTTGTTCCAGAGCGGGTGCCTGGGCTTGCTGTAGCAGGAACATCTGTGTGGCAGGTGACACAGTACCGAAGGTACAACAGAGACATAGAGACATAGAGAACAAAATAAGAGTGTCCTAACAGACCTCAGCACCTCAGTCACACCGTTCTTTTGAAATGTGTCCCCACCCCACAGACGACCAGACTAGCAAAGATGACTTGACCAAAATTTTCTGACCTTAGTCCTGTTTCAAGTGGGACCACCTTAATTCCTCTGTAAAGAGCTGCTTTTTGGTTCTGCAGACCATAGTCAGCCATTATCGGACAACAGCCTGTAGTCTAATGGTCTGGCCAGGGTTGGCTGGGAGAGTGACATTTGCCCAAGCCCAGGACTAACATCAGAACCCCCACTGGCTCAGATCTATTCTGGTAGAGCACCACCTGCTCTGTGCGTGTCAGGAAGTGGGTACCACAAAAGCTTTGTAGTTTCTGGAGGGGGAATTACATTTGGAGAAAAAGGACCAGGAAAACACAATTTAAAATTTTAGTGCCTGGAGCTACTTTGAATTGAGTTAATCACACATGGGCTCTAGAGAAAGAAAGTTTGGCTCAAGTGGGTGTCTAGTCTTGATGTTGCCATCTTCTGGGGAGGGGGTGTCCTATCTTCTGGGGAGGGAGTGTCTACTGTTGAGCTGGACTCGCTTATTCATATGCAGGGCTGTTATTGCAAATGTTCCCTGAATTCTCCCATGTTGTAAGAGAAACTGATCAACCCGAATGGTCGAGTGTCAAAACAATTGGTAGGGACAGTCAAGGGTGCATAGGTGACAGATGCCTAGCTCTTAGCCGGACCAGATAGCAGCCCCCAGGCAGAGTTGTACACATGCATGCTATACTTTTATCAGACTCCCAGAGAGAACCAGGCACACATCTACAAACTGTAGCTAGCAATTCTGTCATCAGAGATTTGGTCCTACAGGTTAAGGATCACTGTTCTCCATTAATTGACTTCTCTGTATTTGGGATGATTTCCAGCCATGAAATCTTTACAACATTCTAATATAATTATTTGTCCTTTCCACCACATTCAGTTCCTTCATAGTCCATTCAGGTGCAAGAGACCACGAGGGGGAGGGAAGTTGAGGTGAGGGTTGTGGAGAAACACAGGAGGGAGAAAAGACCCTCTGGTGAGAAGAAAGCTTGGTCTGTCTTAAATTCTGACTAATGCTACCTGGAGCACAAAAGTCATTTTTTAAAATACAAACCTAAGAAAATTTTCCCGTGTGGATGCTAAGCACTCAACATTAAATTCACAGCCTTGTTTTTGAATTTTGTATGTTGTACAACTCCACTCATATTCTGTATAATGTGATACATCTACACAGATACATCTACTCAACCATGAATTCATCCACATAACACATACACTTAAGAACACCAGGAACGGATCTTAGATGGTGTGGTTCATCAGACTTCTGTGGACATTAATAGATCTTTGTTGACTTTCTCATATGCCCTATTGGGTGTTCTGGGTTAGGAGTAGGATGAGGGATGGGGTGGAGAGTCACAAACCTGTGCGAGGTGGTAGCTGCTCCTGAAGGTCCTAGGAGTGGCTGCAAATAGGGTGGGGACTGCGGTGGCAAACTTTAAAGCTGTGACAAGGACAGCAAGGCCAGAGGCGGGTAGCACCTTCATTTCCTCTTGGTCTCGTGGTAAATATGTCAGCCCAGGGGGTGGCAGACAGTGCACCCCTGCCCCTGGATCTGCGCTCCTTTTATAGAGTCGCACAGGTCTGGGCCTTGCAAGTGATGATTCATGTCTCAAATGGTAATTACACAGATGGTGTCTCTCTCTGATGATGGGGTAACAGCCCTGCACAGGGCCAGGGAAAGCTTTCTTCTTTGTGACTGACTCAGTCACAAAGGAGAGAAATGGTCACATTTAATGAAGCTTGTTAGCTATGTGCACAAATTGGGGTGAGCTTGATTGATCTGAATCCCACCCAATGGAACCATTTGGTTAGCCCTGCCTTCGGATCCCTTTTCCATTCTGACTGCAGAAAAGACAGGGGCTTGTGGCTCTCTACTGAGCCTTTACTTGTGTCTGCTGGCAGGCCTAATGACCTGGGTCCCAGGGACCCGCATGACAGAAGCAGAGAATTGGTTCTTCCAAGTGATCCTCTGAATTCTATATGCATGTCATGGCACCTTCTGCATGCCCCCTCCCATGAATACATACATAAAATAAATAAATGCAACTTTGAAAATGAAAAAGTTAAATGTTTAAAATGTAGTTGGATTATAATACAATAGAGTTGTCTACACACTGAAGCCAACCTCCAGCATCCTGTATCTGCATTTTCCACAATGTTTCTCAGGGTGCTGCTGGTGGTTCTAAGACACACAAGGTCTCAAGTTATCAAGGCAACTAAGTGTTATACCATGGTACCATAACTAACAGAAGACTTTGCAATGAGATAACACCAGAGTGTTGTCGAATACGAATTTAAGATGTATTGCATTTGTTTATGCTGTGGAACATTGGTTTAATGATGCATAGGTGTGTTGCATTCTTTTATGTTGCATTTGTTTAACTTTGTGAAGCTGTGTTAGTTTGCCTGCCTAAAACACCTGATTGGTCTAATAGAGAACTGAATGGCCAATAACTAGGCAGGAGAGGAAAATAGGCGGGGCTTGCCAGCAGAGGGAGTAAATAGGAGGAGAAATCTGGGAAAGGAAGATCAAGGAACAATAAAAGAAAGAGAGGAATTCAAGGGCCAGCAACCAAGCTACATAGCAAGCCACAAAGTAAGAAGTAAAGAAAGGTATACAGGATAGAGAAAGATAAAAGCCTAGAGTCAAAGGGTAGATGAGATAATTGAAGTTCAGAAAAGCTGTCTAGAAATAAGCTAAGCTAAGGCTGGGTTCTCATAAGAAAGAATAAGACTCCATGTATTTATTTGGGAGGTGGGTGGTGGACTCCCAAGGCGCTAAAGAGCTGAAAGAATAAAAGCTACACCTGAGTTATGTCTGTTAACCAAAATATAAGACAAAACCTGCCATTTTCAGTGTATCATGGTTAGTTTTGAGTCACATTTGTGTGTGTATTCATGTGTGCAGTTACAGTTGTCCATGTGTGTGGGGCCTAGAAGATAACCTTTTCTTTTTTTTTTTTTAAACAAGGCTTCTCACTGTTATGTAAACAATCGTGAGAAAAAAAAAATAAAAGTCAGAAAATATGAGGGAGAGAAACTCACATTTTACTTGTGATCAGAATTGACATGGGACATGGACAGCTCAAACATAAAGGAGTCGAACATAAACATGAAATACGCCCTCCATATTGTCTACCTGCCCTGACTCCTCCCCAGCATGTCCTCCACACTCTATCTGCACTAACTCCTCCCCAAAATGTCCTCCACAATCTACCTGCACTGACTCCTCCCCAGCATGTTCTCCACACTCTACCTGCACTGACTCCTCCCCAGCATGTTCTCCACACTCTACCTGCACTGACTCCTCCCCAGCATGTCCTCCACACTCTACCTGCACTGACTCCTCCCCAGCATGTCCTCCACAGTCTACCTGCACTGACTCCTCCCCAGCATGTCCTCCACACTCTATCTGTACTGTAACATCAGCTCTGGATTCAGGTCTATCAAACCAATACATTTTGCAGGCAAGTAGCTCATGCATGTTTCTCTTTCTTTCCCTAACAAATGTTCTCGCCCCTCCCTCTTTGGGTGCAACATCGTCCTGTGGCTTGCCCTGGCATGTGCCCTGAACTGAAACCCTTTCCTTAACCCTGCAGGAATTCTGTTCATTTGTAGATACTTTTCACCCAGAGCTATTTTTATTTTTTGTTTATGTTTTTTATTTTTTAAGCTTTGCTTGTTCAGTTCACAATTCTGACTTGTGTGCACATGATCTATGAGGTTGATTCATCTCCTTTGGCTGTGATATTTTCACATCTAAAATAGGAGGATGATGTCAACTGACAAAGGAAAGTCTTGTCATTGTAGAGATTGTAGCACAATACAGGAAAAGGTTGGTACATATGATGTCGGCTCTGCTGCTTTTCCTTTGGCTACCTGGAACCTGGTTGGCTTTTAATAAGGGAATGCCTGGAACCCTAGGTCTCTGGTTCTCAAGGTGTGGTTCCTGGACCCACAGCACCACCATCACCGAGAACTATCAAACCTTTAATATATATTTTTGTGTTAACTTCACGCACGAATATAGTGTACTTAGATCAAATCCACCCTTTTTCAATTTAACACCTCCCAGTTCTCCACCACGTTTCCTCCCAACTTCTACATTCTTTTGTTTTATAATGCACTGAGTGCAATAGAAGCTGCCTGTGTGCCTGTGGACATGATGTTTAAGTTTGTGTGTGTGCGCGCGCATGCGTGTGTGTGTGTGATATGTTATGTGCACGTGTGGTGGCCAGAGAAAGACATGTAGGAACCACTGCTCTCTCCTTCCACCATGTGGCTTCCAGGGTTCAACTCAGGTCATCAGGCTTAGCTTGGCCAACTTCACTGTAAGTCCTTACGAGCTCTTCAAGCAGTTCTGATGCATGGTAACACTGGAGACCCACTGAACTGGCTGAGTGTTATAGCCAGGAGCTGTGAGGTGACATAATAATAAAGTGTGAAAGTGATCAAGAACCCGTCAACCACAAGAAGTTTTCAGTGCTGCCGTTGCCTCTGGGGCCTTGCTTATTTCAAAATCGTCTGGGAAGTCTTTTGCAAATAACTAACACCACTACCCCTGAGACCACAAGAGTATGTCTTACTTTCATGTTTTGACAAATTCCACTCACAGTGATCTTCCTCTCCTCCTTCATTCTGCTGTCCTTTCCTGAATGGAAGAGAGAGTGTTACGCCCAAAGTGTGGATCCCTGAAATATCACCATGAGGCGGAATCCAACGCAAAAGCAAAGAGTCTTTATATATTGTGAGTTGACTTGGACCTCCCTGTCCGACCTGAGCAGCAGCAGCAGCAGGAGCAGAGCAGGAGGCACCCTGAGCCATGTGGGGACACTGGTTTTTACAGTGGGGAAGGCTTGTGGAACTCTAAGTCTACTGGCTTGGAACTGGTTGCCTCCTAAGGGTGAGGGAGCTTCCCACTTCTGATTAGCTCCCCCTACTAAGGAGGAAGGAGCCCTTGATGTCAGGGGTCATGGAGAGGTCATTTCCCTAGAGTAGAGGTGACTACCTCCCTGGGCCGAGGTCAGGAAAGGTAATGCCTCTAAACTAGAGGTTACTATTTTCCTACTTAGGGACTGGTCAGTTTTTCCTGTTCAAGGATTGGTTGGTTTCGCATCAGAGGCAGAGATGGCTTGGATTTTAGGGGCAGGGTGAATTTCTTTAACAGGCTCTGGCTCTAGGGTCAAACTCTGTTCCTTTGGCTCTGGCTTCAAGTCAGAGTGTTTTTCTCTGGCTCTGGGTTCAGGGATACAGTGTTATCTCTGGTTCTGTGTCCACAGATACAGTGTATCTCTGGCTCTGGGTTCAGGGATACAGTGTATCTCTGGTTCTGTGTTCAGAGCCAGGCTTCTCAAGGGTAGTGCTAGGGCTGTGGATCCTTTAGGGCCTGGGTCTCTCAAGAGTATTGGGATTATGACAGGCCTGCAGCGTCTAGGTAACAACCTGTTTGTTAGGTATCGATTGTCTTGGGATGAATAAGACACATCTCAACGGAAAAAAGGAAACGTATTGATTTGCCTCATTCAGTTAACTAAATTATAAGTTTCTTGACTGTTTCATAGCAAAACCAAACCACTTACATTTGTTTAATGAATGAATGAACATGCAGAGTAATTGTCATCTTTTACCTTCAGGAAGTAAACGACATTGTAACAATCGTTTCAAAAACTGGTAAGCCCTTGTGCCTTCCAAAGCCCTCCTGATGTTGCTTCACAGCTGCTGCTGAAATGAAAAGCTAGTCAGTCTTTGACACTTCCTTACTGTTTTTCATATGTCCTTCCTCTTATTTCCTACTGACAGCCCCAACAGGAAGGAACTCAGAGAGGCCAGGTGTCTTAGTTTGCTGTTTTCTGCCATGAGAACCGCAGACCAGTTTAGGGGAGGAAAGGCTTTGTTGGGCTCTCAGCTTAGAGCCCCATCGTGGGGCTAAGACTTGAGCTTCAAGCTGGTACTCAAGGCAGGGGACGAAACAGAGGACAGAGGGTCGCACTAAGGGGCTGGCTCTTCACGGCTTCTCAGTTCCCCCTCTTATAGCCCAGGCCCACAGGCTGAGGGTGGGTCGTTCCCAGTGGACCAATTCACATCAATCATTCATCAAGAAGAAAATGCTCCATAGTCATGCCCACAGGCCAGTCTGGTGGAGCACTGTCATCCCAAGTGACTCTACTCTGTGTCAGGATGACAAAAGTTGACCAGCACACCGGGCTGCGATGGAGGGGTGATGTTCTGAACTTAGAGGGACAAGAGAGAGAAACAAACGTTCTCATCGCTAGCATGTGAAAATGGAAGGAAGTGACGTATATAAAGTGATCTCGATACTGTTAGGAGGTTCTGATATCTGTTATTCTATCTCTTGGTATGTGGGATTTGTGCATGTGTATGACGCATGTGTCCATCAACATTCAGGTGTCTGAGCATGTGCCTGCCATGTGTGTGTGTTAGGTTCATGGAAAGGCGTGGGGGTTATGGTTGTCTTCCTTAAGTGAAAGGCACAGGTTTGTTATTTAGATAACCCTAGAAACTCAGCAATTATCAACCACTTTCCAGATCTGCTATCAGTGAGTGTTCTGAAATACCATGCTGTGTAAACTACCTTTGGCTCATGTAAGAGAAACTGTGCCTTTGGGGATCAGAGAATTGCCAAAGAGTTGGAGCCCCAATTTGGGAGAACCAGCAAGAACAGATCAGAACTAAAGTGTGAACCGTGGAACCCTTGTCTTCTATGGTAGACAGTGTCCCAGTACAGTGTGAACTGGTGGGACCCTCGTCTTCTGTGGTGGACAGTGTCCCAGTACAGTGTGAACTGGTGGGACCCTCGTCTTTTGTGGTGGACAGTGTCCCAGACACATAGTGTGATCTGGTGGGAACCTTGTCTTTTATGGTGGACAGCCCAAGATCCACAGACAGGTGGCAGCTGATGTCTTGTTTATCACCATTTTAGCCTCTTGACATCTAGAGTCCCGTGTGTGACAGTTGTTGATTGGCCCTGGTTTGAATGCTGTGTCCCTGAGCCAGAGGCTGAGAGAAGGACAGTTCGGCTTCTACCTTGAAGGAAGGACACTTACCATGGAGTCTGCTCATTAAGGGTTTTAAAAGGGCAAATGACTGTCTGTCACAAGGAAAAACAAATCATAATCAACAACACCAATCCTAGGAAACATTCTGTGACCTTCGAAGTCTGTCTCCAAGTTCTCCTTGCACACAAGGATTCTGAGAGTATTAATACGACCAACGGATGCTAATGCTGGTGATTGTTTATATTTCAGAATTGCTTTTTGTCATGATTTGAAAACATTTCTTAGAAATATTGGGATGGATTGACAAAAATGAGCACAAGATATTTCCTTCTAAGACGCCACTGGCCATTGACTCAACTGTTGATTAAATGACAGCGGTGAGGGAAAGAGGAAATGGTACATCACCAATTGTTTAAGTTGATGGAAATCACACTGGTAAATTTTATGTGCTGTTTAAGCTTGCTGAAAGCAGACTTTGGGGACAAAAAGGCCCGGAGTCTTCTTCCCCCCTCTATGCTGGGTCAGGCTGGCTCATTGGCTTGGCTCCATAGGGGGGAAAAGGAGAACACCATGGGTTAGACATGCCACATCCTCGAGAAACTGATTCCAGAAGAGAAAGCTTTTGCTTACACTGTAACTGGAGGAAGCCAGATGTTGATCCTCAGGGACAGCTCAGCTGGCCACTCCTGACTGCTCTTCCCTGTGGGCTCTCCCGTGGGCTAGTCACCACTGCTGGACGTGGTGGTTTCATGTTTTGTGCTCTGCCTATCATGTCTTCAGCTACTTGTTATTCCCTCTTTGACTTTTGCTTGCTCCACACTTAATAGGCCCACTATTTCCAAACCCAAGGCCAGCTGTCCTAGGTCATGTTGACACTTCCAGGGCAGTGGACCGGCTGAGCATTCTTCGTCCTTTTTTCAGTGCTGCAGTATAAACTCTACAGACATTGGGCTGTGCACACTGTTTGTATCAGCAGCTCTCTCCAGCCCGCCAGCCCTCACAACCTCTTCCAGATCCTTTGGTAAATAAACACTACGCTGAATACCAGCCTCAAGGAAGGCTTAGCGGGCAAGTGACGTGGCTCAGAGGATAAGGGCTTGTGACCTGGAGCCTGATGAGCTGTGTTCCATTCCTGGAGACCACATAGTAGGAGAAAACTGGCACGTAACACACATGAACACACACACACACACATACACACACACACTAAACAAACAAGCAAATAAATGTAAAATTCTGAAAAAAAGAGGGAGGTTTAAAATTTTTGGTTAAGAACAAAGAATAATAAGGCTGGGGAGGGGGAGGAAAGATGGGTTGGGGTAAGAGCACTTGTTAAGCAAGCAAGAGACGTGAGTTTGACTCTCAGCGCCTACAGAAAGCTGAGACAAGGGAGTTCTAGGGACTCCCTAGCTGGCCAGCCTAACTGACATGGGGATGTGTCGTTAGGGTCAGTGAGAGAGTCTTTGTCAGAAAAGGTGGAAAATGAGGTGCAGAGTGATACGGGAAACACCCCATGTCCTCCCCCATTCCCCATGTACATATGCATGCATACCACACACACTCACACACTATCGGGGAGGGGACAAAACAGAGAGAAGAAACAGAGAGAATAACAGGGCTGGGCATGGGGCTTAGAACGACAGAGTGCTTGCCGAGCATACACAAAGTGCTGGCTCTGATCAGAGCAGAATAAACTAGGTGTGGTGGCACGCACCAGTACTTTGGAGGTGGGGGCAGGAAGATCTGAAGTTCAAGGTCATCCTCAAAGCCACCTAGTGAGTTCAAAGCCAGTGTAGGGTACATGAGACCCTGTCTTTAAAATGAAGAATAATATCACCCAATAACCTGAATTTCTAGGTAAACACATGTTGTAGAATTAGATATATTAGAAATCAAAGTTCTAAACTGTATTCAAGACCCACAACCAACATCAAAATCAATATGGAAAGTCAGCAAATGACCTTCCCTGTCCTGTGAGGATGAGAAGCTCAGAGGCAGCCTGGCAAGGTGTCTAGGAGGCAGTTTCTTTACCATCACGAGGAAGAAGAGGGCAGGACAGCAAGCAGAAGGACATCTCTGGACCAGGAGCAGATCAGGAGTAATGTGCGTGCCTAGTATGCATGAGGCTGTACATGTGATTGACCAGAGCTCAGAAGGGAAGGGAAGTGGGAACAACAGAAGCAGAATCTTCAGAGAGAGGAGGCCCCAAGGATGGGACTAAGTGGTCATCAGCTGTCAGCACAGTGCCCAGCTCCCTTTCTGCCTGTCTGCTCAGGTGTGGCTATGTGGACAGACACATACAGAGCCTAAACTTTATTCATACACGTAATTGATAATTGATTTATACAATTCATATCACTTATTCATAATAGTTGTAATTTATTTATTTTACTTATAATTTTGAGAAGGGAAGCCACTGAGGTCGTCTTCTCTAGGAATAACATGATAATGAAAATGTTCATTTGGTTTTTGAGAGATCTCACTATGTAGCTCTGTCTGGCCTGATCCTCACAGAAATTCAAGAGCCTCTGCCTCTCGAGTGCTGGGATAAAGATGCGCACACACCTGAGAAAATATCTCTTCTTGTTCATGTATTCAAAATACTTATTGAGTGTCAGTTATTTCTGGACATAAATATGAGACCTGTTTTTGTATCCCAGGAGCTCAGTATTTAGGATGTTAGATGTCAGCTGTGGAGAAGACCTTAGCTAACATTGGGATCTTTGTGACAAAACAGAGCCTTTGTGTTCTTCCAATCAAGCATGCCAAGAACCGCAGTAAAATTCGATTTGTACACTACATTCTACTCTTGGGAATTTTTGCTAAGTTAACAGTTAAAAAATGGAGATGTTTGTTTCATAGCTAGAGTGAGATCCTGGTCACGGGCACAGGGAGGGTACGCGGTGATCGATCGCAGCTGCGTGATGATCAGCAGTCTGTCTTACGGTAAAGAACGGTTTCTAACTGAAGCGTGGAAAAGGACGTGAGGTGATTCTAGATCAGCTGAAAAAGGGCAGGCAGAGAGCATTGGAAAGAAACAGCAGTGACGAAACTGGGTAAGGGTGCTAGGGCCCCACACCCAACACTCTGTATTTTCCTTTAGTATAATCTACATATTTTTAAAGGAAAGTAAGTGAATTGTTTTTTGTTTGTTTCTCCAGACAGGGTTTC
The DNA here is from genome assembly GCF_014885135.2 of Alexandromys fortis. NCBI lineage: Eukaryota > Metazoa > Chordata > Mammalia > Rodentia > Cricetidae > Alexandromys > Alexandromys fortis. The sequence goes on along the minus strand of NW_026068013.1, from coordinate 96,643 downwards.
TCACTGTAGCCTTGAGTGTCCTGGAACTCCCTGTAGACCAGGCTGGCCTCGAACTCACAGAGATCTGCCTGCCTCTGATCTCAGGCTTTGGGATTAAAGGCGTGCGCCACCACCTTCTGACTGAAGTAAGGGAATTTCTGAAAGATCATAGGAGTGAATGCTGCACACCTGTATCTGAAAAAGAAAAGAATAAATTTAAAATGGACTCAGTGGCATAATTGAGCCATTGGTTGTTTACCTATGCCTGATCCATTGACTCAGTCTGAGACTCTTTCTTGTATTCTAACTGCTGGTACCAGGTTCAGGGTAGGGCACACAGCGAAGGTAATTAAATCTGTCCCTCCCATGGCCTAGATTGTCCAGGGAGAGGCACTGGGATATGAACACGTAATGGACTAAGCGTGGTTGTTGCAATGTCTAAATGAAGGCAGAAGAGGGAAAGCCGTCTCTACCCAGGCAGCTGATGGTGGGAACTGGAGGGGCAAAGGAATAGTTGGGGATAGGCTGTCTCAAAGATGGACAGGACAGTGGGCAGTGGCTGCAGGAAGTGAGGAAGGAGGAGTTTCAAGATGAGGGATGTCCTTCAGGAGCTGAGCCTATTTCTACACTAGAGGTTATGGGGGTGTGGCGGCAGCAGGAAAGGGGAAGGGGAAGGAGGAAAGAGACCTGTTGGGGCATTGCTCACCCACAGATCCAGTGACTGCTACTGGAGTCGTTTGCTAGGTGAGCTCTGGCCAAAGGCGGAATTCAGGAGGGGAAACTAGTTCTGGGTGCAGATCCGGTTAGGCTCCGCGGCACAGGTCTGGGATACAGCAGGCAGGCAAAGAAGGCAGCATAGCCGGGAGCAAGCCTGGGGCAGCCATGGTAGCAGCAAGGGTCCAGTTAAAAAACCTAGGGAGGATGGACTGAGCAACATCATAGCAGCTTTGTGTTTCTAGAAACAAACAGCGAGTGTTGGGAAACCTGGGAGTTCTAGGAATGGCATGATGGACGGAGTCTGTATTTACAGAAAGGGTACTGGGAGGAGCCTGCAACCTGGGAGTTCTAGGATTGACATGTGGATGGAGTATGTATTTACAGAAAGGGTACTGGGCGGAGCCCGCAGCCTGGATTGGAAGAGAGCAGGATGAAGACCAGGGCAACTGAGTGGTTGGGAAAGAGGAGAGGTCGGATGGCTAACAGTGCTATTTTTCTTAGTTCATGAATGGAGGGACCCAAGCGGTCAGTACAGTTAGCATTCTGTTTGTTCTGGTGGAAGCCTTGTGTGATGCAGCAATCACCTATGTGAGCGCTTAGTGCTGGGTAGGAGCTCACCATGTCGGAAGTCTGATTAGAGTGCACTTCCCAGTTGCCCAAACATTTAGCGAGTCGACTCAAATTATAGACCTATTTCAGTATGAGAATCAGCATTTTCTGGAAGCTGGTGGTTTGCTCTCCAGCTTCTTCGGAAAGTGTCCCCTGGCTCCTGACCTAAACATTGTGAAGCATCTGAATCTGATATTCCCTCACTGTGGTGGTGAGTGTGTCCCTCCATAATTCTCATGTTGAAACTTTCAGGTGACACTGTCCCGACACAGGGACTTTGGTCATGAGGCAGAGCCATTGTGAGTGGCATTAGAAACCTTATAAAAGGCCCAGAGAGAAGCCTGTCCTCCTCTACCAGGTGAGGATATATTGGAAAGCTGCAGTCTATGAATCAAGAAAGGCCTCTTGATCTTAGACTTACTGGGTCCGGACTGTAAGAAGTGGTTTTTTGTCGTTGATAAATCACTCAGATTATGGTATTTTGTTATAGCATACTGAATAGACAGAATGAATGGACTCGTGGTGCCAAGTAGAAAGGGGGTATTTAAGCACAGCTAAGGGACTCACACCAACTCATCAGAGCTCCCCCGCCCAATCTGGGATACTTGGAGCATCAACATATATAATAACATAGGGTTGCAGTTCACTGAAAAAAATATTAACTTATGAACATGCAGTTACAGACAGACAAATGGAGAGAACAGACAGCCTCGAAGACAGCAGAAATTCAGTGAGTCTATAGAAAATGGTGGTTTCAGAAAATAAGAATTATGAAACCATCTTAGTAATAGTTGAGTCAGAGAAATGCTAAAAACAGCAGGTAAAAGTGGGAGAAAAGGGATTTACATAGTTACAAAGCATAATGTCACAGATACATGAATTACTGAGGAATAAATAGGCCGTGAGGCACCCAATGCGTTGGAAAAAGAAAAAAACAAAGCTTTTTTTTTTGGTCATTTCCGGTACTAAAATGCAAAAGCCATGCTTAATCCTGAGATTATGGCGCATAACTCCAAATCAAGGACCATTCTACAGAGTAACTGGGCTGTGGTTTAACAATCATCAAGGTCAAGGATAGAGAATGGAGAGTTGTATGAGTCTGCAAATCCTCAGGAGAAATTTCAATGGGGTCATCCAGGTCTGGGATGTGAACTAATGGATCAGCTGCTATGTGGATTTATGAATATCTAAAACATGTTAGCATTAGGTAATAAAAATAAGCAAGGGATGAGTATGTTTAATAATTTAGTGTGTGGGTTCATGTTTGTGTGTGTATGTATGTGTGTGCATACATATGTGTATGGTGGGATAAATCCTCTAGTGTAAGGTGGCAGCATCTAGACATCATCCAACAGTGTTGACTCCATCTACAGAGTCCATGATCTAGGTGCCTGGGACTCTGCTAACACTGGGTAAGAGTAAAGGCTCACTTCTCAAGACTTCTCCAGGCTCCTGAAGGCTAGAAGGAAACCAAGGATACGCATGCAGCCCTTCCATCGAGCTCCAGGAAGCACAACACTAATAGCAAAATCCTTCCATCAGCAGCTAGCTGGGCAGAGCTCTCATCTTCTCCTTGAGGGCACTCTGAGGACAGAGTACCAGGAGCTACACATGGACTTAAAATAAAACCTAGTGGGGCAAGAACACTGTGAGTGGGAGAGAAGGGAGCTGGGCCAAAAGATGGTTTCTGTGGGGGACACCAGAACCCCATGCGTTTTGCACTGTGAACCGGGCTGAATTAAGGCACAAGGGGCTGAGATGTCTCCCGCTGGTAGAGTGCTTATGGAGCACCCTTGAAACCAGGCTGTCAATTCCTAGCACTGAGGAACAGAGGCACGGTGGAGTGCCTGTTCTCCCAGCACTTAGGAAGTAGAGGCAGGAGGAGCAGAAGTTCAGGGTCACTCTCCCCTTTACAGCAAGGCTAGCCTGGGCTCCATGAGCCTCTATCTCAACCAACCAATCAATTAAACAAACAACAAACAATAACAATAATTCTGGACATAATTTGAGACTCACCTTCTAGTTTCATTAATTACTCATTAATGCCTTTGATTGAATTTACTGTTTCTGCTCAGAAAAGTAAAAAAAAAAAAAAAAAAAACAGATTTTCATGTAAGCAGAGGCTGCTCGTTCGTTTCCTGGCTGCCCAGACCCAAATAATCACACAGAAGCTACATTAATTGCAACGCTGCTTGGTCAATAGCTTAGGTTATTCCTAGCTAACTCTTACATCTTAACCCACTTCTATTAATCTGTGTGTTGCCACAGGCTGTGCTTTACTGGTGGCAAGGTTCTGGCGTCCTTCTCCTTCAGAACTACATGGTTCTGACACTGCCTACTCTCTCTGTATATCTCTGTTCAAATTTCCCACCTGTCTTTATTCTGATAAGCCATTGGCTGAAACAGCTTCTTTATTAACCAATAGTAATAAAACATATTCACAGCATAGAGAGGGGAATCCCACATTGTCTCCTCTATTCTATCTAAATAAAAAGGAAGGTTTTAATTTTAACACAGTAACATTATGTACAACAAAGGTATTAAGTGAGAATTACAGTTACAATATATTTATCTAATTTATCTTTTATCACAACTAAGGAAAACTATAACTATCTAGTATTCAACTCTTCAAAGACCCCAGAAGGATATATTACCTAAGTAAACAGGAAGTGCATTGTCAGCAACTTCTAAAGATCTAGAATTGACAGAGATATCTTGCTGCCTGGACAGTCACCCAAGATTCTTCTGTAACTTTGGGTCATCCATCTTCAGCCTATAGCCCCAGAGTATCCAGCAGACTTTTCCAGGAAGCAGGAAATTTGAAGATCTGTTCTGCCTTATAATGACAAAGTTCATCAATTGCCTTTCTGTGTCCTGCAGAATGTCCGTCAGTTTTCTGTGAAGCAGGAAACCTAAAGGATTGTTTCACCTTCTTTAGGCAAGTTCAGCAGTCATTTTTCTGTAGGTCCTGCATGTCCAGTTTATGCATTATACCATCAAGCAGTCCAGGCAAGAGCAGTTTCTTGTCCAAATGGCTAGCCTTGTCACATTGAAGGAAAATTCCATAACAAGTTTTTTTTTCAATGCCCATCAACCTCTCCAAAGAAATTGGTGCTGCCAGAAGCAGACATGTCTCACTGTCAAGAAAAGTCTAATTTCTTAAAACATTTTAAATGGCATATTCTTTAGCTCTTAGAAAGATTTGAAGAATACCTATCCATCTGAAATATAGCTCTGTACATATAGAAAACCTAACTAACAAGTTTGATTATTATAGATGATTATCTATTAATCCATATTCCTAATGATTTTAAATGAGCTGCATAAACATAATACCTTAAACAAGAGCAAAATACATATACATAGTGTAACAAAATTAACCTTAAATCTGTATCAATACAAAGTATTCATCTCTATATCATATTCCCTTTATTTATTTTTTTTAGAAATTGACTGTGACCATTATTATAACCAACCATTTTAATATGAAAATAAACAATTATAAACAATCGTTTTGGGAATTTGGGTGTTGTTTTCTCTAAACTACTTCCTGATGCTTATTGGGTAAAGTATTTTTAGGCTTCACAGAGACCTTTTGGGGGGTCTTATCCCATCAAACCACATTAGCCTGGAAGGAATCCACAGGTTCCCATGCTCTATGTAAACAAAAGCATATCTTTTCCAAAGCAACATATCCTTAGATCCAAATTTTGAAGTCAAGATACATTATGTTGGTTTATCTTAGCAGCACCCAGAATCAAATATCTTTCTGTAGTCAAAAAATTCAAAGAAAACACAATAATATACATAATCCAGACTCCCTGTTGTTGTGAAAGTCCTTCTATATATGTGCTGCTTTTATTGGTTAATGAATAATAAAAAAAAAAAAACGAAGGAAATCGGGACCGCGAGGGGTTCGTCCACCCACTGAGATGGTATAACTGATCTAAGGGTAGCTCACCAAGGCCAGCTGGACTGGGACTGAATGAGCATGTAATCAAACCGGACTCTCTAAATGTGGCTGACAATGGGGGCTGACTGAGAAGCCAATGATAATGGCACTGGGATTTGATTCTACTGCATTTACTGACTCTTTGGGATCCTAGTCTGTTTGGATGCACACCTTCCTAGGCCTGGATGAGGGGGGAGGGCCTTGAACTTCCCATAGGGCAGGGTACCCTGCCTTCTTTTAGGACTGGAGGGGGTGTGGGAAGGGTGAGTGGGGGCATGGGAGGGAAATGGCAGGAGGGGAGGAGGTGGAAATTTTGAATGGCATTATTAATAAAGCAAAAAAATGGTTAAGATAATGAATTGAAAAAAATTTAAAAAAGAAACAGCAATAAAATAATTTATAATGAAAAAAAAAAAAGAAACTGCCTTGACTTGTGATGGGGCAGACTAGAGCTAGGCGGGGAAAATTAAACTGAATACTGGGTAAAAGAAGGCTGAGTCAGAGAGATGCCATGCAGCCTCTGTTGGGGAGAGATGCACCAGAACTTTGCTGGTAAGCCATTAGCATGTGGCGATACACAGATTAATAGAAATGAGTTAACCAAAGATATAAGAGCTAGCTAGCAATATGCTTAAGTGATTGGTCAAGCAGTGATTAAAATAATATAGTTTCTGTGTGATTATTTCATGGTCTGGGCAGCTGAGAAAGCAAGCAGTGTTCTGCCAACATTCTGTGTATATGGCCTTTACATGGCCTATTTTTCTTTACTCCTTTAATCTATGACTATACTCTTTTATATTACTTGTACTGTGTCTTTAAAGATTGCTTTGTTTTTTAAAACTATTTATTTCTTTTCACAACTGTCTATATATACTCTTTTTCTTCTCTCTCCCAAGCATACATACTTTTTTTAAGCATACCATGACCCCTTCACAGGTTTGTTTTTGCCTGAATCTGTCTTTATTGCATATCTGTAATCATTTTCTGACCAGGAGTGCATTATTTTTTAATGCTAAACAGGTATGGCTAGGATCAACTTCATGGTCCTTTCTGCTTGTTCCTCCCAGTCCAACATGGTAGAGGCATGGCCAATGGCTCTGTGATCCATGCTCACCATCCCAACTCCAGGGACACAGTGAGTTTATGTCACCATTAAACAATTTGCAACATGTTGCTCATCAACCCCACTTAAGTGCAGGACCTACTGACAGAGCCAGATTTCATGCTGCCTGCACGAACCAGGAAGCCCTCTCTTACAGAAGCTGTGCCTCTGCTCACCACCAACAAACAGAACAAATCTAAAAAAAAAAAACATATGGCTCCCAAGAAGTCATGCTTAATGGTGTTCTTTTATGTCTAGAATCTCTTCTCAAGTTCTCTCAGGTTTTATGTAGATGTAGTTGCACCTCATTGCCACCATTTGTAAGCAGAGACTGCTCATTCATTTACCAGCTGCTCAGACCCAAATAATCACACAGAAGCTGTATTAATTACAACACTGTTCGGCCAATATCTTAAGCATATTCCTAGCTAATTCTTATATCTTAAATTAACTCATTTCTATTTATCTGTATGTCACCACAAGGCTGTGGCTTACTGGGGGTAAAGTTCTGGCTTCCTTCTCCTTCAGCAGCTACTTGGCGTCTCCCTGACTCCACCTACTCTTTCTCTATATCTCTGTTTAGATTTCCCACCTGGATTTATTCTTCTAAGGCATAGGCTGGAGCAGCTTTTTTATTAACAAATGGTAATAAAACATATCCACAGCATACAGAGGGAACCCCACACCATTTTTGACCTTGAAATCTTGGAAAGCAATATTTCAAAATCTTAAAATTCAAATACTGGATTTCAATAGAATTGAGAAGTCAGCCAAGTATAGTGGCTTCCACTTTTAATTCCAGCACTTGGGAGATGGAGGCTGGAAGACCAAGAGTTCAAGGACATTCTGGGCTACACGAGACCACATTTCAAACAAACAAAAAGTCAGGTAACATAAATATTTGCATTTCTAGGTGAGTATATTCTGATGATGAATAAGATACATGTAGGCATAACGGTTTAAAAGTAGTGTATTTAACCAAAACTTAGTTGTCTCATACCATGTAATCATAGCCATTCATGAACATACCATGAGAAAGCCATGGAAATTCTTACCCATTATTTCATGTAAACAAATATGTGCTTGCTATTCATTGAGATTCTTACACAATTTTAATTTTTATGAAAATTTTATGAAAATTGTATATCCAAATTCTATAATCAGAAAGCAAACATATCAATAAATCTCAACTAAAACTTCACTTTTGCATTACAACCTGTTTTTTCCTAATAATTTAGAACAAATTTAAAGAAATGTATTCACTAGAATCTCAACTAGGGTAATATTCCATTTGGGATAGAAATTATTGCTCCTTGAGGTATAAGTAATGTTTTTATAGCAGTGGTCTGAGCAACCACTTTCTAGAGTGTGTGTATTATGATTTAAGTAGATCTAGATACCAATATCTTGGATTACTTATATTCATAGGGAAACAGACACCATAGCCATACAATCTCAGTTAAGTTGTTTGGCCCTTTTAAACCTTAGTTTCTTCCTTTATGAAATGAGGATGCTAAAATCTACTCCACCGAGTCATGTGAACTGTGTGAGAATGTGTGTGAAAATGCCTAGCATACAGTCTGGAGCACAGAAAGAAATGAAGGGATTATTCTGATTATTGCATAAAATTGTGATCATATAACATAAAATTATAGGATAGCATCATATTAATTATTACAACCACAAAGTATACATCATCTACGAAGCTTTTCCATACCTCTCCCTCTTGACTATCTAGGTTGAGATCTAGTAGAAGATCTAGTAGAAGTGTGCGCTGCCGTTTCCCCCAGGCTTTTCCTTTCCCATCTTTATCATTCTAAACTTCTCTCCTCTGCCCAGCACCCAACCATTCTCATCAAAAGGGCCTACTGGGGTCTCCTTCCTTCTTCCCTGTCCTTCTTCTTCCCTTCCTCTTGGGTTACTTGCATCCACAAAAGAAACAGACACCATGCCCACGCAATCCCACCTTTCACTCATTTCAGACTCCTCGCACCCACAAGACAATATAAACTGCAGGCAGCAGTTAACAGATACTCATTCTAGCAAAGAAATGATAGCAGTAGTAAAAATACTGACCAGGAAGCAAAGTCTTATTTTGTGATAGTAAGTATTTGCTGCTCCACCTCCCCCCTGAAAACCCTAGGATTCTTTGGAAAATACTAGTTTGCAGCTTCAAGCTGTTTAGGTGAAAAATACAAGCAACATCAGCAAAAGAGACGAAGCAGGCACTTTTAGAGACGATAATTATACACGAGGCTCCTTTTATTATAGCTCTGCAGGTTTAATCATGCTCTCTATCCCACAAAATGTCATAGAATCAGGACTGAGAAAGGCTCAGATGCCTTTCAGTCATGGTGGCTGAGGAGGGAGAAACCCGTGTTAATCCTGAAGTTTTCTTTCAATAGACCCAAGAAAGGAAGGACACATTCAGTCTTTTTTTTTTTAAATCAAAACACATATAAGCCTATTTGTGGCTATGGCTCAACAATCTAGTGTGTCTGCCTCTTTTCCTTTTCTTTCCCTTTTGGGATTTTTTTTTCTCTCCAATCTCGTTTAAAAGCAGTACTTTTGACTGTTTACCTTTGTATTAGGCAGACCCACTCATAGACATCCCTCAGTGTGTGGGGGGCCTGTTAGTGTGTGAGTGTGTGGTGTATGTGTATGCATAAGTATGTTTGTGCGTGCACATGTGTGGGTGTGGTGTCTGTTAGTGTACGAGTGTATAGTGTATGTGTGTGTAAGTATGTTTGTGCGTGCACATGTGTGGGTGTGGTGTCTGTTAGTGTCTGAGTGTGTAGCATGTGTGTGTATAAGTATGTTTGTGTGTGCACATGTGTGGGTGTGGTGTCTGATAGTGTGTAGTGTTGTGTAGTGTGTGTGTATATAAGTATGTTTATGTGTGTGCACGTGTGTGGGTGTGGATATTTTGTGTGGAGGTTACTACTTCAGGCATTTTTTCCCAGGAACCATTCATCTGGATATTTTTTGTTTGTTTGTTTAAGAACACAGTTTATTAAGTTTAGTGCAACAGCAGTCTAGGCCCATTAGAGTAATGTTTGTAGACCACCTTAGGTTTCTCTTTTTTGTGATAGGTACTCACCCACTGTGCAGTTTTGGCTGGCCAGGAACTTGCTGTGTAGACCAGGCTAACCTCAAGTTCAGAATCAGTTGTCAGCCTCTGTTTTTAGGGTGCTGGGGTTAAAGGAGTGTGCCACCACATTCTGCTGGTCCACCTGGATTTGTGTGTGTGTGTGAAACATGAGTTTTCTGGGACTCCCAGTTGGACTAGGTTGTCTGTCTATCTACTGAGCCCCAGGGGTCCTCCTGTCCTCACCTCTCTCCACTGCTGGGATTGCAAGTTTATGCCTTCGTGCCTGGCTTTTACTGGGTGCAGCATCGAACCCACGCACTGTGCTTGGACACACTGTGCTTGCTTATCTCTTCAGCCAAGCGCAAACGTGCAGGCTGTGGGCAGGCTTGTTCTTGTCCAGAGTGTCCACAAGTGTAGTGCTTCTGTCCCCAGCCTGCTTGTCCGAGGGTGGGCTTCCCATCACTCCATTTTCTGACTCCAGTTCGCACTTCTTTCGTCAGAGTGAGCGTTTTCCAGAAACAGCCCACACTTTGTTTTCCTTCTCTTTAGTCCTCTGTTCAGGCCAACACCATCATCTAAGGATAGACCTAGAACTGATTATAGGGTTCTAAAAAAAGTAAGGCCAGTCCAGATTGCAGCATTGATGGGTTGTTTGTGACTCAGTGCCCAAGGCGGCCAGGTGTCACCGTTTGCTAGGCAACCTGTGTTTTGTCACTGTTATGAGCATTGCCATCAGGGTTGTTTTCAAATCCTTGTCTTCCTTCCTATTTTTAGATTTCTACTTCAGCCATTTTGTTCTGCTTGTGGCTGTTCTTTTGTTCTGAAAGATTCTGGACCTTAGAATAGTATATGTCTGTGGTGGCTTCTCACTGCTTCTCGCTGGTCAGTTTGCCAATTCTAATCATTTGGGGAGGGTTTCTGCCTTCCGTCACCTTAAGGACTTTTGATAATTGTGACAGAAGAACCCTGTGAGGGCTCAGAGCAGCACAGGAGGCATCATAGCTGACTCAGTGGGGTGGCCTTTCAGAAGGGGCAGCCTTTATCAGCATCCCAAAGCCAGAGCAGAGAACGAGGATGATGAGGGAGAGAAAGGTCTCCAGGACAAAGGAGCATGTGCAAAGCCTGGAGGAGGGGAGGCTGTGCTTGTGTTTGGCTAAGCACTGGGCTAGGTGGGTGGAGGAGGAGGAAGCAGGTAGAGATTTTGTTTGTTAGTGTTGTAACAAAGCACCCGAGAAACACAACTGAAGGGAAGAAAGATTTCTCTTGCCTCTGGGTTCGAGGATACAGTCTGCGGTGAGGAGGGAATGGCAGCAGGATAGGAGGTAGCTGGCCACAGCACTCTAGCCCAGCAGCTTGTGTTCAGCTGGCTTCCAGCCTAGAACCACAGTCCACGGTGGTGCTGCACACAGAGCTGCATAGTCACAGGTCTTCCTCCCTGTCACTCCTCTCGATGGATGCTCGGCACAGCCAGGCCACAGGCGAATCTCCTAGGTGACCCCAAGTCTAGTCAAATCAAGAGTGACCTCACAGCCTATAATATTTAAAAAGTTGCTTTGTTTACTTAGTTTTTTAAAATTAAATTTATTCTGTGACAATTTCATACAATATATCATATATTCTGGTTCTACCCACCACCTGGCTCTCTCTTCCTCTCTTCCCTGATAATGGGAACTCAAGTGTTTTAGGAAAGTGTTTGACACTATTGCTAGTGTTTACTTTAGCACCGTGGGATTCCAGTGGCTGGCTGTAGTGATAAGCCAATAGAGATGATGGGGCCTGACCTAAAGCAGGGGAGAATGGGCGAACACGAACAATATCAGTAAGGTGGGATGAACACATTAGATGGGAATCCCTGGCTCACCGTCAGAGTAGAGCAAGGGATGGAAGCAATGGGGTGCACGGGCCGTAGGCTTTCCGACTCACAGGCTGCTGCAGAAAGAGGGCCAGCTAGAAGACTGGCTTTCCAGGGTTTGTTGGTGTTACCGTGTGTGTTCTGGCATCCACCAGCTTTTCTGTAGAGCAGGGGATTCCTCAGTCTCAGCACAGACCAAACACACTCTCTTGTGACCCAAATGGGACTGGCATGTGACCCGCATGTGATCCACATGTGCCCTGTATGTGACCCACATATGACCCATGTGACCTGCATGTGATCCACATGTGCCCTGTGTGTATTCACATGTGACCCGCATGTGATCCACATGTGCTCTGTATGTATTCACATGTGACCCACATGTGACCCATGTGACCCACATGTGCCCTGTATGTATTTGCATGTGACCTGCATGTAACCTGCATGTGACCCATGTGACCCACATCTGACCCATGCGATCCACAGGTGCTCTGCATGTTTTCACATGTGACCTGCATGTGACCAACATGTGACCCATGTGACCCGCATGTGCCTTGTATGTATTCACATGTGACCTGCATGTCACCCGCATGCCACCTAAGAGACCCACAGTGACCCATGTGACCCACATGTGATCAGTGCCTGCTTTGTATGGGTGATAACTTGTGTCTGTATGAAGGAGAATCAGAGTCTGAGGACGCAGTGTGAGACTGGCCGGGATTACATAGTGGAACCTTGTCCAAAGCACAACAAAAAGAAAACCTAACACAAAACAAAATGGAAACTAAAATGAATCAACAAATAAGCCAACTTGCAGCCAAGCAGCTAATCAAACAAAACAATGCCGAAACAGTAAAGAGAGGCGTTGAAAACACATTATATAAGACACAATTCAGGGAAGGAGACTTTTAAGGGTGAAAGGACTTGAGTTGGAGCACACAGTAGGTTCCTCAGACTCGGTATCTGCTGGGACAGATGTTTCCAGAGGCAGACTCGGCAGCTGAGCTGCAAGCACAGTCCGTTTCCACTCCAGGGAAGCCCACACTGCCGCGAGCGCGAGGCACAGTCCGTTCCCACTCAGGGAAAGCCCACATTGCCGTGCACGCTCACAATCTTTTTGACAGCATAGCACAGCTCTGACCTATCATTTATTAAGTGTACCGGGCGCTAAAAAAAACTACAGAGTTCAATCTTTTAAGCTGGGCATAACTAACCGATTGGCTGGCAGGCAATACACTTGGAGAAAGAGCATGGCCTGCTGCCCCCAGCTGCTGAGTCGCACGACTCAAATTGAATTTTTTATTTCTTAGAGGGCACACTCTCAATTTACTGCTGTTGTTCAACTACTGTGGACACCTCAGTGTTTCTAACCACCAGTGAGCTTTCAGTCCATTTGGTAGAATGTGGTTTGGCAGGTATTGCTTTTTTAATTGTTACTCTTTGTGTACTTATTTCCCTTTTATTAAACATCAATTCTTTTTTTATACAATATAATCTGAATAAACTTTCCCCCTTCTTCTCCATTCCAGTTCCTTCCCATCTCCTATCCTCCCAGATCCACTCCTTTTCAGTCTCATTAACAATCAAACATTACAAAATAAAATATAAGATAAAACAAAACGCATCATATTGAAGTTGGTCACGCCAACAGGAGAGGGCATGGGGTTAGATCCACCCATTCAGACCTTCAGGAGCCCATGACAGTGCTGAACTGGAAGCTGTAGTGTACATGCAGAGGACCTGGTGCCGACCCGGGCAGGCCCTGCTCGTGCTGCTGCAGTCTCTGAGGTCACGTGAGCTTTGTTGTTTTAGAGGGCCTATTCTGTGTCCTCCATCCTTTCCTTGAGCTTGGAGGGGAGGGATCTGATGGAGACATCCCGTTTAGAGCTGTGTGTTCCAAGGTCTCTCTCTCTGTGGTACAAAATGTTTGGCTGTGGGTCTCTATTCCCATCTGCTGCAGGAGGAAGCTTATCTGATAATGGTGGAATAAGGTGATCTGTGCGTATAGCAGAATGTCATTAGAAGTCATTTTATTTTCTTTTAAAACCAGTGGTATTTGATTTTACCCTAGGACCCTAGGCTATCTAGTCTCTGATTTGAAGCAGGGTCAGGTATGGGCTGTTTCATGGAGTAGTCCTAAGTTAAATTAGACACAGGTTGGTTACTCTCACAAGGTTTGTGCCACTATTGCCCTAGCATACATGTAGGCAGAAGACTCTTGGAGATCAAAGGTTTTGTGGTTATATTGGTGTTTATGTATTTTTTGGTAGCCTTCATCAGGAATTTCTGATCTCCATAGTTCTAACTCTGTTCATGGTGTGTTTGTGTATGTGTCTGTGTGTGTGTGTGCGTGTGCACATGCATGTGTGTGCATCTGTGCTTCTCTGTTCTCTGTGTGTCTGTGTATATTTTTGTGTGTGTCTGTGTGCACATGTGTTTGTCTGCATGCAAATATGTATATATTTGTGTGTATATTTGTCTCTCTCAGCGTGAGCAATATATAGTTCTTTTTAGTCCATGAGATCCATGTAACTCTTTTGCGCGTGTGGAGTCCAGTAGTGATGGAAGCACAATTATTTTTCTTATGAAACTGTTCTGTGCCTCTTAGAAAAACCCGCGTGTATGTGTAACTGGAAGATAAATTCCCACCACCTCTTTTGCTGATACTCTTGAAATATAAGTGAAGGGTATACAGAGTCCTAACCTCATATTAACCGAGAATCCAGGTGAATGAACTTGCAGACAGCCTTTCTTCAGTCTTCTAGATGGCATCTTTGCCATGTTATCTCTAAGGTGCTTGAATCTTTACTTGTAAGGTATATTTTAAAATGGAAACATGATTATTATATCTCATTTTCTGTCTCTCTCTCACTTCAGGCCTTCTAGTTAAAGCAAGGGTTCAGGTACTTACTTCTATTGAAATTGTAAATTCCAATTCTTTTTTCCCTTTCTTATTTTTCTGCAAATAGAACCTATTACAATATAGTGCAGTTGTCTTATTTTTCTCAAAGTACCTGAATATTAGAAGCAGCAAATTTGAATGGGGTGTAAGGCTTCTTTGTGAGCACTGTAATTTTTTTCTTTGTGCTTTTCCGTCTTTTGTAATTATAATGATCTTTCTGATGACAGGCTTTTTGAGCTGGAGATGGATGAAATGAAGTACGTGCCGAGTTACATGTCAATCTTTACTATTACATTATTCAAACATATGTAAAACAAAATACAAAGGTGAAGACAAAGCAAGTGTGTTCAGGGCTGGTGAGATGGAGCAGCGTTAAAATGTTGCTGCAAAGCCTGGTGAACTGGGTTCCATCCCAGGGACCAGATATTGGTGTGCACGTGCACATCACACACACATAGATAAATGTGAGGCGATCTAAGAGAAGACAGCTACATGGTGGGTCACTTCCAGCAGCAGTTGCTACTCGCTATCCCGTGATATGAAAACGCCTGCAGTGGGAATAGGAAGCTCATTCAGAAACTCAAACTGTTCCTACTTCCCAGCGGGCTTCTGTGGGTATTTTGAGTCTGATGTTGGGCTTGTTATTTGTCTGCCTCTGGTTTTTAACTGGACATCTCACCCTGGAGGACGCCACTCTGCATCAGCTCTGGGGTAGGATCTGCAGCTGTCTTTTGGAGGATGCTTGCCAGCTCTGGATTCGATTCGATGTCATTATGTTTTGTTTGCTCTCTCACTGGGGTGCTCTTTTCATGTCTGCTGGCTGCTGGTCGCTATTTATCCTTTTACCAGCTGCCTTTCTGTACTTAATAATCTCATTCACTCAAAACTGAACGCATAGCTGTTGTTGCAGCAAGGGGAAGGCACACTGGGACAGCCCTCTTGAAGCAAGATCCAAGCATCCAGAGTTCCTACCTTGCTGTGGTAACACAAGATGTCTGTCAACCAACCATGGGTTCAAATGACACATGCAGACATGATGATTGAGGAAACTCATTAGAGACTCACTATCTAGGATTTGTTCTTTTCTTTTTTCTAGAGTCTGGGGAGGTTCTCTGGGTGCCTGCCTCTGTTTGGTGTATGCCCAAGTGCCAGGGTTGCAGACAGAAAGCAAGAGTTCAGATTAAACTGTGTTATTTGCACAGACAGTTCAGACACAGTGAGTCATTCTTAGCAGCTAGTGGTGACAAGCACCTGAACTCTGAGTGTTCTGGAGGCCAGCTGAAGTCCCATTTTATGAGCAGGAAGTTCTTTATTCTAAAGAAGATTGGTTTTTATTTTAAATTGTGTGTGTGTGTGTGTGTGTGTGTGTGTGTGGAGGAGGAGGAGGTAGACGTGCATGTGAGCATACAGATGCCCACAGAATCTACCAGAGAAACTGGAACTACAGGTGGTTGTGAGCTTCCTAACATGGGTCCTAAGAACAGAACTCTCCAGACTCTGTAAGTAGGCCATTCTAAGACAGTCCTTCATGTCTGCTTGCCATGTCTTCCCTGTATGTGGTCCTCTAGATGTTTGTTGTAAAGGGGCTAGTTTAGCCCCTGGACGAAAGGTCCCCACTGCTCATTTTGCTGCTTTTGGAGAGAGCCCAACTGTCCTAGAAATCCATTCCTTCTAAGCCTGGAAGAAGAACCAGAAGAGCCGCAGAGGAAGAATCCAGAGTTGAAATAAATTAGAAGCAATTCTTCAAATGGGTCAAATGAGAATCTTGCCCACAGGGGCACCACAACTTGACATGCATAAAAAGTCCGTCACCACAACCCTCTATCTGTCTTGACTGCATGTTGGAACAGGAAAATATGCTCATGCAGGGATGGGCCCACACTTAGAGGATCCTGCGGCTGCTAACCCGCCTAAGTGCTGACTGCAGGCTTAATGCATGGCTATCACACCAGGCAGTGGGCTCTCGCCAGGATCTTAGTGTGTCTGGCTCTCTCAACAAGCTGCTGTTTCCAGCCTCCTCACCTGGATGCCCTGGTCCTGCACATGGTCTGTCAGCCTTTGAGGGGTCTTACTGATAGCTCTGGCTTTAAGTGTGAGACCCTCCAGGAAACTCTGTGAAAACTAATACCAGCATCTTTTTTCAGTGAGGAGAGTAAGACACAGAGAAGAAGATAATTGTGTAAGCACATGGTAAGCAGTGTAAGGGAGATAGGGTGCAGGTGTCTGGAACCTTAGATGCTTACACGTTTAAGGTCCAACCTGCAACGTTTATGAACCTCGTGCATCCACACAACGTTCCATTGGTAACCAGCAGGCCTGCGTAGTTGCTGAGGTAGGGCAGGGCAAGTAGAGACTAGAGACCCAGCTTTCCCGCAGCTCTATCCTGAGGCAGGTAGCTGTGCACTCACTCAGAGGGAAAAGGTCCTGGAAGATGCGACCATGTTGAGCACAAAGGTTTTATGACAGCTGCAAACTTGGTTAGGTGAGCAGCAGCCGTTGTGGAGGAAGTCATCACTGATGTTTTGTGAACAATTACTTTCCCCCACGCCCTTGAACTGCCTAAGGAACACCCGAATTTCTGACTTACTAAGTAACGAACCTTTGCAGGACCCCACAATTCTTGGGGAGTGCTGGCCTGGAGATTTTAGTTCCCGCTTTCAGCTCAAATATCAGGGTGTGAACGTCATCTACTGGCGAAGTGAGGGAGCACACTTTGTAACTTGAGGGGAACTGATTGCACATGCTCTCAGCTCAGCCTCCCATTTCAACAGCATTCTCTCTGGCCTGGGAGGTTCTGGCTACAGTAAGAGAAATTGAGAAATCTCTCCGTATTGTTTGTGTTTTGGTGACTTGGTAATCTTGTGTCTAACCACTAAGAGATTGATTATAAACGTTTTGGAAAAACTTGGCTAAATTAGACTTGCCTGGTGATCTCCCCACATAAACATAAACGTCCCCAGCATCTTCCTCGATGCTCAGGACGTTTTCTGCTGTTGGAATTATCTTTCAACCTCTTCGGCTTCTTCATCTTGGACCCTGATAACCTGGATATTTGTTCCTTTTCAAACGTGTACTTTATTTTTAATTATGTGTGCATGTGTAACTGTGTGTTGGTCTGTGCACACAGTGCCAGTGCCTCTGGAGGCCGGAAGAAGCATCAGATCCCCCTGGAGCTGTTGTGACAGACAGTTTGAGATCCCCACGTGGACACTGGGAACTGAGCTCAAGTCCTGTGCAGGCATGGTACATTGTTTAACCCTGAATATTTGTTGTTTTCACACTGCTCCAAAGTTGCTAAAATGCTTGTTCCTGAACCTGCCTGGTGCTGAGGCTCTCGGCTTGCTCACTGTGCCTGTCTCTGACTTCACCAATACTTTCCTCTGTTCAGCCTATCCCATTGTTGGTATTTTCTATCAAGTTTTAAATTTAAGTGAATATTTTTCTTCCTTAATAATTTCTATTTTTAGTATTTGATAACTTCATATATTTCTCCTAGTATTTAAGTCCCTATGTTAAAAAACAAACATGCAAAACAGTGCTCCATGGTGTTTGTATTCTCTGAAAATTTCCTTCTGGGCTATTTCCTCATGAAGACACAGAGCCAAGAGGACACAAGAAATGATACCCTAACGATTACCCCACTAAGGAGAGGTTTCTCTCTCCCTGCCCCCTCCCCTTCCTTTTCCCTTTTCTCCTATCCCTCTCTTCCTCTCCTCCCTGGCTAGTCATGGAACTTTATGTCCTTTATGTCCTTTGATGAGCAGACAGAAAGGCGTCTGTCTCAGGTGTTGACTGAGCTCTCTGAGCACAGCAGGGTCCAGGGACCACTTGGCTGCTGCACTTGCTATCTATCTGCTTAGGAGTTTCTCCTAATTAGATCTCCCCACAGCGGGACACAACGCTTTAGCCAGGAGACACACATCTGTCATGATGATGGAAGAGTACGGAGTTTTCCCAGGCCATGTCTTGTAAATATTTGCATTTTGATGCTGGCTTGGTTGTTTTTTCTAGTGTTCTCACCTTCCCCTCCTCTCCCCCCCCCCCCCCGCCTGATGCACCTCACCTTCCTAAACTGGAAGGGCTGGCTTTGTCCTCCATCACACAGTGAGTCACAGGACCTTTCTAATGCTCTGCAACGTGTTTCTCCACAAATTTGGCGAGCTGGTAATGTGTTTATATTTTGTAAGTTTTCAGTAGAAGGATAATGTAACTATCAGCCCACTATTACCACAGTCCTTTTTCTGCACTGGTAGATAAAGATCTGCAGGAGAGAAGGGCAGTGACAGTAGCTGGCATCTACAGAGAGTCGGTTATCAGTAGGTTTATGTCACCGGAGCACCCACACACTGAGACCTCTTTAATCTTTAGAAATGCCCTCTGCTCTCGGTTCCCCCAGTCTGTTCTCCAGAGACAACTTTGTCCCTTTTAGTTTGTCCCTTGAGAATCTCTATAGATCTATGAGGCTAATGTGAGTTAGCAATGGCTGTCAACTTGACAGGGCATTGGTTAAGCCATGTGTGCGTGTGTGTGTATGCATATGTGTGTATGCATGTGTTTGTGTGTGTGCGTGTGTGTATGTGTGCATGCGTGTGTGTGCATGTGTATTTGTGTGTATGCATGTGTGTATGGATGTGTGTATGTGTATTTTTGTGTGTATGCGTGTGTGTATGTGTGAATGCATGTGTATGCGTGTGTATGTGTATGTATGCGTGCGTTATGTGTGTGTATGCGTGTGTGTACGCATGCGTGTGTATGTATGTATGTGTGTGTGTGTATGCGTGTGTGTGTGGCACATCTGCGGGACGGGTTTCTAGATTGGGTTAGTTAAAATGGGAGGACACAACCTATGAGTGTGCAGTGCCCTTGCATGGGCAGAGCAGGCCCAACATGCACCTCTTCCTGTTTCCTGGCTGCAGCTGTAACGTGATTGGCTGCCTCAAGTTCCTGTTGCCATTCTAGGTGGAATCTAACCAAACCCTCTCTTCCTTCAGTTCTCTCTGTCATGTATTGTGTAAAAAATACCACAAAGCCTCCGGTTTAATTTTTCCTCCCCCTTCTCCGCTTCCCTTTCCCCCTTCCCCTTCCTCCTTCTATTCCTCTATCCCTCACCCCCAAGACTGGCCTAAGCCTGGGCACATGCTCCCTAACACACCTCCTCACAGTGTGGCTTCTTGCCCCCGCTCCGCTGAGTGCCTGCTTGCTGGACCTCCAGGACAGATTTCTCTTCTCCCTCCTCAGAAAGCTGCTGAAGGCTACAGCTTGCCTCCCTGCAGGTTTTCTTTTAAACTCCAACATAATTGTCCTCAAGTTTTAAATAAAAGTCTTTATCACAGCGATGAGAAGGCCCTGCAGGTAAAGGTTTCTGCCACCAAGCCTGATGATTATCTGTGGTAGTCAATTGTGTGTATGTGTTCAAGTATATCGTTAGTATAACCTCCGAGAACTGAATCAAAAGGTGTGCTTCTTTTAATTGTCCACCAACTACATTACCACACTTCATGTCCATATTAGCCAGGCAGGGAGTGTCTTTAATTTTTCTAATATTCTCATTTCCATTAAAGAAATGAGTTGTTGGGGTGCAGTTGCAGAGTGACACTTCATATATCCAATGCCCTGGTTTTAATTGCCCATCACTAAAAACCAAAATTTAAAACCTCTAACCCCATAAATCTTCCATGTGAGAAGAAAAGGAAAAGAAGCTTAAGTTTTTCTATCTTGTTTCTTGATCTCTGAATGAAGCTGGCACTTTCCACTGCTCTTGACCGACTGGTCCCTGTCATGTGACCTTGGAGTTTATTGACTTGATCGCTGTTTTCTTGCTGATAGTAAAAGATCTTTCAACATTCAAAAGGAAAACTATCCTTTACCATAAGAAATTTCGTTAATATTTTTGTCTTTATAGGTGTTTTATTTTTTGCCTTCTGGTGGCACACGCCTTTAATCCCAGCACTTGGGAGGCAGAGGCAGGTGGATCTCTGTGAGTTTGAGGCCAGCCTGGTCTACAAGAGCGAGTTCCAGGATAAGCTCCAAAAGCTACAGAGAAACCCTGTCTCAAAAAAACAACAACAAAAAAAACCCAACCAAACAAACAACAACAAAAAAAACTTTTCAGTTTTATTTGGTCAGATTCTTCAGCTTTTCCATGATAATTTACAGGTTTGTGACTCAGGCAGAAAAGAAAAAAAAAGTTTAAGAATTCCTCCTGTGTTTTCTTTTATCATTTTAGTATGGTAACTCCAATCCCAGTTCAGATCTT
This sequence comes from Alexandromys fortis, assembly GCF_014885135.2. Classification (NCBI taxonomy): domain Eukaryota; kingdom Metazoa; phylum Chordata; class Mammalia; order Rodentia; family Cricetidae; genus Alexandromys; species Alexandromys fortis. The sequence goes on along the minus strand of NW_026068013.1, from coordinate 76,183 downwards.
TTTACTCTATGTATCCTCTGGAGGGTCTAAGGGTGAACATAATTGCATAGCCCTTGGCCTTGCCCTAGCCCTGGAGAAAGCCCATCGCATCCTGTCCCCATCCCTGTTTGTCCTGGTCCCAATCCCTGTAGGCTGCCTCTTGTCAGGGGTTCGTCACAGCAACAAGACACTAACAATGTCTTCCTTGACAAGACCCCAAACCTGAAACAGAGAAATTGATCAAGGGTAGCCTCTCTTGTGTAAGAAGTGTAAACCGGGAATTGTCTCACCAATAGGAGCACCTGGCTAGCCAACCCTCAGCGTCACTGTGGAAGGATGCTGCCCACCCTTAGGCTGTCATAATAAACTCATTCCAATTGTTTGTCAAATTGATTTAATGAGGGTCTACAAACTTCAACCAGACCCCGAGCTCTTGGGGTACAGGTGGGCACTGGCCCTTTCTGGAAAAGCTGTTTTACAACTGTCTGTAATCTCTCATGCTTGCAGCAGCTGAGACTCCAACCCTAACAACTGCCCATTGTCTGTAGGGACTGAGTGGCTGTTTGTGAAGGAGCTGGGGTGAATGTGAACTGGCTTCAACTTTACAAATGTTTAAGCAGGAAATTTTGGCCTGGGTGGAAGCTAGCTGCCTTCATCTAGATCCTGAAGTGAAATTGGTTGTGAGACCCAAGAACAATCAGGGTTCTGGGGGCTCCTCACTCAAAATCAGTCCCAAGAACAGCCAGAGGTCTGGGGCTCCCCACTCAGTCAGCCCCAGGAACAGCCAGAGGTCTGGGGGCTCCCCACTTATTTCCTTGCTCCTCATCTTCTCAGAACTGTATCGCTGTAACCACGGTGGAGCCAGAGGGAAGGAAGGGGACAGTATTGATGGGCTAGGATGGCACCAACCGCAGTGTCTACAAACTCCGATCTCCGAGGCCATGTTCTCAGTGATGAGAGTTGCTTCTGCTAGACACCATCTCTTAAAGGATATATAGGTCATATATAGGATACACACATACATGCACACAAACATATACACACTTATATATTCCATATATGTCATAAAGGCATATATATGTGCATATATGGAGAGAGAGAAGCTATATACCGGGCTAACAGACACATAAGACTTGGGACTTTAACCTCCTGGGAGCTTTGGGGAAAATTCAGAATTCTAATAATTGTATCTGGGAACCTGTTAAAGACGCAGATTCTGGAATTCACTCAAGACTGACAGAAAATCTAGTCATAGGCATCAGCCACACTTGTCTTAAATGAGCCCTCCAGGTGATTTTGACATGCGCTAATACTTGCAAATGGCCCTTTCAGAAGCGAGGACCACCGAAAGACATCACGAGGGCAAACAGCACTTTTGAGAACTTGCTAGAAACTTCTCAGGCCCCACCCTCTCGAGATTCCGACTCAATTGCTCAATAATTGGTCATTTCCTTCTGTTGGTTCACTGCATCAGGGATTAAGAACCTCTGCTTTAAAACAGTTAAAGGCAAAAGGAAAGATTTGTCCTCTTCACAGAGCACAGGCATGAAGGATTTTCCTCGGTAGGGTTGCTGTGGTTTAGCTGGAATAGTTTGGTCAACACACTCTTGTACAGAAGGGATGGCTCAGTGTCAGCAACTGAAAATGAGGGGAAATCAAAGCAGATGCTGTAAGTGCAGCATTAGGCAAACACACTTTCTGCTTCTCTCATTCAGAGAAATGAAGCAAAGCGTCAAGGTCAAGTTACCACCTTTGTGAGGCAAAAGCCAGGAACAGCTGAGCTGTAGTTTAAGAGGTGGGCCAGGCAGCCCAGGTCAACTCCTGCTTAGCCTAGAGTCAACAGCTTCAGTGAGGGGAGGCTGTGTTTACCTCAGTTTAAAGGTGTTGGATCCTGGCTAGGCTCCACTTGAGGTACAAGAATCAGCTCAGGTCTGGGCGGGAGACGCTTGGTTCTGATCATGACCACTGGGTGGCAGCACTGAGTTCCAGCTTCCACAGCAATCATGCAAAGCCAGACTCTGCAGTCCTGTGCCAGCTCTGTCTGTGCTTTCTGGGTTTCACAATCCTTGGAATACTTCGCAAAGCAGTTATGGCTTTTGATATTAACGTTTACGCTCACAGAGACTCTTCCTTTTAGGGCTGCATAAGCAGTCATTTGTTATTTTAAAATTCCCGATCATCATTGATACTGTAGGTAGGCTCTTACTTATCGGAATAATAATTGGAATAATATTTACAGGGCCGTGGAATTCCTGCTTTCTCTCCAGCACACACTCATCTTAGTTCACACTCCTGAGGCCTTGGTCTTGGCCAATGTCGTGGTCTCCTCTCTGTTGCTGTGACAAGCACTCGGGGAGGAGAGGCTTTATTTGGCTTACACTTACAGGTCAGGGACTGTCATTGAGGGAATTCAGGGGTGGGGGAATTCAAGCAGGAGATGGAAGCCAAAACCATGTAGGAACATTGCGTGCTGGCTCCCTCTGTGGTTCGCACACCCTCATGCTGAGCTAACTTTTACACGGCCTGCCCAAGGATGGTGCCACTGCAGTGGCTGGGTTCTCCTGCATTAATGAATAATCAAGGCGGTGTCTCACAGATGTGCTCACAGGCCAGCCTGATCCACAGAATTCTCAGTGAAGGCTTTCCTCCCAGCTGACTCAGAGCTGTGTCAAGTTGACAATGAGAGCTTTACAGACACTCTGCTGAATACAGAGTCACAGGTGCACCCCTACATTCAAGCTTGAAGGGGCATGTCATAGAGGCATAACAAACAATTCACGGCAATAAGAGTGCAAACCGGAAGGCAGAAACTGTTGTTTAGAAAAGAAGGTGGCCACCAGCCAGGGCATACAAGTGCGGATCTCTTTGCATTGCTGAAGACTCAGTGTTCTCCTCTGCCACTGGGTGGGGGGTTCACCCCCTGTGTTTTCTTCCTTTCTCTGAAGGCTTGAGAACCAAACCAGATCACAGACATACAAGAAAATTAGTGAACTACAAACTTGAAGTATCCCTACCCTCCAGTTCTGCACAGAACCTGTGAAGCCGCGTTCCTGGCCACTTGCTTGTGAGTGTAGGTGGAGCTTCTGTAGTGTTGGATCGCTTTTCCTGAGACGTAGGCAGTGCTTCTCAGCCATCCTAATGCTGCAACCCTTTAATACAGTGCCCCATGTTGTGAGGACCCCCAGCCATAACATTAATTCATTGCTACTTTGTAACTGTAATTTTATTAGTTATGAACTGTAATGTGAATATCTGATATGCAGTCCCTAAAGGGTTTGTGACCCATAGGAAGAGAACTGTTGGATTAAGAAAACAATTTCATCCATGTCTAGCTTATCAAAGCAGTGGGTAGGACTTACTTAGAGGAGCGTGGGGGAGGGTTCCCTACAGGAGCTTGGGGGAGGGTTCCCTACAGGAGCATGGGGGAGGGTTCCCTACAGGAGCAGGGGGGAGGCACTACTTATAGGAATATGGATGACCTAAAACAGGGGTGTCATTGAAAGTTCTGCCAGAGCAGGAATGAAGATCTCTTGAGCGTGGTGTGCTATGGAGCCCACTGCTGCCCACTTAGCTTTCCATCTTCTACATACTCCAGGATTTCCAGAAACCATGTACATCTAGGACAGGATTGTGCGCAGCTACTGAAGGAGCTGGCATCAGAGGGACTGAGAGACTGGAATAACAGGGGAAGGTTGAGTGACCCTCCCCACCTACTTCTACAGGAGAATGCTAACTATGGGCTGGATCTTGTGAGGCTGTATTGAAAGACCCCCGAAGAGGACTTCCCTCAAGAGGAGACTCCCCCGAAGCCAAGTAACAGGCCAAGACCACTTGGATGCAAATAGCAAGAGGTTTATTAGGTACCTGCGGGCGGCAAAGTCTTTCGGAGGACTTGCACGCCTGCAGACTGGGGGAAGGTCTTTTTATAGGAAAGAGGGCGGCCGAAAAGCAAATTACAGAAGCAGATGCATGGTTATTGGTCTGATTAGAATGGGGCAGGGGGCATAAGTGGTTTTTCCTTTTACAGAAGCAGATGTATCCTGCTTTGCAGCCAGAGACCCTGACCTCACAAATATCCTGCTTTGCAGCCAGAAGCCCTGACCTCACTCTGCACTTACATTTGTTTGTCAAGAACCTTGTAAAATGATGTTACAGCAGTTAAGCTGGGGTCCTATATAGGGGGAATTGTTTCTTTTGTAAACTGCTGATATTTTAGGCATCCTATTTTCCTACGCGACCGGGATGTTCTCATGAGAGTGGCTAGCTGCAGGTCCTGAGAGGGTCCTGAGGGTCTCAAGCAAACAGGATGTTCTCATGAGAGCCGGCTAGCTGCAGGTTTTGGGGGGGGGGTGTCTGTAGGGTCTTTCAGTATGACTGTAGACTTTGTCATGGCTGGAGAGGGGAGTCCGGAGCCCCTTTGCTGAATGTATTCTGCAGGGATGTCTTTATGGATGGACTTAGGAATTGGGGGTCAGCATAATGCGGTTTATCCCCAGGCATCCGCTTCCGTGTTGCTTAACAGAAAACATAGCATGCTTCTTTTTACTTTACACATATTGAGAAAAAAAAAAACCCACAGCAATAATGAAATCCAAACACTGGTGAAACACGTTGCAGGAGAACTGGGAAATTTATCGCAATGGAGCCTGCTGGGTTTTGCTGCAAGTTCAAGGGTGAACAGGAAAGTCAGTTCTCATAGGAAGCCGATGGGCGAGTGGAGGTTCCTGCTCTGCACGTAAGCCGATGGGTGAGGGGAGGTTCCTGCTCTGCACGTAAGCCGATGGGCGAGTGGAGGTTCCTGCTCTGCACGTGGTGCTGGTGCTCGTAGGCCGTGACGCTGCGGAAGCCTTCATGCTGCAACATAACACAAGATTTGGATTATAACACGACATTTGACTTTTAGTGAGAAAAATTGCCTCCCCGCGCATCATCTCTTGGTTTCAAAACAGTAGCTCACATGCTGGGGAGGCAGCATCAGCAGAGGGCTTGAGTTTGAGCCCCACAGAGCCAGGCGTGGGGGCACACATCCTGTGGTGGTACACGAGTGTAGTTCTAGGGTGTAGTTCTAGAGTGTGGTTCTAGGGTGTGGTTCTAGGGTGTGGTTCTAGAGTTGGGGAATAGAGACAGGTGGATCTTGGGCAGTTTCTAGGAATCTAGACCAGTGAGAGACCAGCAAGAGTAACAAGCGCTTAACCACTTAGCCATCTTTTCCAGTCCCCTGCCTCTAATTTATTCAATTTATAATTTTAATTTGTATTGAAAATAGATTCTTTTCCATACAATATAGTCTGATCATGGTCCCCCCCCAAGGCTTCTTCAAGATCCTCCCCAACTCTCCACTTATCCAAATCCACAACCTTCTTTTCTCTCTTTCATTAAAAAACAAACAGGCAACTAAAAAATAAATAAAATAAAAATAAACAGGAATAGAACAAAACAAGCAAACACACAGAAAAAAATGAAAGAAAAAGCATAAAAAAATACATGCAGGCAAAGAGATACACACACTTGAACTCACAAGAATCCCACAAAATACAAAACTGCAAACTATAGTATATAATTAAAAGGCTCATAGGTTAAAAAACAAAAAGTCCAGACAAAGCAATATGAGACAAAAAAAATCTCCAGAAGTATTATTGAGCTCGCTGTGGTTTAGGTGTCAGGATAACCATGGACTCTTACAAGGCTGCGTTCCTTCTATTCCTACTACAGAATGTTTTGAGGAATACTGGCATTGATACTTTGACCTCTTCTTTCATCTGTGCTGAATCCATCTGTCTCTGATTGGGAGACATTTAATGACTGCTTCCACTAGGGGTTATTAGTCTGTTTAAATTGCTTATCTTATCTTGATTTAAGTTTGATAGGTAGAGTAAGTCAAAGAATTTATTCATTTATTTTAGGTTTTCCAGTTTGGTAGAGCACACATTTTCAAAGTATGTCCTTGTGATCTCTAGATTCCTTTGGTGTCTGTTGTTATGCCACCCTTCTTCATCTCTAATTTTGTTAATTTGGATCTTCTATCTCCATCTTTTAGTTAATTCAGCTAAGGGTTTGTCAATCTTATTGTTTTCCCCCAGGAATGAACTCTATTTCATTGTCTCTTTGTATTGTCTTTTCTTTGTCTGTATCTATTTTGTTGATTTCAGTCCTGAGTTTGATAATTTCTTGTCATACATTCCTACTGGGTATGATTTGTTCTTTTTGTTCTAGACCTTTCAGATTTGCTATTAAATTACTAGTGTGAAATCTCTCTCTTTGTGTGTGTGTGTAAGCCCTTGTGCTATGAGTTTTCTCTTAGAACTGCCTTCATTGTGTGCCATAGGTTTGGGTATAATGTATTTTCAATTTTGTTTGAGTCTAAAAAGTTTTAAATTTCTTTCTTATTTTCTGAATTAATCCATTCAGTAGAGAGTTGTCCAGTTTCCATGAGTTTGTAGGCTCTCTATTGTTGGTGATATCCAGCTTTAATTATGGTGATCAGACCTGATACAGGATGCTATTTCTTGTATCTGTAGAGACTGACTCTGTTTCCAAATATGTAGTAAAGCTCGGAAAAAAGCCCCATGAGCTGCTGAGAAGAATGTGTATTCTTTTGGTTTGGATAATATATTCTGTAAATATCTATTAGGTCCTTGGTTTATAATGTCAGTTAACTCCAGCATTTTGCTGTTTAGTTTTTGCCTAGAATATGTCTGCCATTATCAGTGTGTGAAGAGCAAATGTGATTTATGCTGCAGGAACGTGGGTGCGCTTGTGTTTCATGCACAGATACTAAGAATTGTGATGTCCTCTTGGACTTTTCCTTTGATGAGTATGAAGTATTCTTCATTATCTCTTCTTATTAGTTTGGTTTTAAGTCTGTTTTGTCAGGTATTAAATTGACTACAGCAGCTTGCTTCTTGGGCCCATTTACTTGGGTAGTGTTTTCATCCTTTTCCATGAGGTGAAGCCTAGCCTCGATGTCAAGGTATGTTTCTTAGATGCCGCAGGAAGATGGAATCTGTTTTGTAACCCAGTCTGTTAATTTGTGTCTTTTTATTGGGGGATTTAGACCATTGATGTTGAAAGCTTTCAGTGTGCGGTGTTTGTTGATACTTTTTATTTTACTGTAATGGTGTGAGTTTTCCCCCTCTTTTGATTTGCTGATCTGGAATGACTTAGTCCTTTTGGTTCCTAGGATGTGATTGCCCTAAACAGACTGAAAATTTTCTCCTAGCTCCTTCTGTAGAGCTGGATTTGGGGATAGATGCTGATTAAATTTGATATTATTCTGAAATATTTTTATTTCTTCATCTATTATGATTCAAAATGTTGCTGGGTATCATAGCCTGGGCTGGCATCTGCGGTCTCTCAGAGTCTGCTGCACATCTACCCAGGTCCTTGCAGCTTTTGAATTTCTAGTGAGAAGTCAGTTATTCTAATATGCCTGCCTTTATATGTTACCTGGTCTTTGTCTCTTGTAGCTTTTAATATTTCTTCTTTGTTACGCACATTTAGTGTCTTAATTATTATGTGCCAAGAGTTGTTTCTTTCTGGTTCAGTTTATTTGATATTCTGTAACTTCTTATCTTCATAGGTATCTCTTCTTCAGGCTAGGGAAAATTTCTTCTATGATGTTGTTGAAAATATCTTCTGTGCCTTTGACCAGAGTTTCTTCTCCCTCCTCTATTCCTATTCATAGATTTGGTCTTTTTGCAGTGTTCTAGATATCCAGGATGTTTTGTGCCTGGGTTTTGAGTTTTAGATTTAACATTTTCTTTGACTGAGGTGTCCATTTCTTCTACCTTACCTGCATGCCTGAGACTCTCTCTTCCATGTCTTACATTCTGTTGCTGAGACTTGCTAGGTTTTTACCGGACTCCCCAAATTCAAATTTTTCATTTCCATTTTCTTTCAGTTCGGGTTTTCTTAAGTCATCTGTTCATGTCATTAATTGTTTTTATTATTTCATTCCACTACTTGCTTGGGTTTTCACAGACTTCATTTATTTACATTTATTTGTTTATTTATTTATTTATTCATATCCTCTGTAAGATCTTGATCATACTCATATGAGCTATTTTGAAGTCTTTGTCTGGTGCTTCTACTATATTGTGTTTCTCGGGGCCTACTGAAGTAGTTGACTGGGTTGTGGCAGAGACATATTGCCCTGGGCATTGATGATTGTGTTTTTGCACTGGTGTCTAGTGTCTGGATTTAGGGTGATTGTGATGCTGAGTGTTGATACTTTGTTAGTTGGGTGTTTCTGGGTTTCTGTTGCCCTCTCTGGATGTTAGAAGTGTGGTGGCTATGGGCTGTCTGGTAGAGAATACCTCTGAGTTACTACTAGGTGTGGCCACTGGAGGTCCTGGGTAGAGAGTATTTCTAGTTATTGGAGTTGACAGGAAGGAGTGGGGATGGACTAGAAGAGGGGACTGAGAAGATTTTCAGGACCGAGTGGGAGGTAGGGTGGGAGGACAGAGCCCTGCAGGTGGCCTGTTGCAGAGTAGGGGATGAGACCAAAGAGGCTATGCTGGAGGACAGAAGGGGGACAGTGGGGGTCACCCACCCGAGTAGGTAGAGAGCTTTTCTAACTATTGGTTGTAGGGCCCAGGGTCTAGCCCTGCTCTTGAGGTTCATCTTGAGAACAGTTTCTGGCCAGCCAGCTAAACATCCTGCTTGTTCCTCTGCTCCCTCTGCCCTCCTGCTGGTTAGCTATAGGGCATTGTTGACTCCACCTTGGGCATGGTAATTTCCCACCTGCCTGGAGGGGAATTCCATTGTGCAGCAGTTAGGCGTATAAGGATTTTTCTAAACTTTAATGACCCAGGTCTCTTGGGTGTTCTTTCAATCTCCAGGCCCTTACCCGCCTTGGGAATCATACAGTGGCCAGCGAACTGTACCTAGAGTAACGTAGGAGTTACAATTGGCGGTTGACACAGATTCTGGATAGATTACTACTTAATAAATAAATAAAGAGTTAAAATTTAAGATGTTTTGACCAACATGTTAAAGATAGATTTTAGTATTTTCACAGCCAATGTCTGAAGAGTCTGTTCGTGAACAGGGCAAAGCCTATGATAATACATTTCTCTTCTTCTCAAACAAGAGGAAATCCAAACATCTATCTTTATGAATGTGTTTTCGTTGTTTCGCTTGCTCAGATCTGCAGAGAAAACTGCCAGTCCTCTCCGTGCTTGTTTCAAAAGCCGTTTCTTTCCATAGCTGATCACAGGCCCTTGAGGAAACCAGACGGGACAAAGATAGTGAAAGTGTCTTACTGTTAATCTCACCAAATCAAGAATAAGGCCACTGCCACAGTTTAAAGCTAAATTTGAAGCAAGCTTTAATTAAACCAGGTGGATGGGTTCTGACCAGGTCCATACCCAAGTTCCTAGGAAATGACCCAGAATCAAGTATGGCAAAGGCTTAAGAAGGAAAACCCACAATTCACCGTATTTCCCATCAGATTCAATCAGGGGCAAGCGTACATCCTGACGTATTTCCTGCCTACTGCTCACATGTGATCAAGCTCATCCAGTGTGTAGATGGGGCAAACAAACTTGTTAGAGTGAAAACTCGCGGCATTCCAGGAACTGTCTGTCCTTGGGCAAGGGGCTTGCAGGTCAGAGGCATTTTTGTTTCCTGGATCTCTAAGGCATAGTAATTAACATTAAAATGTAACTCTGACTCTCACAGATACGGTCTCAATATAGCAGCCTACCAGAATCAACTTCAGCTGATAATCTTCCAACTTCCAGGTGAGAAGATTTATTAAGAGCTTTGTTAAATATGTTACATCAAGGATAGAAAGATAAAGCCCAATTGTAAGAGTTTACTAACTCAGCAAATGCTGGTGGAGGCAAGAGGAAATGAACTTTTTGTCTGCAGGCTCTGGTGAGGCCCACACATGGGGCACAGGGATGACCTACATTTTTTGCATAAGAGATTAATGTGCACAAAACTTGATTTCATATTATGTAAGGAATGGTTAATACATTGGGCAACATATGGAAGACTGGGGGGACCTTTCTTTCCTACTCTATCTAGTTCCTTAATTGTTAAGGACTGGCTTCGAGTGTAACATACTCTTTCCTTTTACCCATGGATTCATCCTACTTCTGGGAGGTAAAATGCATTTGATGGGTGAGTTCAGAGCTCTCATAGGGATGAAGGATGCAATTGACCGGGCTTTTGAACTGGTACCCTGAGGACCAAACAAAATGGAATGCTAAAGATCAGATTAAGAATTGTCTTTGGTATTTAGTTTTAAGACATCTTTTCCTTTTCCAAATCTACAAAGCTTGAAGTAGGCTTAAAATAAGTCAAAGATTTTGTTCCTTTTTAAAATCTCACTGTTAGAAGAACCAGAAGCTCACCCAGCTGTTTAGTAGAATAACACCTTACTATTAAAGAAGTGGTTCAATATTCTTACTTTTTTCATTGTATTGTATGTGTATAGGTGTTTTGTCTGCATGTATGTCTGTGCACCATGTGTGTGTGCAGTGCCATTAGAGGCCAGAGAGGACATCCGAGTCCAGGCCTGGAGTTACAGAAAGCTGTAGGCTGCCATGTGGATGGTGAGAATCAAAACTGGATCCTCTGAAAGAGCAGCAGTGCTCTTAACCACCGAGTCATTTCTCCCACTCTTGAGTCCTTTCAAGGCAGAGTCCAGGTTAAAAGATTTCTTTGTGGCATTTATTGTTAACTGTATGTTTTTGTCAGCACGTGAACAGTACTGAAAATCAACAAGTTCACACTTGTCTGATGCGGTATCACTGTTGCAGTGGAATGTGCCGCTTCTTTGATGTCAACACTGAATGATGAGCTGAACGGTTCTTTACACCGGAACCAAGAGTTGCTTCTCATCACGCGGGTGACATTCTTGGCCTTGATGTCATACTCAAATTGCCTTGACCCACGGAAGAAATAGAAGAAGCCTAGAAGAAAGAGGCCTGGTTAGTTTCCTTGCATAGCGCTCACTGCTCCTCTGCATTAATTCTATGAATGCAGAATCCAACAACATTGTAAAGAAAGGAGCCACTGTGGAATCACAGAGATGGACTTTGCTTCCACCCCACCCCAGGCAGCAAACCACTGAGAAGGAAGCCTAACAAGTTTCAGAAGGGTTTCTGAGTGTGGTAGCCAGACCCCCGCTGTCACCTAGCTTTCCCCAAGGCATGTCACCGGAAAAGAAGGCCACTCTGAAAACGTCCTTGGACTCCCTACCCTCATTTCTATAGATCTGCAACACTTTTTATCCATTTCAGGATTTGAGGTTATGGTTAGATATCATGGAGACAGTCAATTGTGGCATCAAATGTTTTAAAAATATTATTATTCTCCTTATAACTGTGTATGAGAGTACATGTGCATGCCATAGTATATGTGTGGGGCTTAAAGGACAGCTTTGTGGATTTGATTCTCTCTACCCTCCTTTACATGAGATCTGGTGATTAAATTTGGGTTATAAGACATGACTGCTAGCGTCTGTGCCCACTGAACCGTTTTACTGGCCCTCAAACAATTTTCAGATCGTTGGTTATTTCATGGTCCAAGAGATTGTCTTTGAAGACCCAGAATGTGGGCTTCATGCATTAACTTACCTAAGGTTCTGGGTTGAGGATGTAGCTGAGTGGCAGAGCATTTGTCTGCTACTAGTGGGGCTCTTGGTTCAATCCTCAGTACAGTGAAGAATTGCAAGCTCAACAAAGCCCCAACCAACCAATCCAGCAACCAAGAAACCCAATTGCTAAAAAGTCTTTTAAAATCTCCTGGGTCTTGCCGGGCAGTGGTGGCGCACACCTTTAATCCCAGCACTGGGGAGGCAGAGGCAGGTGGATCTCTGTGAGTTCGAGACCAGCCTGGTCTACAAAAGCTAGTTCCAGGACAGGCTTCAAAGCCACAGAGAAACCCTGTCTCAAAAAACCAAAAAAAAAAAAAAAAAAAAAAGAAAAAAAAAACAAAAAAAAATA
>NW_026068013.1:28210-64204 GCF_014885135.2 Alexandromys fortis | reverse complement strand
TATATATATACACATGTGTACATCTGTATGTGTGTTTGAGAATCACTGCCATCTTGTGAGTTAAGTTATCTTTCACACATTAGGTGCTCTTTTAGGTAGTATCTTAGATCAATGGGGACTAAAATTAATTTGGGGTCTCTTTATATAGACATGAAGCAGCATCTCAGAGTCCAGTTCAGCACCTCCTGTCTCAGTTTGGTAGTGTGGACAGGGGTAATGTTTATCAACTGGTGTATACCAAAACTAAATGTGTGTTGCTTTCTTCTTTTACACACCTTTATGCTGGAAAACAGCGTCCACACGGATGCCAAGTCCTGGGAAGCGCTTCACTATCCTCTGTGGGAACCCTCTGTCCATGGCTTGCACCGTCTCATCATACCTGCATGAGAAGATTCCAAAGGCTTGATGTCTGTTTGGTGAACTTAATCTTTCTGCTGCTCAGTTTAGTGTCAAGCAGGTCATGAGGACTGGCAGAAGAAATCATCTAATAGGACCAATGATAAAAACATGGCAAAGATTGTTTGAATAATCGCGTGTGTGTGTATGCGCGTGCGCGGGTGCATACACAAAATTGCAAATGTGCATGCACATACGCTGCCATACCCAAGTTTTGACCTAAGTCCTGGGAATTGAACTTAGGTTCTTACGTTTGTAAAGTAAGTGCTTTGTTGACTGAACCATCTCCCCATCCCCCACTTACCATCTCTTAGAAACAGTAAGAACAATGCTAGGGGGCTAAGATATAGTTTTGTAGACAAGAACTGTAAACCACCACCACCACCACTGACAAAACCATCGAAGAAAAGGGCCACCATCTGTTAGAGTAGTTCTCCCTGAAGAATTCTTAGAGCAAATGCAGGCTCACTTTGTACCTCTTCTAGATTCTTATTGGCTATACTTCTGTCATTGAGAATTTGGTTCGCATTGATCATTATTTTTCTTATTTTTTAAAATATTTATTTATTTACTTATTATGTATACAATATTCTGTCTGTGCGTATGCCTGCAGGCCAGAAGAGGGCACCAGACATTATTACAGATGGTTGTGAGCCACCATGTGGTTGCTGGGAATTAAACTCAGGACCTTTGGAAGAGCAGGCAATGCTCTTAACCACTGAGTCATCTCTCCAGCCCTATTTTTCTTATTTTTATGTAAACTGGAGGGAGATTATCATCCAAACATCTTACTTTGGTAAATACCACACACCAGAGATTGCCCTCAATGTGATCCACCATGAGACTACAGATTTATTTTGGTTTTGTCTATGTGGGGTGGTACTGTGGCTGATGACTTCCTCCGAGTCACATAAAAGGGTTGTCAGTTACCTCCAGCACCAGATGCCCACAAAAAAGAAGGTCTTTTTTGTTTCGTGGTCACAGACAGCTGCATCAATTTTCTTCACACGTCTTGGGAACCCGAGTGTGTGGATGGATTTGGGGTAATCAGGCAAAATAGCATACCCCCTGATCACCCAGAAGTTCTCATCTAGAGAGAGAAAGGGGTATCTTCAGATGTCTTCTGCTCTGTGTCTTGCAGGGAAAAAGAGATGAGAAGACTTGGGAACTTTGGAAATAACTGGATGTCTAGTTCCTCAGCTCCAAGCCTGGTTATCTCATGCTTCCATTGATCTGTTTTCTTGTTCTATTTAGTTTTATTTGCTAAATATGACAGTCATATAAAAGGGAATATAGAAGTGAGATAGACTGTCTTCTTTATTTGGAAGAAAAAGAATGGACTTCTATACTTTTTGTAAACCAGTACTATTTTTGTGTATGGATGCTTTGTCTGCATGTGTGCCACTGCAGTGTGTGAGCCTGGTCCCCGTGGTCTTAGTTACAGCATTTATTGCTGTGAAGAGACACCATGACCACAGTAACTCTTATATAAGAAAAACATTTAATTGGGTGGCGTACAGTTTCAGAGATTCAGTCCACTATCATCATGGTAGACATGGTGGCATGCAGGCAGGCATGGTCCTGGAGAATCGGCTGAGAGCTATAAATGTTGATTCATGGGCAACAGGACATGAACTCTCTGCCACACTGAGAGTAGCTTGAGCAAAAGAGACCTCAAAGCCCACCGCCACGGTGGCACACTTCCTCCAACAAAGCCACACCTACTCAAACAAAACCACACTTCCTAATAGTGCCACTACCTTTGGGGGTCATTTCCTTTCAAACCACTGCACTCTTGGAGGCCAGAAGAGGTCATTGGATCCCTTAGGACTATTGTAAACTGTGGTGTGGATGTGGGACGTCGAACCCGGGACCTGTGGAAGAACAGCCAGCTCTCTTAACTGCTGACCAGCTCTGGACTGTCACAGTTTTTATCATATGTATTTCTTTCAGTGAATTGTCATAGCCATAGAGAGAGCCTAGTTTATCATTACTTATGACAGGAATGTAAATTAGGGGAAAAGCTCTGCCATTCAGCTTATGATGAGGATTGTATTTGACTGAAATACCCATTGTCCTGTTTAGGAAAGAGGAAAAACAGCCAGGCAAGTTTACCTTTGAACACAAGAATCTGATCTCTGGGGCTTTCATAGGCAGCTTGAAGGTCAGCTGGCAGAGATGGCCAGAAGGAAGCAATTGACTCAAATTCCACATCAGCAATATCAGAGTAAGTCCTCCATAAGTGCCTGGGGAAATGCAAAACACTTCACAGATGTCCCAGTGTCTGAGTGCATCAGCAGGTGGCAGTCTGCTGTTTGTCTTTTCTGTGGCACTTGTGTGCAGGTGCGGTATGCATGCATGTGTGTACGCCTCTTACGTATGTGGGGCACACATGTGACTGGTGTTTTATGCCTGTGTGCGGAGGCTGCAGGGTATCTTCTTTAATTGTTTTCCACTTCACTTATTGAGGAAGAATCTCTTGCTATGGTGTGCTGACATGCTTAGCAGCAGGCTCTCCAGGCGGGTGGGAGACATGGATGTAAGTAGATGCAGATTCCCAGGGTATAAGTACTCCCACAGATATGAACTGATGTGTAAAGGTCCCCAACGTTTAACAGCAGCTTTCTAAAATCAGCTGTACATTGACTTTGAGACAATCTTCAGATCAATGTTCATTTTAGCCAAGAAGCTCTAGCAAGTTAAATTTGCTTAAAATACTTCAAATTAATTTTCCAAATAAGTATGAGATGTATGCATATAATAAAACATATGAATAGTATGTGCACTGTCAAATGTGAAGCACGTGCGATCTTACAGAGAGCAGGACTTCCAGTTTACCTCCAGGTTCCTTTGAAAAGAGGGGTCCTCATAAGAAGGTGGGTTGTCAAGGGGATAGGTTTACCTGCCTTTAAAGAACATCACTTCTCTGCGGAAGGTAGTGATAGCATCCATAGTTAAGCCAGGGTCTGTACAGCCGTGGGGCTCAGTGGCTTTCTTTGGCTTAGTGGGTGTCTTGGGTGGACTTCCTTCAGGGAGAAAAGAAAGACTATCGTGGGTTCAGAAGTCACAGGAACTGTGTCCACACCAGGCTCTTACCCAAGCCCAGGTTTACTTCATGATAATGTTTCAGGAAGCAACCATCTGCGTTTCCTCCTCCCTGAAAAGCATTCTGTTTAGTTACATACACATTTAGTTGCACGATGCTGCTCACCATAGATGGACTGGATCCCGTCAATATCATCCTGAGAAAGTAGGTGTTTGCTAGGGTCCAGAGAGACGTAATTGGGAAACATCAAGGCTGTTTGATCATTGGAGTGAGAGAGCCCCAGAGAGTGACCAAATTCATGAGCAGCCACAAGAAACAAGTTGAATCCTTTATAAAAACAGAAAACATGGCTGTGGGAATTGACCAAGAAATTGACCTCAGCGGGCAGAGACTGGAGAGCACTCACTCAGAGATGAGTAGTATTGCTTAGCTGGCAGGGTAGGACACACTTTTATTTCCAGGAACCAGGAGGCAGAGGCAGGCAGGTCTCTTTGAGTCCAAGGTTAACTTGGTCTACACATATTCCAGGCTAGCCAAGTTTACATGGTGAGATCCTGTCTCAAGAACAAAACAAAACAAATCAAAAACAAGTTGATAGTGTTATTTTAAGAAATGGACCAGCCAGTTTTGGGACTGCTTGGCTTTATACGATCATCTTACGTTCTTCTGTGGTCCTCCACCAACTGACTGCAAAAGCCCTAGCTTCTTCCTTTAGCCTAACAATCCAACCACAGACTCCTTTGCACAGCCCTTTGGCCTTATTTCCAGTCTCACTTTGATTTCTCATCTATTCTAAGTTCTTTTTTATTTTATTTATTTTAGATGGAGTCTCATGTACTGTTGAAATAGGAGTGGTGGGGCTTCGTCCCCAGCACCCCGGCCGCCTGCTAGCTCATGCCCGAAATAACAGCACACAAATTGTATTCTTTTAAACACTGCTTGCCCATTATATCTAGCCTCTTCTCGGCTAACTCTTGCACCTGGACTAGCCCATTTCTAATAATGCGTGTAAGCACCCCAAGGTGCGCTTACCGGGAAGATTCTAACCTATGTCCATCTTGGGTCGGAGCTTCATCGCCTGTGCCTCAGAGAGCAGAGCTATTGGGAGAGCGAGCATGGCTTCTCTGCTTCAGAGCAGAGCTGTCGAGTCTGACCTCACTTCCTTTTCCTCCCAGCATCCTATTCTGTTTACTCCTCCCACCTATGTTTTAACCTATCAGGGCCAAGGAGTTTCTTTATTGCTTAACCAATGAAATCAACAGATTGATATATGACACTCCCACATCAATGTACACCTGGTTGTAACTGAGGATGAACTTCAACTCCTAATTCCCCCACCCCCCAGCCTCTCCTTCCAGGTGTAGGATCACAGCCATGCACTACCACACCCAGTTTATTCAGTCCTGGGGGTTGAACTCAGAGCCATATGCACAGCTGGGAAAACCTTTTCCAACTGAGCTCTCCTGCCCAGTCCTGCATTCATTCCTCCTACTCGGCCAGTGTATGCTAGCACCTTCTCTCTACTCCAGAGGACTATAATACAGCAGGCAGGTGACAATTCCTCTGGAGCTTCCAGCCCATGCAGAGCTAAGTTGGATAGTTAAGCCAGGGTCTGTATTTATCCTCTTTTTTGGGAAAACCAACCTTTCTAAACTTGGACCACAACTCTGGTCTTTTTAATAGTTCACCTCACACGTTCTCTTTGGCAGCTAGCTTGAAGCAATGTGTAATATGGCAATTAACACTAATTATTGGTTAAGGATAGTCAGATGGTAAAACCTTCCACCTCTGGCTCTGGATGTGAAAGTGAAGCTTGCTGGAGAAAGGTTGCCAATCCCGAGTTTGATAAATGCTTAGGCTGCTTCTTATAACTGGCTGAGCACGTGTACACTGGCTTTGAACCAAGGTGAAAACCAGACAAATAGTGGTTGTTCCTTAGAAGAAGACAGACAGCAGACACACGTTCCCTCCACCTCTCAGTTCTGAGTGCAACAATCCTCCTCTGTCCCTTGTCTGTGATGCTAACTCATGTGGCAGGTCATGAACTCACCCCAGATTCCTCATGTTGCCTGAAGTGAAGCTAGTGCTGACTTCTTGACCTGTCTCACAGCACTGGAGGAAATAGCTTCACGTGCCCAGTGGAGGGAGTGGTCAGGCTTTGTAGAAATTAAACCGACACAGAGTATTGGGAGCTCAGAGTCTGGTGTGATCTGCAGCTTTGCCTGATGTCCATCAAGAAGGCCATGACTCTTACTCCATGGGACCTTGGAAGTCAGACCCTGAGCCCCAACTGTGGAGGCACTGACAGGGATAAAAGAATGGTAACAGCCAGAAGCTCTACTGCAGTCTACTCCTTTGCTCAATAGACACAGTGTCAGCACAGGGAAGTTGGGTGCTTTGTTTAAAAACTTAACAGTACACTGAGGCTGAGGGGATTGGTCAGGAGTTAAGAGCACTGGCTGCTCTCCGGAGAATCTGGATTCAATTCCTGCGACCCACAACTCTTGTTCCAGGCGATCTGATGTCCTCTGAAGGAATCATGCACACGTGTGTTGTATAAACATGTGGAAGAAAAATACTCATACACTGAAAACAACACAAAAACTGTCCAGTATAGTCAGGCCCATCAAAAAAATAAATAAATAAAACTAACATACTCTCTTTAAGGGACTAGATCAAACATAAGAACTGGGTCTAATCCTTTTGCATTTGGGGGGAGAGTAGCTAATAGAGAAGGGCTATGATATGGGATGTCCTTCTGTATATGTATTGTTTTTAATGGTTGATAAATAAAGCTGTTTGGGCCAATGGCTTAGCAGAGCAAAACCAGGTGGGAAATCTGAACAGAGAGATATATAGAGAAAGAGTAGGCGGAGCCAAGGGGATGCCATGTAGCTGCTGAAGAAGGACATGACGGAACCTTAGGAACCATACCGGTAGGCCATACCCTCATGGCAATATACACAGATAGATAGAAATGGGTTAATTTAAGATGTAAGAGCTAGGAATACATAGAGTCATTGGCCAAACAGTGTTGTAACTAATAAATTTTCTGTGTGATTATTTGGTTCTGGGTGACCAGGAAATGAACGAGCAGTCTCCTACTACAGGAATACACTTTCAAATTGGTTATTTATGGGCCATTTCCCCACACAGTATTCTTTAACCTTAGGATTGAAAGCACCAGCCCTCTTAAGTCTTGTGGCTGTCTTCAAGCTACTGGTGACTGCAGCCATTGGTTTAGGGTGCAGCCTGGGGTGCATATGGGTGTTAAGGAGCACGAATAGCTGCAAGGCTGGAAATTTTGAGCACACCTCTGGGGTTCATATAGCACACCTGGCATAGCTTTGTTTACACAGTGGAACAGCAGGCTCTGTGGCCATTCATAGTGCTATGTTAATGGGTGCACAGCTAAACAGCAAACACTGTTCTCACAACAGGACTGGTAACACCGTGAGTGCTCTGTTTGGACCAGACTACACGAGCACAATTATTATTAATAGTTGTTAATCACTTCACTAATGTGATCTGAGAATATAGAAAATTATGAGAGAAATTAGATTTGGATCCAAGAGGCAGCTAACCATAGAGATTATTAATGTAATTTTCTCATAGTGAAAATTAGACTCACCTTCCCCATCCTTGGCTGTCCAGTTTTCATCTTCATCAAAGTGAGTATCACCACCTAGACCCAAACCAGGAGGAAAGGCATGGCCAAGGACTCCCAAGGGACCATCAAAGTGACGAGGACACCAGCCATGGACTGAGATAGTTGATGGGGGAAGAGTTAGCGTCCTGAGATCTTAGAAATTGCCACATCCCCTCCCGTTGCAAGACTTACCTCCAGTCCTAAAGGCTATCATGATGTCTGCAACGCCCTTGGAAATCTTGGTGAACATCAGTGGAGTGACCTTGCTCCAAACATCTAGTGCTTTCTGAATAGCCTCATCCACATCGGCTCGTGTCATATCTGGAGTGTAGTTCATTATTCTGAAAAATAGGCAAAACTACAGCAATTACAGATATATACATTCTCAAATGATCCATCTATCATCTATATATCAAGTAGTGATCTATCTGTCTATCTATCTGTCTATCTATCTATCTATCTATCTATCTATCTATCTATCTATCTGTCATCTATCGATCTACCTACCTATTATCTATCTATCTTTCTTTTTTTCTTTCTATCTCACTTGTAGTTTACCAGTCACAGGCTGTAGTGACTTATATTATTCTTCTGTTATCTAACATTTGCTGCCACTTTATTTAAACAATGTAGTTTTATAAAACCTAACAGAGTTTCATTTCTCTTTCTTTAATAAAATACTTTGACCAAATGCAACTTACAGCAGAAAAGGGTTTGTTTGGCTTACACTTCCAGGTTACAGTTTTACAGTTCATCATTGAGGGACTCAGTCAGGAACCTGAAGCACCATGGAAGACAAAGTTTGTTGGCTCACTTCCGGGCTCATGCTTAGAGAGCTTTTCTCTTCTACTTATCTATCTTCTATCTATCTATCTATCTATCTATCTATCTATCTATCTATCTATCTATCTATCATCTATCTATCTATCATTTGTGTGGGTATGCCTGAGGGTTTGTATGTGCACTACATGTGTACAAAGGCATGCAGAAGTCAGAAGAGGGCATTGCATCCATTTGAACTGGGGTCACACACAGTCGACAGCAGTGCATGGTCTTGTGGACATTGGGAATTGAACCTGGGTCCTCAGTTAGAGCATAAAAGCTCTTAACTAATTAGTTATTCCTCTAGCCCCTTAGCTAGCTTTCTTTTTTATTTATTTTTTAGTCAATCTCTTTATACTAGGACCCACCCAAGATTTGAGATTTGGCAGCTTTAAAACACACACACATACATACATACATACACACACACACCACATACATATCTTACACACACACCACAAACATATACTTACAGATACACCACACACACACACCACATATACTACAAACATACATACACAGTTACATACCACACACACATCACAAATATACACACACACAGATACACCATGTACACCTATACACCACATATACACATCATACACAGATATAACACATACACGCACACACACATGCACACTCACATGCACACACAAGCAGTCATCCCATCTTTCTGTATACCTCATCTTGCCTCCAACACATTGTAGCAAACAGCAATGCTTCCTGTCCTGAGCTTAGGCTGGAGAAAAGAACCTAGAGATTAGAGTCTCTTTCCCTAAGCCTGTGTCCTCTGCAACAACCTTTGGATTTAGTTTCTCTGAGGTTAATGCAGCAGTATCAATACATCCCACAGCTTAGGTCTAACGTGGAGACAGCATACAGGGAACCCATAAAGTGGCATGCATTGTGAGATTAGTTAGAAAGCCATTGTGATGGTTGTTTCTTGAAGATTAATTGTTTGGGTTAGTTTATGTAAGTTGGTGGAGACATTACCTGTATGTGAGGTTGTGTTTTCTCCACCCAGGCAGGGTGTAACCATATTGTCCCACATCAGGAACCCCACACCTGGGCATCTTCATGATCTCAAGGGTGTCTGAGTCCAGCTCTCCGGTCACTGTCAATCCAAAAAATGCTTGCATTTCCCGAAGTTTGCTGTCTAAAAGACTCCCGTTCTTACTTTGGACAAGATGACTCCCTTCTATTTCAAGAGAGTAGAACTGGTTGAGATATGCCTGATCAAAATAAAAAAAAATAGACAAAAAGAGGACACAGGCTACAGAAAAGCAAATATTCTCAAACGAAACAAAGTGGCCTGAGTCTCCTCTGGCAGCAGGGAGGATAAAAAGGAAAAGATAGCAAGGGTAGAGTAGGGCAGGCTGCAAAGGGGAAGGGAGGCGTCGTGTTTTCCTTCAGGGCCAGCAATCATTGATTTACAGGGGAGTAGAGTTAGCTAAACCATACACATGCAGCCACACATGCAGCAACACTGCTTCTTCGGTGCCAACACAGCTTATGCATTTTTGCTATTCCTTTTATTTTGTAAACTTCAGGAGATATCAGGGGTGATTATCTATTCTGCAAACTTACATGATTTAACCAAAATATGATAAATTGATTGGCTTTCAGAAGGAATTGCTAAAGCCACATACTTTTCGACATATATACATTCATATACACACATCTATACGTGCATACACACATTTGTGTATCTCTCTTTGGACAAATACATACACAAGCACATATAGTTTATGTGCATAAAGGGTCCTAGATTATACATTTCTGCAGTTAGTTGTCCTGAAATGTTTTTATACAGATTTCTATCCTTGTAAACCATTCCTTTCTCCTCTCCTGTTGGCCCCTTAGTGACTACAGTTTGAAGGTGGAGCGAATTCAATCTCCTTCCCACTGCCCCTTCTCTTCACCTCAGACCAGTTCATGTCTTTAGAGTTAGATACATGGAAGGGACCACATTCTTCTGAGACCCTCTGGGACTCTGCAGGAATTTGCTATCTTGGAAGGTCCTGAGAGAAGGCATACATGGAACATTTTATTGTCAGTTACTAATAGCATGCATTGAGATCCTACCTGGGCCAGTTGATCAAGTCTGCCATTTGTGTCCTTGCGGTCTGGAGGAAATGCAGAAGAAAGTGCTATAAAATTCAATACCAAGGGCAGAAGGCCCTTCATTCCTGCTTCTCCAGTTAAAGCTTCTTCCTGTTTGCATGGGATATAGAAAGCTCACAGTGAGACGTGGCATGAACTATTCATTTAATTAATAACAGCAAAGGGCACTTGCCACGAAGTGTCCCGTGACTCCCTCCACCCTAGATAGACTGGGATGTTGCAATCAGAGTCTGTGATTGTTTATCCAGCAGATCTCTCACTTTTGAAATGAATATATTACATAGCAACGTGCCAAGTTGGCTTTCTCTTCTCAAAATTGATAGATTTCAGGATTGATTTTGAAATAATTTTTCTGCCTGGAAACATTAGCATATCTTTTGATATATGATGCAAAAAGACAGTTGCCAGGCCTCCTTAGCCTATTCCACAGGGAAAGGTGAGTGTGATATCTGCCCTTTCTGCAGCCCCATGATGACGATGCAGGACAATCAGACGTGATAGGGAGTCAAGTCAAAGTAGGAACTCAGTTTATTACTGTGAGCGTCAGCTTATATAGGTTAAGTGATGTGGGAGTCTTCTGTTTGTGTTGATTTCATTGGTTAATAAAAAAGCTGCCTTGACCCATTTGATAGGCCAGCTTTTGGGTGGGTGGAGTAGACAGAATAGAATGCTGGGAAGAAGGGAAGTGAGCAAGATGCCACACCTCTCCTCTCTGGTCAGACGCGATGAAGCTCCGGCCCAAGATGGACGTAGGCTAGAATCCTTCCTGGTAAGCTACTGCCTCGTGGTGCTACACAGATTATTAGAAATGGGTTAGTGGAGTTGTGAGAGTTAGCCAAGAAGAAGCTAGATATAATGGGCCAGGCAGTGTTTAAAAGAATACAATTTGTGTGCTGTTATTTCTGGGGCTAAGCTAACCGTGCAGGAGCTGCTGGGTGGGACAAAAAGCAGGCCTACCCGCAGCTCCATCTACAGTTAAGTGACAAGTGATGTGGGCGTACCTCCAGCCAATGAGAGACAGTCAACCCCTCCCTCTGGCTGGAGGGGCATCTGCCTAGATTTTGCTGTCTCATCCTCACATGGTAGCTTTGAGACTATCCTTCAAACTCGAGCCAGGGTTTTTCTCTGTCCTACAAGTCTTGAGGTACAGGCCCTGAGATAATTTTGGCCCAACAGACAATTGAGTCAGGAATTAGTTTAAGTAAAACACAACATCATGTGGTACGAAGCCGGCTTCTGCATGAGTTCTGGGGAGCCTAACCAAGATCTGCCTCTTGCACAGCAGATGCTCCACCCGCCCTTGTCTTCAGTTGTAAGGAGCACTATCTAGCTATCTTGGTAACTGTCTATTTATTATTATGTATTATAGTTTTGTATTTGAATGCTTTTGTAATATGTCTTTTTGAAGTCGATGATGTTAAACATTCTTTATTTTGATTTTTCTTTTTTTGACCGGGATTGTCTCTGATTTCTCAAACTGACTTGTTTGGCTTCTGTTTTTCACACTGCAAACTTTCTTAAAATGTTTGGTGAGTCTGTGATGTGCAACCTGTTTGGAATTTCCCGGAAACTCTTATATTCAAGAACAGACTGGAGAATTAGAAACCTTCCTTGCAGGAGGTGGCTGTGTCTCAGGCCTTCCATGTATTAATCAGAGTGAGATTTAGTTGAACACAACAGCAAAATTTAAAATAGCAGATGGTTAATAATTCTAAAATTTACATTTTCCTTGTGTAAGAACATCCTAGGTTTGATAATCTGTGGTTTCTCGGATGACTCCACGTTACCAGGGTCTGTGTGGTTTCTCAAGATCCAGCCACTGTACCTGCATTGCAGGCAGCGTAACATAAGGAAGGAAGGAAGGCAATTCTAATGTCCTTTGAGAAACACCACACAATATTTAGTTTACATATTCTGGGTAGGAATCAGGTTTACGCCACCTATCAGTAGGGAAGGTTGGCAAGTCTTGGTCATATGCAACACTGAAGTGGGCTGCAAAAGAAATGGAGACTATGGGGGCGGCCATGGCAAGGCTTCCATCTGTAGACCTACTTTTCTCCAGAATAGACTTCCCCAATTTCCCACCATTGCCTTCGCCTAGCAGCGAATCTGTAGAAGGCAACTTTGATGCCCTCTCTGCATTACTTCCCTTCAGTACACCTCTGATTTGTGCAACTCACCTTCTTGTGGCAAACCAAGTCTTTCTGCCCTTGGGATGACACGGAGTGGCCAGATCAGTTTGAAATACAGCTTACAAGTGTAGAAATTAAACACCTCCAGAAATAATCCTCTGTAAATAGAGGCTGAGAATGAGAACCTCTAGTATAAAGTAGTCTGTGGAATTCTCAGCAGGTCCTGATGGAGCCAAGGACCAGATGCTTGCAGCAGAAATCTTCATGACACACTGACACATGCTGTACCATACTGGCTTCCTCTCCTTTCCCTTTAACGCACAGGCTGCCTCCCCTGCTTCCTTCTGGAAAGATGCTACTTTCCCAAAGTAATTGCACCAAGGTCTTCCCTTAGGGGTTGCTTTTGAATAAACTCTACATAAACGCAGAAGAAACTCATAATGTAAAATCTAAGCTTAGCTCCTTGAGTCTCTTGTGCTCACTCAAATGTGACAGCTAGAAAAAGGCTGTGACTCTGAAATATGGCTAAAAAAAAAAACCCAGCAGAAACGGAGTTTCCATTTCAAAATGTAAATATGATGTTTGGGTCAGCAATCTGTCAAGACTAGTTCACAGAAGTAGTAGGTGTCAGGCAAAAATGAATCTTCTGCTTTTATATCTTTAAAAATTGTCATATCAGAAAGTTTTAGAAATAGGACATCTGACATTGACTGTGATTGACAGCCGGAGAGGCAGCTATGGGCACCTGACATTGACTGTGATTGACAGCAGAGGAGGCAGTTTATGTGTTTTCTGCACTTACTGGCTTGGCTTCTCAAAGGAAAGAAGGGGGAGAGGAAGTGAGCCTCTCCTCTGTCACTGCACCAGGAAGCACCTCGGAGTCCTCAGCAGGATGCTGAGAGGACCCTCTGTGTTGGATTCTTTTCTTAAGCGCAGATGTCAACAGACCTGAACTTTGATGATGGCACTTTTTTTTGTTATTGTTGTATTTTGTTTTTGTTTTTAAGCCTGCTACTAGGAATTGAACCTGGGACCTCATGTATGCTAGCCAAGTTCTCTACTACTCAGCAACATGCCCAGTGGTTTTAAGTGCTGATGCATTATGCTGGCTTCCTAGGGCTTCGCTATCTAACAAAGGAACACATATTCTGTAGAGCAGAAAAACAAATTTATTTATTTTTTTCACAAAATCCAGAAACCCCAAATTGGCAAATGCCTCAGTACCAGGATCTGCTTGCTGAAGAAAATGGTCCCTTCTTGGTCCCTCCTGCCTGCCACTGACTGGGGTGGTGCTGGCAAACAGCCTTCGGATGCATCTCTTTGCTCGGTCTCTTCCGATGAGTGCCTCTACCTCGGGTTATTCTCCCCCAAATCCCTCAGAATCAAACATGGTAGGCAAATGCTTTATCTCTGAGTTATATGTGCACCCCTCCATTTTCTATGAGGACACTTACGGACTTAGGGCTCATCCTAATCCTCGATAAAGCCGGCTTGTCTCTTACGTACCATTAATTCTATCTGCAAAGACTCCAGTTTCAGATAAACAGCTGGGGTGAAGATTTCTTTTTTTTTTTTTCTTGGCAAAAAGAAGGGCATGATTCTATCTGCAAGATATGATCTCACAAGGAAGGAAATAATAACTCATTTTCTATAAAGAAAAGGAATGATCTCTATGTTGTTTATAATCCTATGTATAATCAAAATTCATCACTAGATTCTATGTTTGAAGAGATTGAGGAATACTGGGAGTCAGGTAAGAAAGCAGTAAAACACGAGGCTCGGGAGGAAAAGCCGGGATTAAACTGACGGGTGGCTTGCTGTCTCTTGGTTGTGTTTTCACTAGCTAGGCACAGGCTGTGCTGAAGGGTGTGCACGGGATGTGCAGAAGCTTCTGCTGAGAACGGAAGATTGCAAACACCTGTTCTTCCAGGATGGCTGCAGCGTTAGCCATGGTTGAGGAGAATATGAGCAGGATACACGGGATGAACATGCAGGCTGGGCTCCCTTTTGTATTTACAGATTAGCAGCAAGGACATCTGATTTTGCTTCAACGCTGGGGACAGTTAAGCCATAAATTGCTTCTTGCATGTCTAGTGACTCTGTGAGTGACAAGATTAAATGCAAAATATTTTGGTCCACTGAAGAAGAGGAAGAAGGCTGCAAGAAAGAGACAAATACCAAGTAAGCTAAGAGATCTCAGACATCTGAGTGAGCGTCCCGCAAATAGACCAAAGAACACACAAGTACAGCCGTGCTACTTTACAAACTCGAACAATGTTGGTAACTTTTTTCCTACTTACAATTCTGCAGGAAAACTGCATCAACTCTACAGTTTACTCCTGGGAAAACACTTGCTGTGCTTCTGGGATAACCTGGGTCCATGGCTCCTCTTCTGTTGTCATACCTGATGAAAACAAAGCATCACGGGATTGCAGCTTTCTTTCAATCTGTGTATGCTGCAATGCACTCACTTACATATTCTCACACCGAGTCTTCACTGTGTCCCACTCACTGAGACTAAGAGTGCCTGACTTCTCTACCTAAGGGTATTTGGTTATAAAACACATGGGAGCCACTGACTCCAGAACAGCATTCTGATTGCTGATTGGGGGTTATTTCTCAAAACTAGAGTCTATATTTTTTAAATATTTTACCTACTAAGTATATTAAGCATAATAATGTGTGTACACATGTGTATATAATGTAAATAAGTGCATTATTTTAGTAATATTTTCTAAGCATGCAAAATAATGGGCCTGATAATGACCCTTTCACATATACACACCACTCACTGTTCATTCGTATTCATATCTCCACTGCCCTCCCTTTAGCCTGTCCTCTTCCCACCTACGAAGCATCCCTCTTCTGTTTACTTGTTTAAATAGCTCCCTCTTGTGCACCATATTCTGCCAATAATGGGAAAACGTTCATGTGAGAACATCAGAACTCAACGCACAAGAAGAATCAAGCCTCTCCTTTCTCTAAATCCCACCATAGAACATTACAAGATTGTGAAGTTTTCATGTCACAGAACCCTCAAAACATCTGTGTAGGCATCTTAATGTGATGAAAAAGAAACATTCAAAACCTGTGGTAACATCATCTTGTGTTAAGACCATATCTTCACTAAGTGTGTCAAAGACCTTGTAGATTAAAATATCTCCAGATGTCCATGCTGGTGGTTTGTACGCAGGGCAGAGAAACACAGATTTCAACTTTAGTGAAAAAACTCGTTCATCTCACCTCCAGCATTGGTTGTTTATGAAGAAGTATGTCTTCCCTTCATAGGAAACAGCTGCATCAATGGCTCGGATACTGCTTGGAAATCCATAGTTGGATATATCCCTGGGGTAACCTTGCTGGATGTCATAGCCACTTATGGCC
Source organism: Alexandromys fortis (assembly GCF_014885135.2). Classification (NCBI taxonomy): domain Eukaryota; kingdom Metazoa; phylum Chordata; class Mammalia; order Rodentia; family Cricetidae; genus Alexandromys; species Alexandromys fortis. Next base: position 48,651 of record NW_026068013.1, on the reverse strand, counting down.
CAGTACTGTCTGCCTGCCAAAAGGTCAGGAGATATAGTTAACAAAACTCTTTCCACAGTATAATACAAATACCATGTAGAGATCCCCACAGCAATGAAAATGGGACAGAGAGCCTGTGGATACCAAGAGTGTTGGAGAGGAGCTCTGGAGTGTGTGCACAGCCCTAATGGCTCCTCACTGAAACTGTAAACACCAAACATTTCAATCTGTCCTTCAAGGCCCCCAAACCAGAAGTCTTGCCTGGTATGACTTATGTATAGAAACTAAACCACTGCCTTTATTCATCTTAAAAATTTGTACCTAGGATGAAGGCAGGGAAATACTGAAGATGGTCTCATGAGTAGTGTTTGTTGAGGACATTACTAAGACTTAATGGGGGTCTAGCCTGTGCAAATTCTCTCAGTCATTTGTGACCATGGTGGGGCTATGCCTGGACTTCTGCAAGGGTCTGGCTAGAAGGACACTCTTCCTGGCTTATCCTGTCTGAAAACACTGTGGTGGGGCAAAGAGAAGTCTTGCCCTAGCAGTTATGAAGATCAAAAGGAGGAGGAGACAGTCAGATATTACCTTTAAATAGAAAAACCAGGTCTCTGTCAAACTCTTCATAAGCAGCCTGAATGCCACTGGGCAGGAACGGCCAGAACAGAGAGATGAAATTGAGGTCGATTTCTCGCAGCCGAGGATGCCGCCTCCAGAAGTACCTAAAGTAACATAAGGTGGGGTGGGGGCAAGAAGGGGGAGGGAGGAGGGAGAGAGCGTTGCTTTCTGATACCTGATTACAGTGACCCTCACATGGTTTTCGTGGTGTGTGAATGTATAACATATGGCTCCGTCATGATGGAGGTGATATTCATCTGGTCGGCCCTTGACAGATTTTTCTCTTCCTACCATGACAAGCCTAACATGGTTAGGGCCTCTCAGTGTTTAAAAGGTCCAATACTGAAAGAGCCTAACCACAGCAGAAACGCTTGTGGATGCTGGATGGCTTAGCGCCTTCACCCTCTGGATGCTTTGTGATGCCCAGAAGACACTAAGAATTTTAAGGAGATGCCTGTGTATTGGGTCAGAGGAAAGCTGAGTGGCATGTTTCACTAGAACTCAGTTTTAAAGTCTGAGAAAGGGACGTGTGCAAAGAACAGCTCAATTTGTACTTGTCTTTGAAGAAGTAAATCTCCCCACGGAGGGTGGTGACAGCATCAAATCTCAGGCGGGGGTCACAGGCAGTGGGGGTGCTGGACCCAGTAGGTTGGATAGGGCTGTTGGAAAGTCCTGGGAAAGAAAGACATTTAATACATGTGAAACCGTGCTACTTTTGGTGTTTCAAATACTTAGGACGGTAGAGGAAAAAAGCCACTAGCTGATTCTACAAGACACAGCAGACTGTACATGTGACCCTTTCAAAGACTTGGTCTGTTCTCAAGAGTAACCTGGCTTCTACTTAAGCTGAAAAGTCATTGGATTTCTATGCTTCCTTACAGATTCTGAACCACCCTTCTCCTCCCGTTTCCTCTTTCTGTCTTTTTTGACATTGAGAATCCACTTCCTTGTTCCTCACCAAAACTCAAACACAAGGATAGATCTCATATTAGTGTTTTACCCTATAGCATAAATATAACTCATTTTTTGGTATAAAAATTTACATCTTGACTGGACATGGTAGCTGTGGTGGTTTGAATAAAAATAGCCTCCAAAGGGAGTGGTGCTGTTAGGAGGTGTGGCCTTGTTGAAGTAGGTGCTGTCTTGTTGGAGGAAGTGCGTCACTCCAGGAAGGCTCTGAGGTCTCATATGCTCAAGCTGTGCCAAGTGAGACAGACCACTTCCTGATGCCTGCAAGTCAAGATATAGGACACTGGACTGCTTCTCCAGCACCATGTCTGCCTGCGTGCTACCATGCTGTGCCCTGACGATAACGGACTAACCCTTTGAACTGTGACTGAGCCACCACAATTAAATATTCTTCCCTTATAAGAGTTGCCATGGTCATGGTGTCTCTTCACAACAACAGAAACCCTAAAACAGTAGCACAGGCTTTGTAATCCTAGCATTGTGGATACTGAGGCAGGAGGATTGTAGGTTTGAGACTAATCTGGAGACTAATCTGAGACTAATCACTCTGTAGTGAGACAATGTCTTAAAATAACAAATAAATAGACAATAATTTCCATCTTACTGAGTCTTCTCACTGTAGAACTAAGTGTTGTGCACATCACTAAGGAATATTAGAATGCCAAGAGAGCCGACAGCATTGCAAAGGAAGTAACTGCTGCCATGTGTCAGGGGAGTTGGGATTTGAGTGAAGTTCCTTATCCTTAGAAATTCGGCCACGATGAGAAAACTCCTTGACATGATGCCCACACTCTTGATTTATAGGGAAACTCCATCCCAAGAGGCGAGAGCCCGCCTCACCATGCCACTGCCTTCCGTACTGTCAGGGAGCAGGAGGGAGAGAGGGAGGGGATGGATCTTTCTCTGGTCCTCCACCTTCCTCTACCACAAATCACCCTTTACTGGACATTCTTGACAGGCCTTATACATGTCCACTTAGGGGTCTATGTGAGGATTTTGTTAACAGATGGTTCTGGAGGAGAGATGCTGTATGAAAAGGGGTAATCATGTCTTTTCAGAATATATAAAATTGGAAAGCATAAAAGCCGAGAAAGAAAACATTCCTACCATCTAGAGATAATGATGGGAAAGCACTTCTATATCTCCCCAAGGCCTCCCTCCATCCCTTCATCCCCTCTCCTCACTCTTTCCTTCCCTCTCTCCCTCCCTTCTTCTTCCCCAGTCTTTCCTTGAGTCAAAGTAGTTTAAGCTGGCCTCAGATTCCTGAGTGCTAATATGACTGACATGGGCCAACACACCTGTCCTCCAAGCTTTCCTTCAAGGCAGTAATAGACATCTAATAACAAAAATCCAAGCTGCATGGAAGTCATATCAGAGGTTCAGCCCCACAGGACCCTTGCCAACACCGTTACTGGTGACTTTCAGAGATCAGTTTGAGTTTCCCTTGTGCATAGAATCCTGAGATTCCAAAGGCAAAATGCTTGGAAGTTAGACCTGTTAAGAACAATTCCCAAATCCTTCTGTGTCCTGTCATGTTGTCCACCTGACCTTACCGTAGAGAGTCTGAATGCCATTGATATCATCCTGAGGCAGAGAGTAGGTGCTGGGTTCACTGTAGGCATAGTTTGGGTACATCAAGGCACCAGGATCAGTGGAGTGAGAGAGTCCTAGGGAATGGCCAAATTCATGAGCAGCCACGAGAAAAAGGTTGTAATCTGAAATGCAAGAAAATACGGTTAATGCTCCACGGGTCGTGAAAGTATAATCTCAAAGATATATGACCTCGCCACCAGAGCTGCCCAGGAAGGAAACTTTCATGTGTTCATCTTTTTCCTCTCTTCAAGGCAACTAAAGAATGGCAATTAGGACACAGCAGGGTAGGCTCCATGAATTTTTATTAAATCTCTGCGCTGACACAATCTGCCTTTCTTCCAGCTCCCACATTTCATGGATGTGGAAGGTTGGTGGAATCGTGGCAGGGCTGTCAGTCTCAGGATGGTAAGAATTCTGTTTCTCTTGTGCTCAGCGTCCTCTGCCCCCAGGCTCATTGAGTCGAGCTTCCAGAGAGACAGGAAAAAGAGCCTGCCTCTCAGGGCAGTGGCTGGGAGGCAAGGCCGACTTGACCACAGGATCTGGATGCAGCACAGCCCCGCCCTTCTTCTAAGGAGGCTCCTGGAAGGAATATCCTGTTGCGCAGACACACACTGTTGAAGGAGGTCAGGGCATGAAAGAGAAGCTACTAGAAGCAAGACTGGGGCTGCTCTTTGAACAGGCTAACTTTTCAAATGAACCCTGTATTTCAACATTGCCAAAGATGTAAAGACTAGGCTTTTTCAAATATTAAACTCAGAATATTAGAGAAGAAGAGGGAGAGGGAGGGAGAGGGAGGGAGGGAGGGAAGGAGGGAGGGAGGGAGGGAAGAGAGATGGGAAGAGAGAGAGGGAAGGAGGGGGAGAGAGAGGGAAGGAGGGAGAGAGAAACTAAAGTGGTCAGTGGTCAACAAACTTTTCATGCCTTGGGAGCTAAGTAGCCTCTGTCTCAACTACTCAGCTTGGCCATCAGAGTGAAGGCTCCCGAAGATGTGTAAGTAGGTGAGTGTGGCCCCCCTTAGTGCAACACTGCGTGTACAGCCAGGGCCCGGACAGGCCTCGGCGGTGGTTTGCAATATTAGGCTCCCTGCCCACTGATGTTTGAATGCTTCTTTCAGAAATCATGTCTTAAGAAGTGATCCTGATGGGATCAGTCTGGGCTGGTGCTCCCGGAAGAAGGGCTAATGACTTCAGCTTCATTTGCTTATCCTTCGACCACGTGAAGATGCATGAGGAAGAACCGTGGCCCTCCTCTCTCCAGGCCCTTCAACAGTGGGGAGTTAAGGTTCTCTCATTCATCAGCTTGTTAGGTCCATTTATCTTACAACAGTAACACATATGGACTTAGGCACTGTGTGGGAAATAAGGTCAATAATTAGCTTTTGATTTTTTGTTTGTTTTTTTTCTGTGTAGCTCTGGCTGTCCTAGAACTTGTTCTGTAGGCTATAGATCTACCTGCCTTTGTCTCCTGCGTGCTGGGATTAAAGGTGTGCACTGTCACACAGCCCAGCTTACTTCTTTTTAAAACTCAAAGTTGATTTATCTTTATGTAAAAAGAATGTAAATGATTTATTTGTGTGTTTGAAATGTTATAGTAATGTGAACAGATGTGTATTTGTGAACACACACCTTGATTTTCAGGGAAAGGTGTTTGCTCAGAGGTTGCATGTGAACCTTGCCAGGACCACTTACTTCTGGAGTCCTGAGTCCATGTTTCTTCTGAGTCAAAATGAGCATCTCCTCCAATATCCTGACCTGGCTGAAAGGCATGGGCGAGGATCCCATTGGGTCCATCAAATGGAGAATTGTCACCATGCTCTGAAATGAGACGGCTTGTGCTTAAGCCTTTGCCTGTAGTCTCAGGTTAGCTAGGGAAAGCAGATTCCTTTCTGCCTACCTCTTGCGACAAAAGCAATGTTGATGTCTGCTTCTCCCTTTGAGATCTCTGTGAAGGTCAGGGGAGATGCCACACTCCACAACTGAAAGGCTCTCTCGATTGCTGTTTTCACTGCTGACTCTGACAACTGTGGGGTTTGGTTTTTAATCCTGAAAGTAAGAAAGAGCAAGCATGCTTTGTTGTTATGAGCAACACCTTCCAAACACACAGCTGTCATCCATTCTGGAGTGAGTCGCTTTGTCAAAGTGCACCCAACTGGACACAACATCAGTGTCCCCATTCATAAGACAAATATGATCATCAAGATCCCTCACCTAGGCAGCTGAGGGGTTTAAATGCACAGGAAGCACTTAGCTGTTAGCTTGACAAATATTGTTCCACAAATACTATTCTTATTGCTGTTCCCAAGACATACATAAAAGAGCCCAAGTCTCTCCAGCAATCAATAAGCTTCTTTTGGACTTAAAAGTGAGTGGCAAGAGAGATGCTATGCTACCATAGTCTTTTCAGGCCCTGAAGAAAGACAACATGGTAAGCTTTACAATGAGAGACCCAGGTGGTGTGGGAGGTCCTTCTGTCTATGTGTTGCTGTTATCGGTTAATGAATAAAGAATCTGCCTTGGCCTGTTGATAGGGCAGAGTAGAACTAGGTAGGGAAAACTATACCAAATGCTGCGAGAAAGAAGGCAGAGTGAGGAGAAGCCATGTAGCCCCGCCAGAGACAGATACCGGTAAGCCACAGCCATGTGGGGATACACAGATTAGTAGAAATGGGTTAAATTAAGATGTAAGAGCTAGCCAATAAAAAGCTAGAGCTAATGGGCCAAGCAGTGATTTAATTAATACAGTTTCTGTGTGGTTATTTTGGGGATGAGCAGCCGAGAACAAACAAGTGGTCTCCAACAACACCCAGGGTCCTTGCTTTCGCATCCTCATGCTCACTCCCCGGTTCATATTCTCCTCATTCACTATCCACACTCATTCATACTCTGCAAGAGCAGGGTGTTTGTCCATTCATCTCCAGTGGCTCCCAAGTTATGCAGCAATGTCTGAGGCTTCATAGACTCCCATCACTAGCTGGGTGGATGAGTCCTTGGACTCTAGGAATGTTACCTGTAGGTCAGGTTAGTGTGTGCCCACTTAGGGCTTCCTGGGGTTAGCATGAAATCCCCAGAGTCAGGCACTCCACAGCGAGGCTTGCCCATCATCTCCAGAGTAGCTGCATCTGCCTCCCCCGTCTCGTTCAAGCCAAAGAAGCGCTGCATTTCCTTAAGCTTCTCCGCAACCATTGCACTGTTACTCCATGCAGACCGATATTGGTTGCTTGGTAAGTGGTAGAATTTTTGTAGGTAATTCTGATCAAAATAAACACAAGTCTTTGCTGTGAAATTCCCTCTAGTGCTCTGAACATTTTGCAATTCTTTCTAAATCACCATATAGTGCAAAACAGGACCTGACAGAAAAAAGGGCAATAGCAGAAATTGTAAATCAGGCCAGCATGATGGATGGCTCAGTGGGTAAAAGTGCCAATTGCCAAGGCTGGCAAGCCAAGCTCCATCCTCAATTCCCACGTGGCAAAAGGGGAGAGCTGGTTCTTACAAGCTGGGCTTTGACTGCCACATATGTGTTGTGACATGCAATACACTCCACTTAAAAATAAATACATTTAATTAAAATAAAGAAATTTGTAGACTGACTTTGAAAGAACAATGCCTGTAGAATATCTCCTCCATTCATTAATCTAACTACTTTTTATTGTTTATTTGTTTTCTTTTGTTTTGAGACAGGGTATCATTTTGTATCTCTAGCTGTCCTGGAACTCACTCTGTAGACCAGGCTGGCTTTGAAATCACAGAGATCTGCCTGCCTCTGCCTCCTTAGTGCTGGGATTAAAGGCATGTGCCGCCACCACCACCTGGTGAGGCTCTACCTACTTTTTAGCATAAAAATTAAAGGCTTACAACAGAGGAGGAATAAATCTGAATCACACACAAAAAGCTTGTCTTATTGTTAAATAAAAAATTAGTACTGGCTTTTTTGTTTTTACCTCTGTTGAGGTGTTAGTTGAAACAATGAGGATTCTTCTATATAAAACCCCCATTTCACTGATGGAAAGAGGGTTTAATTATCCTCACAGAGAAATAGAGGAACCAAGAAGTAAGAAGCAAACGACATGTCAGGTCCTAGCTTATCATTCAGCAGCATTTCATTTACCAAGATTTTGGGCTGGAAGGGGCTAACTCTCACTCGGAGGTGATGTTTGTGAGGATGTGACATGCCATCAATGGGAAGGTTGTTCAGCTGTTGCATGTAGCCCACATGCTATGCGCCTCGTGTACATGTGACCACCTTGTACTGTGGAGGCAACAGAAGGCAGCGCTCATGGATTTGAGGTAATCCAAGCACTGTCTTTTGTCTCTGACAGGGAAAAAAATTAAGTTTTTCATTATGGGTTATCATGCCAAGCTTAGAGGGCAACTTCTACAGAAAAAACTTAGCCCACTCTGAACATGAATTTAGGGGTTACTGTGCCAGTCACAAAAATTGCCCAGAAGAGAAAGAGCAGGAAAGATGCTTTCCAGAAACTTAAATACCAGGAAGATTATACATCAGAAGTCATGCTCATGTTCCTGTGTACAAAGACAGAAGCAGTCAAACAAACAGAAGAAGTGACTGGCCGCACTATCCTGTGTGCTTCTTCAGTTCCTTATACCCCACCCCATCTATGTCCTATCTTCTACACATGCTAGTATTTTTGACTGCTTTCCATACAGGAACGGTAGGCAGATCAAAATTGGATGTTCCCCATTGTTTTTCATGTGGGGACTCTAGCAAGCATCTACCAGTCTGGCACTGACACAGAGAGCACAGGACAACTGGGTTACAGGGTTACACATTAGGGAAGAATTTCAGTTCATTTTATAAATACAAATATTCTCTGTAGCCAGCCCCTCAGTAATGGACTTGCTTGCTTTCATGTCTAGATTTTCCAGGCCTGGCCTTCTGAGTCCCAAAAGGTGATGCTGAGCAAAGTCATCCAAAACATTTCCTTCTAGTCATTTAGACCCAGAAGGGAAAGCCACCGTCTGAATTCTGGAGCTTTCAGCAAATCACCCATAAATGAGAGTTCATTTACCTCAACAATTTTTGCATTTTTCTCTTCCAGGACTTCAGGTGGTATTGGAAGGGCCTTGGCAAGCTGCGTGTGGAGTAAGAACAGAAACGGAAGTGTCTTCAAGCCAAGCATGGCCCTTTCTTTCGAGACCACCTTGTCTGCTTTCCTCTGCCCGTCTGGCAGGTGCCCTGAAGTTTGCAGCCACCCCTGCCAATCACTGCTCTGGTCTGGTCCCTTATAAAGCCACATCTTGAGCAACTGCTGCCTCCGCAGAGTGAAGCAACACAGTCAACCAGACGAGAACGCTCTTCAATGCTAGAATGTGATTGGAGCATAAGAGCAGGGTGGTCCTTCAGCAGAAGAAAACAGGGCTGCCCGCCGCCAGTAGGAAGAGGAGGCAGCGGCTGGTGTGGAGTTGCCAGGCTTCTGTTTTCCTGCCGTGTGTGATGATGCCATACTAGTTTCATTGGGGAAACCTTTTAAGAATATTCATAGATCATCTTCAGATCAAACTGCACCTGTGAGCCCTGTTTCTAATCCGCCACTGTCACTTGTGTAAGTGCAAGAGTGGCCTGTCACAAAGACCACAAGCAGCTCATGGAAATGGCTCAGTACAGTGTTTGTCATGCAAGCTTGAGGACCTTAATTTTGCTCAGCACACAGGCAGCAACGTTGAGTGTAGCAGTGTGTAAGTGTGATCCCAGTACTTGGCCATGTGTGTGTATGGGGGGAGGGAGTGGAATTTTTGTGGCTTGTTGGCCAGCTGGCCTAGTCTACTTGGTAAGTCCCAGGCTAATGAGAAACCCTGTCACAAAACAAACAAAACTCACATGACAGAATGGTGCTCAAAGTAGTCTTCTGACCTCCATACACATGTGCATGGACACACACACAAAAAGCATTAGCTTTCACACGGAAATGCACACATGCATGTACCTACATAAAGAGCTGCTTCTGTAGAACACGGCTTTGCCAGAGAGGTGCAAAACCCCTCACTGTCTGGGGTTTCCAGAGAAAGGACAAGGATTGGAATACTATTGTACAAACTAATATTTGTGGAATATTTGCAGTGTTCCAGACATGTTCACGGCCCCTAAATTCCCTGTCTATTCTCACACAGCCTTCAGTGCAACATGCTATTATTGTAGTAGAAGCAAAGGTTGGCAGACATAGAGGAGGCACCAGCTCAGTTTGTGGAGGACTCAGTTCCAAGGGTACAGTGAGAGGCATTGCTCTAGTTCCCATCCTATACCAGACTCCAGTTCATCAAACCCCCATCTGAATCCCAGGCTGGAGCACCAGTACCTGTGGGCTCACAGCAAGTAGAAAACTGGCCTAGATTCATGGATGAGACAGGGGAGAGAATGAGATAGATGTTTTACATATTCCCAGAGTGATAGGAGGGTCAGTGGTGACTTCCAAACAGTGTGTCTTCACAGGACACCATCTGCCCTGCCCTCTCTGCACACCTGGCTGTCTACACATGGGTCCTAGGGGTCTAACACATGTCTTCATCTTTGCAGACAGGAAGTACTTCACAGACTGTGTCATCTTCTCATCCTCTAAACTGAACTTTAAGAGAATTTAAAATGGTTTACAGAGATGTTTAGATCATAAGTGCTTAGTAACATTTTCAGTCTGTGTTGAACATAGCAAAGGAGAACCAGAGGCTCCATTTGGAAGTCTGAGCTCACAGAAAGCATCTGGCCTTGTGTTTGTCTACTGCCTTCTGTTCCATTCCAAATGGACGCCATTGTTTCCTTGTTCGTCTATATGACACAGTTCCAGAGCTGGGACTCAGGTAAAGGTTTATTACCTGAGTATCTCCACAGGGCACCCAGGGGAACACCTTTATTTCTTTTTCTTTCTTAACATATATTTTATTTGATTTTTGCAACCTGACCTCTGTTTCCCCTCCTTCCTCCCCTTCCAGTCCCCCACATCTCCTGTTTGCTCCTCCTCCATCCTCTCTTCCCCTATTTCTGTTCAGAGGACAGGCTGTCCTGTGTCCTTGCAAGTATTTTATGTTCTGGCTGTTGGTGACCCCTACTGGCCACAGGGAATATCATTACCCTTACCTTTTCCCCTTCATCCCCCTTCTTTCTCTTGTGTCCTCTTCTCTTACAACTCCTCTTTCTCTTTCTGTTTGTGTGATCTTCTCTCTCCCTTTCTCTTCTTTATCGACTTGTCATGAAGATGTAGACAAAGGGACGCACGGACAGAGGAGGAGGAGAAGGCACATGGCTCGCTCAGGCTCATGGCTCCTCCTCCTCCTCCTTCTTCCCCTTCCTCCCTTCTTCCCTCCCTCCCTCAAACTCACAATGATCCGCCTGCCTCTGCCTCCCAAGTGCAGGAATTAAAGGCGTGCACCACCACTGCCTGGCCATCTTCTGTTTAATACTTAGATGCATAGACAGAAACGCTAACAGATTGTGTGAGGAAACTCAGCAAACCTTGTCTCTCTAGACTCCTCTTGTCCCCAATGTGTTATTGCAGAATATGTGTTCACACTGTGAGAAGATGTGCCACTGTGATTGGTTTAATAAAGAACTGAATGGCTAGTAGCTAGACAGGATAGAATAGGTGGGATTCTCAGAGAAAGAGAGAACTCTGGGAAGAAGAGAAGCAGGGAGACACCAGAGAGACGTGGACCAATTTGGACATAAAGAATGATGGAGAGGTTAAAAGAAAAGCCATGTGGCAAAATGTAGATTTAAAAAATATAGGTTAATTAAGTTATAAGAGCTGGTAGGAAACAGCCTAACTAATTAATAAGAAGGCTCCATGCTGTTATTTGTGGGCTGCCAGTCCTGATGAGAAGTTACAACCACAATGTGTAGCACATGCCTTTGGATTAGGGTGCAGGACTTCTCAGGAATAGAAAGTCTTTACAGAGAATTTCTGTACAGCAAGCTCCAAGATGAAAGGTAGAAGAAGAGTGGAGTTTCTATGACCTATCTTGGGAAAAAGAAATTCTAGTTTCCATAAACTTTCATGGGCAGAAATGAGCCAGGCAATGTGATCTCTCTCTCTCTCTCTCTCTCTCTCTCTCTCTCTCTCTCTCTCTCTCTCTCTCTCTCTCTCGCCTTGTTTTTTGCCAGCCTTGGAAACAATGAATGTCTTCCAGAGGCCCTAATTTAATATAGAATTAGAAGACTATTTCTGTACTTCTGGTAGAAAGCATAGAGACACATTGTGTTTTTCTTTCAGTACTGGCTTCAGTATACACAGACATTTAGAGAGAGACTGCTCGAGGTTGTTTGCTTGCTTTTGGAGCTGTCATTTAGCACAGTGATGAGCAGACATACATAGCTGATAATATTTCCTATTTCTCAGTGGAAAACATGGCTTGTCATGGTTTATAGGACAATCATGAGGAAAAGCACACACATCTTGGGTTTGCTTTACAAACTACATACACGCATGGAGAAATGAGAGGTACCTCTTACATGGTGGGAACCGTAACAGGTCTACACCATTTAACCAATTTTGCCCTTCTGCTCTTAGTCTAATTTATTTTTTAAAAAAATGTGCATCTTTGATACCTTCAGAACAACGCTTGCTCAGCTAAGCTTGGGTCGCAGCCTGCCCACCTTGCATTCGCTCTAACTTCAGTCCCTAAGATGCTGCTATGTGTTAACTTCTGTCATGGAACACTCGCCGGCTATTTTATGAATCATCTAAGATTCCATTCCCATTCTGTGAGTCTCCTCACCCTCATGTGCCACTGTCCTTGTGGCTATTAAGCTGCTAACTGGGGACTCTAACCTCTCTCTGTAGGAGGGTCTGGCACGTGCAAACCCCCATTCCCGTTACCTAGTCACCCCGACCTCCTCCAGCAGAAATCCTACCAAGTTTCTTCAGAAGCACAGTATGAAATTTCGCCAGAAACCTGGTTTCCCACACAGTGACAGCCACAGGGCTTCTTGGTTGTAACTCTCCTATCCCAGCATTTGGTGTTCACAGTGAAGTTCAAGCCAGGGCTACAATTACATTACTTCTTTTTTCTGTTGAAATACTTCTTCAATAAAGATTGTTTTTTACTAACTACTGTCCGACTCTGGTCCTTGCCTGCCCCTCGTGTTTTTAGTTGATACACAATGTTGGATCTCACTGAGATACTCTCATCCTCTGCTCCTCACCACCCTCTGCTGGTTCTCTTTAACAAATAGGCGGTGGCTTCTGCCAATGCCCATAATCCACAGGGGGTTGGAGATGGTTGGGCTGCTGGCGTCTAGGATTCCAGAATCCTACTACTGTTGGTGCCAATGAGTTCCCACGGGCGTAAACTGTCACAGCCCAACCTAGACAGACCCAAGGGACTGCGTTTCTGGGTCCTCTACCTTTCAGCTATAGTTTAACCCGCACTGTCCTCTCTTTTTACTGTTGATATTTTTCTCACAAATTCATCTAGAAGGCTATTTTTGTACTTCACTTATATGATCCAATTCTCACTTAGGGTGCCCACGTGACACCCAGGAGGCCAGTTTCTCAGCATTGGGATAAAAGAGGCAGCAGCACAGACAGTTATGTTGCGGCTACTCCACTCTCTCTGGCGCTGTCCTCTGTCTGTGCTCCGCCCGCTCTGGCGCTGTCCTCCACTCGTGCTCCGCCTGCTTGGGGCTGTCCTCCGTCAGTGCTCCACTCGCTCCGGCGCTGTCCTCTGTCCATGCTCCACTCTCTCTGGCGCTGTCCTCTGTCCGTGCTCTGCCCACACTGGCGCTGTCCTCCGGCTGTACGTTTGTTTCTTACTGAGTTGTGATGAAATACTGGATCAAACCATGAGGGAAGGAAGTGTTGTTTTGACTGACAGCTCCAGCAATACACGCAGCAGGAGCTGGAGGAGGCTGGTCACATTACCTCCACAGCCAGGAAGAGGGAGCTATGGATCAACGCTTGTGCTCACTTCCTCTTTTTTATTCAGCCCAAGATCCCAGCTGGTCCCATCGTTATCTATATCAAGGTAAGTTTTCCAACCTCACATAAGCCAATCTAATGCCCCCACAGAGCATTGTTTCTGAAGTGATGCTAACCACACAACGTGACAGCCAGCACTAACCACCACACCTGGTAGCTCTGTTTCTTCATCGCATGCTAATCTGTTTTCAGTGGGATAGGCCTCTCTGCCCACCCTGGTGCTCTCTGTCCCCTTTAATCCTGCACTTCACTGCAGGGGATTTCAAACCCCTTCGGCAAACCTCTATCTCTAAAAATAATACACTGTAATTCATAACAGTAGTAAAATTACAGCTATGAAGTAGCAATAAAAATAGTTTTATGGTTGGAGTCACCTCAATATGAGGAAGTGAATTAAAGGGTTGCGTGTTAGGAAGGTTGAGAACCAGCGCTGTACTGGAACACAGTCCTCCAAGTTCTAGCTTGATACTTTGCATCTTCGTGTATTTTAGGAAGAATTTATAATATTTTCCCACGTGGCATTCTGAGAAAACTTATAGCTGCTGGCAGAGTGAAGGGATGAAGGGACAAGTGTCTGAGGTCCAGCTGTTTGCTCTAATGTGGTATGATCAGCTATTCTCTTGCTGAGCGAGGGATTAATTAGATTATGATAGTTGAGAATGCGGGTAAAGGGTGAGTGGAAGTTCTGAGTGAAACGTCTATAACTAGGGATTAGGTTAACCTGCTAGAATCATTTTACCTTAACTTTGTTCTATTCTGTTTGCATATACAATAATACATCTTTTCTTGCATAACAGATGAAATGATTAAAAAGAGATCAAATTAAACGATGCAATAAGTTTGTTTGATAGGTTTTCTGCTTTCATGTCTATTTTCTGGGTGACATTATTTACTTGAAATTAGGCTGTCTTTGTTAGCATTAACTATCAACACAACACAGCTTAGAATGACCTGAAAGGGAGTCTAAACAAGCAAGAGAGAGCCAGAAAGCAGCATATCTCCATGTCCTGACGCTTCTCAGTGATGGATTGCAACCTGGGAATACAAGTCAAGAAACCCTTCCCTCCCCTAAGCTGTCTTTGGTCATGGCATTCTTTCAGCAATAGAATCGAGCTGGAGCACACAATTTATCCCCCTTCTCTCTGGCTGTCTATGTGACTGTTAATGATATATCCTTCTTGCTTTTCATCTCTCTGTCCCCAGTTCCAGCATCCACCATACTAATGGCCACATAACTCTCAGAATGATATCTGAGCCCAGCTTCCCTGCTTACAAGCTCAACGAAGTGGACACAATTGCTAGGTAACGGCACAGCCGCAGGCTAACGGCTATCAGTAGAGACCGGCGTTCTAAAGTGATCTCAGCTCCAAGGGAGACAGAGAGAACGGAGAACTCCAATTTTCTGTTTCACACAAGAGTTAGCTCTACCAACCTACAGAAGCTTGGTTTTCTTTTCTAGAGAACACAATGACAACTTTCAAGATGATGGGGGGGGGGGCAATGAAGTACTGAAGGGCAGTCCTTGAAGGCTGGTTCATCTTAGAGTGGACAAACATATTTTCCCACCAGAAGATACCTTCAAAAAACAATCAACCAAAAACTCTCTCATGTGTTATACGGTAAAAATGAAATTCAGAATGTTACGTTGTTTCATTTCTTAAAAAAGTATATAGAAGGAAATTATTTGAGAAACCACATGAGGTCATTTGAAGTGGGTTCCAACCTCTTTAAGTAAACTTCCTGAGGTAACAGTTTCTTGATGGTTGCATAAGTTTAAATGGGAGTATTCTTTATCTGAATCAACATTATGAAGCACACAATACACTATTGCCTGTGTAAATTTGGAGCCTTACTCAGGGAGGGAGCCACATGACCAGAAATTCCCACACTGTAGTCATTACCACGAGCTGAGTATTGAGTCTAAAAATGTCATGGTTCCAAGGCAAACACTTCCCCACCCCCAACCCCAAACATCTACAGCTGAGCTTCGGGTGAGCTTGTAACAATTCTGTACCGCCCCATCAATCTTATTGTGAAAGCTCTAGCAATTCTGTCATCTGCAGATGAGCTTCTGGGTACTCAAGCCCTGTCTGCGGCTGAGGGAGGATGTTCCATACAGATCAGCTTCCTACTGACTGCTCAGGAATCAAGTTTGCACGAATCCTCAAATAGTTAAAGCAAAAATGAGTTAGAATTCACTCAAATTCTCTTTCCCCTCATTTGGGAGATTAGGTCTATGTCTTTCTTCTTTCTTCTTAAGTTTGGGTGGAATCTGTAAATACTTTGACTACAAGGACAAGTACAAGCAAGGCAGTTCCTAAGAGGCTGGTAACCTCATACAGATTGCTTCAGAGTGCTTTGTATTCATAGAGGAGGCAGAAGTCACACCATGAGCAAATCAAGCGGTAAAAAGGAGGCAGCTGCAGCCTTTCCAGCAAGGGGCGAGACATGAGTGAAGAAGCCAGAGATAAGCACATTCCCACTTGCCATCTGACTCTGACTGCATGAATATGAACGACTGTATGACAGCTGGAAACCACCAACCGCACAAACACTTCTCGGCTGGGAGGTTTGGAGGGGCATTTTGTTGTTATTATTTTGCTGTGTAGTAAGAGCCAGAAAATTTCCCCGGCTTAAACATTTGGAAACTAGGTTGTTCCTTCCGCTGCCCCCTTAGCTCAGTCCTGTTTACCTAGTGAGCTGTGCAGGGATCCAGTGGGCTCATAGCAGAGCTGCTTTGGGGCATTTGCTGGCTGGTGAATTCTTTATTTTAACTTTTTTTGTTTCTAAATTTTTTGTGTATGTGAGTGTATGATGAGGGTGTGTGTGTGCGTGCGTGCGTGTGTGTGTGCGCGCGCGTGTGTGCATGTGTGTGTGTGTGCGTGTGTGTGTGCGCACGCGTGTGCGTGCACATGCATGCACGGGGTAGGAAAGGGGCAGCACTTGCCATGGCATTCACACGGAGGTCAGAGGACAACTTGAGACATTTGTTGGCCCCATTTCTGTCTTCTCTGGGACAAGGTCTCTTGTTGTCACCACTGTGTACATCAGGCCTGCTGGTCCCCAAGCACCGGGGATTTGCTGGTGTGCCTCACAACTTGCCACAGCACTGGGTCTGAACCCACACTATTGTGTCCACTTTTCTGTGGATTCTTGAGATGGACATTCAGGTCCTCACTGGCCGGCAGCAAGCAGTCTGTCCCCAAGCAACTTCCCCAGCCAGTGTTTGCTGCTTTGTGTGTGGTACTTGCTCTATACTTCAGGCTGACCTTGAACTCTCAATCCCCCGCCTCAACTGAGTGCTAGGATTACAGGCAGGCTCTAGTAGACCTCGGCCTTTATTTTTAACTTACAACCGGGTAGCTTCAAAGCAGATTTGGTGCCGAGGTCTAATGAGTAGTGACTGAATAAACCGTTAAGCAGTAAAGTGGAGACTTTCATTGCAATTGTTTTGCAGATTAAAGTTTCATACTCTCAGCTATCAATTGAAAAGCTGAGTGCTTCATTTTTTTTCTCAAAAGCATACCATAAGAATCCTCTCCCTTCTAGACTCTACTAAACATATCCTTGGAATTTCCCCAATACAGCGTGTCATTTAATAGCTCCAGCCATGGCTCATAGAGTTTCTTGGGGCATTCTTCCTCTCCAGCTGTGACCTGACAACCCACACCCATTCTTCATGTTAAATATCCAGGCAATGGCTACCGTGGAGCGTGGTGAATATTTGGGGAGCAGTTGGGCCGGTGGTTCCCCAAAGCCAGGAGGACAAAGATGAGGCTCTCTCAGCGAATGTGGGGTTGCGTGACTGAGTTGAAGACTTGCAGTAACAACCCCAGTTCCAAGCACTCCCAGCTCTCCTGGCTCCAGCTGCTGGAATCCCTAACAGAATTTCTTCTTTTCTAGTAACAAGGGTGCTGTAGAGTCTGCTGTACCAGTCACCCAGGCGTCTAGACCTGGTTCTCAGCAGCCTAAGTAGCGGATGCGTGCACAAGTTGTTTCTGGCAGAAGAGCGAGCGAGCGCTACAGTGCTTTTCCTGTCTGTAAAGCCATCTCTGTTTATGGATTATAGACCAACATTATTCAAAATGTGGTCTCTGTTGCCCACAAATTGTTTGCTTATTATCCTATAATGGAATTTATAAAAAAACTAAAGAACAAGAACCTAAAACAGTAAGTTCTTAGAGTAGTCTGGCAGGGTGATGTGCACTATGAATATAATTATTTAAAAACAGGGCTAGAAACACAGCTCAGTTGTGGGGTTCTTGCCTAGCATGCACAGATCCCAACTTCTCTCCCAGTGAGAGATAGCCAGGCTTAGTGGCACCAACTCCTGTGCTCAGGAGCAGGGTAGGAAAATCAGAACTTGAGTGTCATCCTCAGCTACGCAGTGAGTTCAAGACCAGCTTGGGGTACGGGAAATGCTAGGCAAAGCAAACATGTGACAGTCTTAACATCTTTGCATTTCCTTTCTCACTAATTTCTCATCTTTGTTATTTCACACAAGTATGATTCTGTGACTTACTGGAAATGTAAAGACTGTAGCCCTTCATCAGAGATGCTTGGAGACCCAAACATTCTCTGCTGTTCCTGTTTCCTCGTGGGCCACCGTTCCTCTCCTTCCCTCCTGCATCAGGTCCCACAGAAACCCAGGAGAAGCCCTACTGGGTTCCTGTGGCTCCTCTTAGCACCTATCACCCCGCCCCCATCCAACCCTTTCCAACCCAGGGACTGGGCTTCACTTCCTTCCCCCAGCTTCTGATTCCTCCATAACCTCAGACACGTTGGCCACATGCTCTCTCGGTTCTCCCTTTCTCTTGGCCTCTTTGGTCTCTGCTCTTGGTCTTTTTCGGTTCCCATGCATCCTCTTGGTCCTCTCTCTTCTCTTCCTCTCTTGCTTTTACATCCTCTCTGACCATGTTCAGTCTGGACTCTTCCAAATGCCTCTGGCTGTGCTCTCCTTGTAACTATACAAAAACCTCCTCCTCAGTCACACCTAGGAGCGGACGTGTCCTCATTTCATTTACTATGCTCTGGATTTGCTTTCCCACTTACATGTCTGCTTTTCTTGGAGAAGTTCATTGACTTACTGATACGAGATAGTAGTGGGGATGGCATGAGTCCCCATTATGGCTACCGCACACATTTCGTACCATTTCATAGACCCCACGTCAGGACTAGGCCAGGATTCATGACAAAGTGATGAGAATTCTTAGAGAGAAGTAAGGTGACTCTTTCCGTGCTTCTGCCTCTGCTGGGTCCCAGCTCAAGGATTTGGGAACATGGCTGCAGTTGCAGGAGGGGGTCGGTGGCTTTAGTTTTAGGAGATGGAGGACTCTGAGAACAGCATGGGGTTTGCCAACCAATAGCTACAGACAATGACAATGAAAAGAAAGCAAACATGTGGCCATCCTGAGTGAGTTTGGAAGCTAACTTTCCCAGGAAAAACTTTCAAATGAGGATGCCAAGCTAGAGGAAGCCCCGAGACAGACCCTCTGCTGAGGACACAGCTGACCAGCCCTGAGCACAGAAGCGATGTTTTCAGCTGTGGACTCTGTGGTTGGTTTTACTCAGCAATGGACACTTAAGGCCATGACTCCTTACATGGAGTCACAGGTACAGAGCAGCTATCAATATAATTCAAGCTCCCATCCAGGTTTGGTTTCAGATCTTCAGGCAGAATGATTCCATCAGTTTTGGACCTTGCCGTCTGGCGACAACATTCTTGGTAGATGATTGTGTCCAATGTGGCCACTAACACAAAATTTTGAATTGGGAAAAATTAGTCTTCAGTGTACTGACTTGATTTGGGATGCCCTGGGTGCTAGGAGAATCTTTTGCTCTAATTTTTAGCTTCTGCCTATTTCCTGAGATAAGATCTGAACAATCATGAAACACCAGTACTAGGTGAATGTTTTATTCTGGTATCTGCTCTTTGGTTGTGATTCCTGACACACAGCTGCCACACCCTTGGGATTTCCTGCATGATGGGAGCTTCATTTGTTTCATGAGGTGACTTTTTGTGGGATCCTGGGCAGGACTGGTCACCTGAAAGATCAAGTTGTGTCGTTCGAAGCTTGCAGCACTATCTTCCGCAGAGAAGATTGTACTATTGATCATGTCTGTGTGGGGAGGCCTTGGTGACAGCTCCCCCAGTGGGACTAGAGAGAGTCCTAGATAGTGAGCAGAGTGTGCTGGCCTGCAGAGAGGATGGTGTTTGGGGAGAGTGCTGGGCTCTATGCTTGATGTGGGAGTGATTTCTTATTAATAAAGAAACTGCCTAGGCCCCTTGATAGGCCAACCCTTAGGTGGGTGGAGTAAACAGAACAGAATTCTGGGAGAAAGAAGCTTAGTCAGAGAGTCGCCATGGTTCTCCCACTCCAGACAGATGCAGGTTAAGATCCTCCCTGATAAGCCACCTCGTGGGCTACACAGAATATTAGAAATGGGTTAGAACAATATGTAAGAGCTAGCCAATAAGAGGCTACAGATAACGGGCCAGGCAGTGTTTGAAAAAATACAGTTTCCGTGTAATTATTTCTGGGCATAAGCTAGCCATGTGGGCGGCCGGGTGCCGGGGACGCAGCCCTGCAGCTCCTATTTCAACAGAGTGGCACCCAATGTGCTAATGAACTCCACATAAAACCTGAGAGGGCTTAAAAAGGAGAGCGAGAGAATTTAAGACAGCTTTTTGCTGTTTCTGGGTTGCGTACAGCAAAGAAATTGTCCTGACTCAGCAGCAGGAAAAAAACTGGTTGTTTTAAAATGCCAGCTTTCTGGGCGGTGCCGCCATTTCGATCTCTGTCTGGCTCCTGTGTGAGACAGAGTCTTTGAATGGAGCATTTGGAGTAAAGTGCTAAGGCTTGGTTGATGGCAATGTGGACTGCTGTGTGCCTGGAACTGTGTGTGGCTCAGGGGCACCAAATGGCTCTGAGGCAGGAGTGGCTCAGCTCCGCCTTGCTGAACTGAGCTGGTCTCAAGCAGGAACTACCGTAATTACTGTGATAACAGCGCAGTTAAGGTTTATCTGGGCAGGACACAGGCAGTACGGTATTACCTGTACATGGTACAACTTAAGTTTTTAAGAAGTGCTTAACATTTTAAGAAATGCTCCTGGATAGTGAAAAAATTACAGCTTTACAGTAAAACAGATTCAGACATAAAAGACCTTTATGGATCACATTGTTGGATGAATGTACGTAGGCTTGGGAAAGAGAAGAAAAAGAATATAAAGAAGTTAATGTCTTAAAAAGAAAAAGGGTAAAGTCTTTTTTTTTTTATTTGGTTTTTCGAGACAGGGTTTCTCTGTGGCTTTGGAGCCTGTCCTGGAACTAGCTCTTGTAGACCAGGCTGGTCTCGA